>NW_024962252.1:52781088-53162815 GCF_019238085.1 Lagopus leucura | reverse complement strand
AATAAAATAAAATAAAATAAAATAAAATAAAATAAAATAAAATAAAACAAAGGCAAAATTCAAGGAGTTCTGTTTAGGAAAACCTGAGTTCAAAGGGAATAAGACCCCCTTTAACAATCTTCACTTCTAGACCTTCCTATGGACATGCCTGAGAGGCAAGAGCTGGAAGTAAATATAAGCTATCAACATTATTTTTAACTACTGTTCAACTGAGCTGTGAGCGCAGGAATATGTGGCTCCTTAAGCCACAGTATCTCCTGACACTGCAGGTACCTTTCAAGGCTCCAGGTAACACCTGACAGAGCATATTTATCCCCTACATTCTGACAGCTGATAGTAACAGCTCTTCAATTGCTACTTGCAGACAGGGACACCCCAGTTTGCCTGCATCTTAAAAAGTGAAAGTCTTTGTCTGCAACACTGCCTTATGTGAACCCCTTAACTCTTGGGAAATTAAAAAGCACAGCACTCTGTCAGGTCTGTTGAATTAATTTGTTAAAAACAAACATCATTACAGCATGAGAAAGACAAGAGAACATTGTTGGTCAGCACCCCTAACACAAGTCTGATGTTCTTGTTAGCTCCTAGGACCTGCAGTGAAAAAGTTCTCATTTACGGGCCTCCAGAGCTGGGCTTTTCTGGTTATTCTTGAAAATAAAAGAGTGTTTTTACTGTCATGGTTTCTAAACCCACGCAACTCTCCAGTGATCAGAGTTTCACTGTGGTGTACTTTGACTTAGCTACTCTGTGTCTGTGTCAGTATCAAACAAGGCACTCTTAAACATCTTTGACGCAGCTTCCTTTTACACAAGGAAGAGATATTGGAAGAATCTACTTCCCTACATGTATGTAGGTCACTCCAAAAGTAATGCCTTCCTATTTATTTCTGTGGAGACAACAACAGACACAAAGAGCACAATAGTACTGTTTGACAGAGCAAATCCTCAGCTACAAAACATTATTTTTCAACAGAGTTACTACCATTAGCTCTGCATTTTTGCCACCAATGAAGAGCCTGCATGCTGTGCTCATAAGCATCTGCATGGCCACCCAGAACTTGCCTTGTCTTCAGCATGCTGAAACACACCACTCACATCCTCACTGTGCTCACATCCACTGTTTAGTCTCCATAAACGTTCAGCAAGCATCCATGAATGTCAATGGGCTCAATTTCTTCTGCATGAAGGAAATTAATTACACACCTCTATTTCATACACTTGCAATTTTTTCTCAGATTAGTTTTTTTTTCTTTCCCCTAGTATAAAAAAGATTCATCAGTTTACTAGTGTTTTCTGTAGATCATGCGCAACGTTTTAAAACCAACTCTTTGAGGTTTACTCACACCTAACTGGACCTAATGTCAAGGTTCCTAATCTACTGCTAATATGTAGAGGTTTACCTGCTTGCCCATTTTTCACGGTGAAAAGCATCCAAAACAAAACAAGAAGTTAGAGACAAAACATCCTTTGTACTGTCTCCTAGTAGCCAAAGAACGCCGGACTACTTAGGCAAATTGATTGCAACTCAACTGCGGATTAAAAAAAAAATTACAGAACATGTGCTTGCATGAACGATGTTTCAGGGTTTGGAGTATGAATTGGACACATATTAATTACATATAAACAGTTGTGGTGTGTTTTCATCGCACTGATACTACAGCTATAAAGAATAATTCTCTTTACAGTTGCAAGTTGTCCATAGGCAAAAGAAAGAGAAAAGAGAAATCAATCAATTTGGCAAACATTTCAATTCCATTGAATATAGACCAGCATTGCAAGATGAACATGGCACCACACTAATCAGTTTTAAAGTCTCTGACTACTGTTTAAAATATAAAGTAGAATAAGAAAATCTAATACACCTCTCCACTAGATTCTTAAACTGAGAGAAAGTAAAACATCTCCCCCCATATTTAGCTATAAAAGTTGAGTCTCCCTTGTCTTCCATGCTTTTATTTTCCTGAGAAATCAACAGCAGCTGTGCACACAGGGCCAGGGAATTTGCCTTACTGATTTTATGGATCATCTTTTCCTTACAGATGAAAAGATACTTACACTTCCATGCAAGTAGTGTCTTTTTAAACTGTCATAGATGCTTGATTAATCCTCATTCAGTGAAAAAACCTTCATGCTCTCCTCCTCATTTCTGTGGATGCTGGCTTTCTGCTTCAGCTCCTCTTTTATTAACCCTGATCTTACCATGCAAATTATGCAAGTTTTTGCACTTCTGGAACTTTAAAATTACATTCTATATTTGCGTTCTGTGAGAAAGCTTTCATGCATGATTGAGCCTGTTTACATTTTCCCTATCTGACTTGAATGGTTCCAATTTTATAGGTGTCTCTGACTCAGCTGAACGAGATAGCTTGTCTCCGCACAATTAAGGCTTTCAAGGTAGCCAGAAGTACAAAGAGAACAAAAAGGAAAACAAAGCTCCAAAGAATAGATTTCTACATAAACAATTGAATTAAACTTCTTTCAAAGGTGCCATGCAAATGAAAAACAACAACAACTAAAAAATATAAAAGAACCGTATTTGTATTTTTTATTACATAGAGGTCTCTGAATATTTGCTATTTTTTTATGATTATTATTCCACTCAATTGGGTTTTGGCATTTATTTTTTATTTTGAGGATTTACAGTTGAAATTCCCATTTCTTCTAATAGTTGCTTTTTTCTTCCTAAGGAGACTTAGAATAGGAGAACTGATTTTCTTATGGCAGCAAAAAATTGAAAATATAATGAAAACTGTTTGATTGAAGCATTCAAACCTGTCTAAATATACTGTGCAAAATATTAAATTTTTTTTGAAGCTAAAGGAAAATAAAGTATGTTTTCCATGTATTATCGACATCTACAGAGAAATTTCACTAATGTACACAAAATTTTTGAAAAGCTGTTTAGACACAACTGCAGAAATATTTATACAAAATGTATTTTAATTATAAACAGTGAGGCACTGAATGTTTCCCAGGTTAACCAACATCACATGAGACAAGCCAAAACATTTTCTGTCCACACTGATGAAATGGCAAAAGAATTTTGTTTCTCCTTCTTAAATCAAACACACTGATTCAACAGTTTTACCTAAAAACCCTTGTGAGAAAACATGCCTTTGTTTAAGATTTAAAATCCACAGAGCTTTTAAGGGCAAATAAAGATTGTGCCAGATGCTGTACAAATCACAAGTTCATGGTGCAGCACTGATTTTTGCTCAGCTATACCTCAGTACAAATAAATAATATGTGGAGATGAAGCCTCCAATGAGTTCCTTAGCAAAACCAGGAAATGCCTGATGTTATATTCCTGATGTTTCTAAGTACACTGCTTAACAAAATAAACTCAGACTCAAAAGTTGAAAGTTTTCTAGCCTTTCTTCCACATCATGAAGAAGGAGAAAGGGCAAAATTCCAGTTTTCCATCTCACTCTTAGTCACCTTTAACTCTACTTCATTTAATTAAGAATGACAGATGCTCTACATCTGGAGAAAGTAAGATCTGATTTACTGTCCAAGTTATACTAGTGGAAACTTTAGACTGTAGGTTTGAAGTTACAGAAAGCTTGAAGTAGATACTTTAGCCAGTTGAGCTGCTGAAAGAAATTAAAGGAAGAGATATCTAAAGGAACACATGAGAAGTAGCCTTGCTTTCATTTCAATGGTATATTTCTATTTTTCATAGCAGTATGCAGCCAGCCAGTCTGATCATTCTGGCCCTGTGTTATATATTGAGCAAAACATAATTAATTCATTAACTGACATTTTGCCATTGCTCACTTGATACTACTCACCAAAATAATAAAAAAAAACCCTCACATATTCCAAGAGAGTAAATGAAATAAAGAAGTAGAATACTGACAAAAAGTGTTGTTGCTTCTTAGATGTAACACTGGGAAATGCTGTAGTAAGTTGGATACCCTGATATCTTATGCAGTTGTGTGGCCTTCAGACCACCCCTGTAGCTTTCTCTTCCTTGCACTTAGGAGGCAGCTCACCACTACCTACCCTCACATAGGCTTCCAATCCACCAATTCAACAGCAAGCACAGAAACTGTGGAAATGAGATACACTTGTACTCCTCTCAACATTATGACCACAACATTCTTTATAAATTGAGATGAATATGATTAGCCCAGAGGAAACTAAAACATCTTTACACTTTTGGAACAGATCTTGCTGCAAAATTAAGACAAACATAACTGGCATAAATTTGTTTGTCATTGTATTAAAGCCATGGATTTTAACAGACATTCTTATGTATCCGAGTTTTTACTCTTTCTGATATTAAAAAACTGTTCTTCATAAACATGAAAATTGTGGGGTAATATGTCTTATTTGACAGGCATAGAGACTTCATCTGGTCTATTGTCTATTCTATTTTGGACTTCCAATCATATATACATGGTTATGACACTGTATTTTGTAAGATTTGTAAAAACCTGTCGAACCAATGCCAGAAAGGACCAGCATTTGTCAGAGCCATCATCTTAACATAGATGTATGTAGTTGCAGTACTGATGCCAATCGGGTTTGGGATTGTATCAACAAACATCAGAATAAGACACATCTGTTACAGACTGTTTTTTGTTGCTTTACTGGTTCCCAGGTACCACATTGCCAGCTATGTTTATGTGATTCTCCTACTTAGGAAAGGCTGCTCCTTTGGTGTAATTAATGTGTCATCTGTTTTACATCCTCACAAAGTGTTCCATTAGTTAGAATTCATTCTGTCTTATAGTTGGATCAATTTCTGATTCACGTGTCTCTATATTATATTCCTTTCCAACATTTTTGAGTTGGGTTTAGGCATCAGAATAGTGCTTGTTCTAGGTCATCTTATTGTACGATTTACTTTTTTCTATTGACAAAGCTCAAATCAGATAAATATTTAAGCAGAAATATTGTAGCCATGCTTTTTTTGTTCATTAAAATCATGAAGGAAGGAAAGTTTTGCCTTTCTTCTCTTCAGCTTAGCTTTCAAAAAGCACACATTTCAGCACACTGAAATAATTCAGAATTTCTTTATTCTCCTTAACGACACCCCATTAAAGTATGTTATCTGCAAATGTGTTCATGTCACTGTTGGTTTGTGTGGATGCACAGTAAAATAGTTTTCTTCAGACAGTGGTGATTTACTGGCTGTATCCACTCTGCTTACAGGTCTTGGTTACACAGGACAGAACCCAAATGTGGATCATCAAACCAATCAGGACTGTGCCCATGCAAAGAGCTAACAGAAGAGACCCCAACACTCAGGCAGATTTTATTTAAAAAAACAGATGAATTCAAAAACTTTCAACTGAAATTTTTCAGCAAACAAAGATCATTTGCCCTTTAAAACAAAGTGTATGATATAAATGGAACATCTCCATTCCCACAATATCTCCACTCCCACAATGAGGGTATTCCTTTTTTTTTAAAATAAGATCATTTGTAAGAGAATCTTGTCCAGTCATTTATAAATAGTCACCTTTGTAAACTAAGAAATAACCTTGTTTAAAAAACTACCAACATTGTTGTTCTGTTGTCACCCACTGGTAATTGAAAATGTGTTTCTGTCAGTTCCCCCTAAGAAGAATGCAATTCTTTCTAAGATCTTGATCTTAAATTGGCAAAAAAAGTCAGTGATAAAGCAGCTAGAAGTTGCAACTTGTTCTTTGCACTGGTGATATTGCTACTGCCCTTTCTTATAATCTAAGACATTATTCTTACTGGCTCCTGGAAGGCAGCAATGTAGTCCTATTTTTTCATTATTTTCTTCCCCTGAATTTGTACTGAACACTGCTTTGTACAGAAATGAGAGGACTTGCATTACAATAAATGAGAACTATAATAACCTGAAATCAAATGGGGCCAAATCTTGAAGTCTTAACTTTTAGTTTAGCCATTACTCATATAAATTCAAAAAGGTTTTTACCTAAGCAGATTTTACCAGGAATTAAGTAAATCCTTGTGATTAAGGCTTTACAGTTAGAGTAACCCCTGTCCCTCAGATTCTGCTCTACAGAGTTAATTTAATGTTTCTTCATCTGGTCTTGTGCAATTAAAAATGTGCAATTAAAAAGGTATATTGGCCACATTGTTTGACTGATCTACTGTTGTGAGGAAGTAAACAAGCTTGCAAAATTAGAACTGGAGATGGGTTATGCTGGTGCTGAGAAACACTGCTTTTTATCTCTTGGACTTGAGATGTCTCATGCCTAATGAGTCAGAGGAAAGGTGGCATTGTAGATGTGGCCATAAGAAGCCTATAAGTTTATTTTGAACCACTATTGATCAGCTGAGCTAACAGAAAAGAAGGCAGTTTCTTCCCAGAACAACCCCATAGATCCCAAACAGCTATATAGCAACTTCTAGAAATAACCATTACTCCTTCTTGAGTAAATATGGGCACTTTCTTCCAGGCACATTCCTCTTGAGCTGCTATGTCTAACAGGAAACCACATAGTTCAGTTCAACAGAAGAGAAGGGAAGCCTACTGCAGGACTACGCCAAATTGCTTCAGTTAGAGAAGCAGAGATTTGTCACTATATCAGTCCTGGATAATTTGTGTTATGCTGTACATTAGCCAGTTCTTGGCTAATATTTCCATTATTTCAGTTCTTTTTTGTTTCTTTCTGACAGTTACCTCTTCCTTTGTATCATCCTACTCCTCTTCAGTCCTCACACATATTATTTTTTTTTTTTTAGGATCCTTCAATCTTTACTAAAAGTTTTTCTTGACTAAAGAAGGTTAGAGAACCACTCCCAAAGCACTTCTTCAACTCCTTTGGAAAGTTTAACACTCAAAAAATGTATGATATCAGCTGATTTGGAACTTTGGTTTGCTATCTATCTGCAAGAGCATCACTCAGGCAATAAAAGTTTCTTCATATCTCTACCAGTATATCTCACTTACGTGAAAAGGCTGACTCTGGGTCATGGGGGTAATGCAATTCATTCACTATCACCCATTTCACCCTGGTCAACTCTCTGCTGGGAGAGTAAAAGGGCTAACTACAATCCGAAGAAAGATTTTTGATGTGGACACAGGTCTTTTATGCTCTAGACTAGGACCAATGGTTCATATCCATTAGGCCAGCAAAAGAAAGCAATCAGATGGCAATGATTTTCAATCACTGCTGGTTCAGGGTTAGATTCAAACAAGTGACCTGGAGGTGAAATGTTCCACATCCTATTACTGATCCTCTAAATTATTCTTCCCCCACAGATGAGACTTGACACACATAAAAGAGTAGCTTGTGAAAAACTGCAATAAAAAATGGAGACGGCAGTTCATAATAGATGTGGATTTTGTTAGCCCTTTATTCCTAGGCAGTATTACTATGATACAGTGATAGAATTATTGATCGTATATTGTAACTCATAATCAAGCAACCACACATAGCACCCAGTTTATGAACTAACTCAACTGCTTTACAATGTATATTTCTTTATATAAAAAGGATACTAGGAAGTCTATATTTTAGAACTATTTAGAAACAAAGAATGCCCAATGAAACCTGATTCCTCAGAGGAGACTTTATTCAGAAGTTTCTCTTCTGTCTTTATTATCTTCCTCCAATAACTTACCAATAGCTAGAAGGATTTTTCAGAAAATTCACTTCTGGGGTATGACTAAATTTGAAGGAGAGAAGAAATGTTTTATCACATGGAGGATTTTGTAGGAGTAAAAGAAATGAAGAAAAAAAATGGAATTTCAAAATAAAATCTGTTACATTAAAATTTGAAAATAAAATCTGATCAGATATTTTAGGGGACTGGATTTAGTAAAGACATAGGAATAAACTTCACTTAAACTGTTTCCCTTGCTCACTGGAGTCATTTTCCTCATTAGAGAGAAATATAAACATTAAATTGAGAGCTGAGGAAGAATAAACACTTCAGGAGAATTGCATTGTTCTCCCTCTTCCATTCCTCTTTGCCTTTCTGATGCATGCAGGAGCTCCCTTGGTGGCTCACACCCTCGAACCCAGCAGCCCCAACTCACACTCATAGACACATACACCAAGGGTACCACCAGCACAGGGCAATGACAGACTGCTCTTGTTTCAAACAAGAGTCCAACAGCTTTGTGTTTCTCCAAGGTTAAAATAGTTTGAATCTCCAGGGGACTGAGTGGAGTATCTTTTTGCAGATTTAAATGCTTTATGCTTGCCTAACAGCCAAACATGAACTTTTTTAAGTGCAGATTTTTTTTCTTTTTTTTCTTTTTATTTCTTTTATCCCAGGGAGTGGGTAATCACAAGGCCAAGAAGGGAAGATCTGGCAAAGGGCATTTTCTCTACAGTTCCCATCTGTCAAATACCTTGGTGAAGCAAAGAGACGGCATACAACAGGGCTGAAGGAGCAAAAGTACTCTGCTCTAAAAATACATGACTGTGAGCAATGCAAAACAGTGTAGTCAGGGAAGTGAGGGCAAGAAACACCTTCGAGGATCAATCAAGTGCTTGTCTTCTTGCTATCACTTGAACCATGGTGCCACTCTTATAGGACTTCAGACAATTGTTTGCAGAAGCACTTAGAAAATCCTGCAGCTCTGTTCTAGAAGGATATTTTACCATACTCCATGTAAGAAAAGCTGGCTAAACCTAGCATTAAACAGACCCTTCTGTAGATCAATGTAAGATTTCTAGCGTGTGGAAAACCAGATGGGCTGTCAGAATTTAGATCCAGACTAACTTCAAAGTGTATTGGGACCCTAAGTCAGAGGAGCAGACTCCTTCACAGTATTAACCATCCCATAGGCAGATATCCTACAAATTTTTTCACTAACACAGATCTGGGATGGGGTAAAACTCTCTTTCTCTGGAGAAAGAACATGCACAGATAACTTGGAATAGAAATCAATTTTAGATAGCTCCCATCGGGATAGACAAAATCAACCAGTAGTGTCTTTCATATAACTGATATCCTACTAAAACTAATTCTACAGAAATAAAATTAAAAAGCAGAGAAGAATTTTATGAGAAGGGTTTATAAGTAGATGAGCATTTAGCAAGACAGACAAAAAATTCTCTTCCAGGCTGAAGATTACCCAAGGTAGAAGGTTTGCATTCAACAGCCAAGAGATTGTATTCTGAAGGAGAAATGCAGAATTTTAGAAGTTATATTAATATTAGAAAATATGTCAGGAAGAAAAAAAAACAACCAACCAACTAAAGAAACAAAAAAACAGAAATCCACCAACAAAAATAAAACCCTACCACTTCAGGTTGGATGTTAGGAAATACTTCTATGAAAGAGTGGTCAGGTGTTGGAATGGGCTGCCCAGGGAGGTGGTGAGTCACAGACCCTGTAGGTACTAAAAAAACATTTATACATTGTACTGAGGGACATGGGTTAGTGGGAAATACTGGTGGTAGGTGGATGGTTGGACTGGATGATCTTAGAGGCTTTTTCCAACCTTGGTGATTGTGTGAATCTTCAATTCTATTGTAACTGTGTTATTTACAGTATCTTCATTTAAGAACCAGTTTCTGAGTGAGGGGAAAATGTTAACAGAATGTAGAGATGGAGCATTACTGTGGACAGGAAATACTTTATCCTATATGGCTGGGTTCTCCAGCACACTAAGTGAGGGAGTGGGGATTTTTTAAGCCCAACTTGCAAATATTCAACTTCTTGGACAGGTTCACAGGAAGGGTTGCCATCTATCATCTCTAAGCTGAGCTAAAGGCTAATGTAAACAGAACTGTATTTGTTGCTCATGCGCTGCCACTAGCAGTGCTTCTCCTACTAGTACAGGATATTTGGTGTTATTCAGCATCATGATTTATGAAGAACAATATGAGAATAATTAAAGGAAAGGGAAAGAGTAGAAGAAAAACACTATTTAATGTACCAGTTACTCAGTGTCTAAAAGGCAGCTATATTGCACCATTACTTTTAACTGGCCTAGGTATTCAGAGTAGGGCTGAGGGGACCTTATCACTCTCCACGACTCCCCAAGAGGGGTTTGTAGCAAGGTGGATGTTGGCCTCTTTTCCCACATAACAGCAATAGAACAAGAGGCTTTAAGTTGCTCCAAGGGAGGTTCAAGTTGAATATTAGGAAAAATTTCTTCTCAGAAAGAGTAGCAATGCATTGGAACAGACTGCTCAGGGAGGTAGTGGTGGAATTACCATCTCTGGAGCTGTTTAAGAAAATACAGATGTAGCACTGAGAGACATCGTTTGTGGGCATGGTGGAGTTGGGTTAATGGTTGACTAGATGAACTTAGAGATCTTTTCCAACTTCAACAATTCTGTCATTCTGCGATCTGTAAATGGTCATTTACTCAGCATGGGAATGTTTACATGGCAGAAACAGGCTATGTCTTGGAGTGATGGTATGAAGAAAGAAGGATCTGAGAATGAGCTGCAGGAAAGCAGACTGAAATTGAGAAAAAAGATAAGCATTTGCAACCCAGAGACTGTCAGCCAGCTACAGGGCACCATTGCCCCGAGGCAGCCCTAAGCTTGAAAAATCCTTGTTTCCTGCAGACACAAACATTACTCCATGCTACAAGCAGGAAGGAAAATACACTAGCAGATATCCATCCGCTATATGTAGGGCTCATGACATGATTTAGCTGCTGCAGTCCTGTGTCCCTGCCGAGGCCTTGCAGTATTGGCTGGGGGGGATTTTACGAATAACTGTTGAATAGCTCCACCTTTTCCCTCAGTACTGAAGAATCTAATAGAGATCTTGACAATTCCACGTGTATTTAGAGTGATTTATGGAGGGGGGAAGGAGTCAAGTTTGACAACTTACAAACTTCATTCAGTTAGAAGATTAAACTGATTAAACCATGTGCAATTACACCAGTGCTATGGCTGAGTCTGGCTGAGTCTGAGTATCACAGAATCACAGAACTGTAGGGGTTGGAAGGGACATCTAGAGATCATCGAGACCAACTCCCCTGCCAAAGCAGGTTTCCTACACCGGGTCGCACAGCTAGGTGTCCAGGCGAGACGTATGTGATACTCTTGTTCATAGTCAGTCAGATGCAGAACAGCCTATTCAAATTCCCATGAGGAACTTGCTCAAGAAATACTTCTAAAGAAGGGAAAATCTCTAAATACATGAAATCAAACTCAGTTTCCTCCTTGAGGTGTGGTTACCTGGATGGCACTGTCCAGTTTTGTTGGCCTTGGGCATTGTCACACCATTTCTTCCAGTGCCTACAAATGAATGGATGAAATATGCAGAAACAGGGAAATTAAAAAGTATATTAAAGATGTTGTAAGTCATATACTTGCCATTGACAGCTTTAATTTCTGTCTGTGAATTTTGTGATCTTGTTCACCATCGGCAACATAAAGATGTGTGAAGAGGGAACAAAGGTATGTTTATTTTCAACTGGTGTACTATAGCTGAATTAATATAAGTCAACACCAAAAATCATCATTAGACCATCAAATCATATGCAAGTATTACATGAAATGAGTAAGAAGGAGCACAGACAAGCATTGTGTGATCCTGCATGGGGATATACTCCATTAGCTCCTTTGTTTGTCCATGGGAACTGGTTGGGCCGCTGGAATACAAGCAGTGCAAGCAACTGACGGGCATTTTTTAAGGCCAGCAGCTGAGATATAATACAAGATCCTGCATTTGCTGCAATTCTGGCTCACAGAACTAGCACAGTATTTGCCAAGATCATGCCCAGAACTTAACAGATTAGAAGTTCTTAAGTACAACCTCCCCCCTTTCTTTGCCATGCTCCTTGCTGTGAAAAGAAAAATATTGGACGGTTTTGAGAGGCTCCCCAGATTGACGTCTGCTGTTCGATACTCACCTAATGAGCTGCTTAACAACTGTTACCAAAATTAATGAGTCAAGTCACAGTTGTAATTACCATATTGCAGATCCCAGTATTGTATTAGATTACCATGGACTTCTATTTAGGAATATTTACACCATGACAACTGTTTAAAATGTGCACCAATGTTTCAGCAGATTGCATTGCCTCATAGTCCATATTTATTAGGCTAGGCAGGAGTTAGAGGAGTCTTATCATGAATTCTTTGGTTCCAGCTCATGGGGATCGATGAAGAGTCAATCTAAATGTAAGAATATCCAAGTATTGAAAAATGAACAAGCTTTAAAAAAGTCTTAATCATGGATGTAAGCAGTGTCACCAGAGGAATGAGAATCTAGTGATGGAAATAGTAATCCGGAGCCAAAAGCAGATGCTTCACTATCAACATGCACTATCGTAACTGCATAAATGACTCTGATGTGAGCCTAAGAGAAAAGTAAAACGTTCAGAACAGAGTGCTCCAGCATATTTGGATAACCAAACATAGATTCTTTATTTAGACCCATGTTTCTTTCCTGTGTAGAAAGAAATAAGTAGAATTATACACAACAGTTTCCTGCATTGTCTTCAAAATCTTGTAATTCTGCCTTCCACCTATTCCAGTCTCTCTGGTAATGAACAAATCTTCTCTGCCTCATGAAATCAGATGAAGTGGAAACAGTCGGGTTTTCTGCTTTTGAGCTCAGCTCCTTTTTGTTTATTTGAAGCTAATTATGCTTCAGTAGACAGTGATATACATATATCTATACACAAATATTCTTGTACATATTCATATGCATACACATATATAAAAAGGAAAAGCACCTGAACAAGCTGTTGGAGAGCTGCTGCTTTTCTCATTGCAAGACACTGTATCAGGAGGCAATGACTGGTGCGTCTCCTCCACTTGATCTCTTCCACTTGCTTTCCCACAGCCCCAGCACTTCACTACACTTATAGAATAGGGCTTTTCTGTGCTCTACCCCTGCTCCCAAACAGGTCATGGGCAAAGTACCCAAACTAGGGTGTGCATACTTTAGCCATCAGAAGATTGAGTGTTTGGAGCATTTATGTTTGAATTTTGAAATGGCACTTTCAGAATAGTTTGCCTCACTACCCCCATTTCCCTCTCCAAAGACAGCCTGTAAGTACAGACAAATGAGGCAAGTCAATAACATCCACCCGGACAGGATATATTGAGCCAATTCAAGGGTAGGTGGATAGCAGCTGTGGTCCTGCCTGTGAAATACCATAGTTGTTGCCACTGTGCAGTGAGTCATCAAGTCCCTTTTATTTACACTTTCATGTAAGTGCTGGTGAGCACTGATTTATGCACTGAAAACTGGGTAGAGGGTTAGGGCATGTTAAAGAAGGAATCACATATGCAGACCAGCAACCTATTTTCAGTTCATCCAGGAGGATTTTAAGCTACGCAGACCTGAAACAGAATGACCTTTTATTACTTCTGAATTGAGGACAGATTCTCCCTTTAAAGGTTCAATTATATTGCTGGCTTGTTTGCTTTTTATGATTTCAGAAGATGTCATGGTAACTTGGGCAACGAATCCTAGCTTAGGCTGTTTCATGTGCTGAATTTCAAGCTCTGAACAGTACATTGCAATTTTAATCAATCTGGTGTCTGCAAAATTACTACATTGTACTTAGCCTTGAACAGCATTTATAGCAGACAAGTTATAAGGACCAATATTTGACAACATGGTTCAAATTAATGCCTGGTTTCACCCATTGGAGAAAATTGAGTTATTCTGGGAAATATTTGATTCCTGGCCTTTTTGGAGATCTTGATAGATTAATAGTATGTGAAGTTAAGCTATAAAGAACTGCTATTCTGTCAAATTGATTCTATCAAGGATTCTTAATGGGGATATAATCTCTGATTTTTCTAGGAGAAATTTAATTATTTGGGGACCTATATGGAGCCTTTTATTCCTTTTCTCTTTAGCTTCAATGTTTTCATTGTCAAACATTTTAATAAACTATCGCCCTGCTCAGGAAATATGTATCTGGGTGCTAAAGATCTTTCTCAGTGCAATTAGAAGTCCTGAAACAGATGTTTGAAGTGAAGCCACAGTGCTGTGCTAGCTTTTGTGACAGGATCAATGCTTACCTCTTTGCATGTGCTTCAGAAATGTAGGAAAGCGTGAGTAAACATTTGAGACTATGGCGTCCTAGGTAGTAAGCTTTACCTAACCGAGGAGCTTTCAGGACACCAGTTAACATATGGTACCTTTGACCTGTGGCTCAGAGATTTATTTCAAAATATTGTTTAGTAGATACTTCAGAAGGAAGGGAGGGAGGAAAGAAAGAAGGGAAAGGGGAAAGGGAATGAAGAAGGTGAGGGAGGAGAGAAAGGAAGAAGGGAGGAAGCAGATAAGCAAGCAACCAGAGGTGCACATAACCCACAAGTTAATGTGTGTTTTAACTCATTTGCACTAGATTCTCCATGATCGCAATACATAAGATGGGACTTCTATAATTTTCATATTAGCATATTAATCTATTGAGTGAATCGAAGAAAACTGCTGTTTCCTTATGTGACAGCAATTGCACACTGAGTTTTAAGAAACTAGAGTAGCAGATGCTCCACAATAAATTGTCTGTTCAGACTTTACAAGATTGCCTCTCTTTCTCTAGTTTAGAGAATGTTAAAAGAAAAACAAAAACAAAAACAAAAACAACACAATTTTTTCTTATTTAGGGAGAAGAGGTTAACAATTATCTGACCAGTCATTCTGTGTCAGTGAGCACAAGCAAATCTGGCATGTGAATCCTCATCCTTAATTTTATTTTTGGGCACCTAATTTGTTTTCCCATTTGATGATATCTTCAGCTAAAATTGTAGGCTGCTGATCTCTTTCTTGTTTTTTTCTCCTGCAGTGAATGTAATTGGACACTCTTAACCATGGCACAACTGTTCTAAATGACACAGAAAGTAAACGAAGGCTGCTAGATTAAAGAGAAGTCTCTCAATAGATTTGTGATTAACTTGTAACTATAATAAGAAATTACATGAAAATAGAAATGAGTAGGAAAGGTTAACCAGCTAAGACAGGAAATTATTTCAACAGCAGGGGGAAAAAGAAAGAAAGGAAAGATAGTCTCTTTACAGATACACTTCTGACATCAGCTGTTTCTCAAGAGCAATAGACTACTGCTAAACAGAAGAGGCCTGTAGGGCTAAAAGATACAGTTCAGATTAGAGATCAGGATTTGAGACCTTGTTCTCATCACTAGCTTTCTGCGTAGCTCTGAGCAAACCCAATGCTTTAGTTTCTCTTCCTTTCTCATTAAGAGTTTCATCAGCCTGATAGTTACAAATCTAACTGGACAACAGATAAAATTTTCCATTCTCACACATTTCAGCCACGTGCCCACTTTACCATTAATTGTTCAGGATGGCAAAATGAGCCAAAGATGAAGTCTATGTACAGCTGTTATGAGCAGAAGGCTATATGTGACTCTTTTAATTAAAAGTAAAGTCAACCAGATGCCCACAGATAGTTCAGAGTAATTCAGTATTTCAGTAGGGAGATCCCATGTGAAAAGGAAGGAGAGATAAGTGAAACAAATAATTCTTTGAGTAGCAGAATTAATCAACTACATCTCCTTCTTGGGTAGATTGTCTGCTCTTCTAATAAAAAGTCAGACTATTGTTCTGGTGAATGCACTAAGAAATCTATCAATTTTCACAAACTCCTAAAAATAAATAAATTCCTTCAATCTCTATTTATTTTTTGAATTTGCTTGAGACTAGCCAATGGATTCAAAATTTATCAGGAAATGATCTTGTTTGAAAAAACCACGCAGACACAGGGTTTGTGCACAAGGCTTATTTTCCTGAGAATTCAGGTTTTATAAAACAACAATAACAAACAAACAAACAAATAAACAAACAAGAAACCCACTCATTTCCCTTAACTTAGCTTGCACCATTTGTAGCATACATTCCCAGATGAGCCAATAAGAACAATACATGAGCAGCTCCTGCTCCACATAGCCAACAGCTCCAAATAGAAAAACAATTTCTATTAAGGCATTGGACATCTCTCTTTTATCGCAAGTGCCCCATATAGGTCAAATTTATACCCACTGTAACTCTTCTAAAGGAAGAGGAATTGTTTCAGAGATGACTTGGCCCTGTAAGCCATCTCATGTGCTCACCTCAGTTTAGGTCAGCTATTTTCTTTACCCTGAGTGGTTCTGGTTTCTTAAATCTTATCAGAATGTTCTCTTCTAGCAGCTTAATTATTATTTTCCTTTCTTGTACTGTTCTCTCATTAGAACATTGGCAGATTAGTGTTCTCCCTTCCTTGGCTGAATATAGTGTAGCCAGTAATATGAATTAAAAAATATAGTCACTGCCCCACAAGTTTATGTGTTCTATTTCAGACAGTTATATGAAGGCAGATGGCTAATTTTTACCCCTTGCAGCCCCTGTGAACTCTAGGAGGTCACAAAGGGATAACAAAGAAGAACTTGGCCTGCACTATTTTATAATTTACTTTAGCGAGTACAATAACGTTGGGCTGCAGCCTGCAGGGGTGTTGCTATTACACTCTATTCTCTGTGCTTAAAATTAAAAATATATAAATATTTTAAAAGAGCATATGATCTTATCTAAAAAAAATGAAAAAATGAAGTGAAAGTAAATGAGACACGGTTACTGCCTGTGCAGTCACTTTCTATATACTTCAGTTTTACATCCTGCCAAGGAGATCAATATGAGCATCACTTTGTTTAAGAAAAAATGGATTTCAATTATTTGTATTAGAGCAAATTAGACACCAGATTTCCCTCATGCATTGCAGAGAAAAAGGACCATAATGTAAAGGTCAGATCAAGGTGGGAGACAAATGTTTCATAAATCCCTCCAGTTAGCAGTAGGGGTTTTCTTACTGTTCTGCCTACTAATCTTTACATTGTAATCACCACTTCATCTAATGCCTGCATGAGGTCCTTCTTATGAAAAATCACAAATCTTTTGCCAAAAAAGCTCTTGCAATGCACCAGAGTATTATCAAAGTGGGTGTCTCTGAGGTTCGGCTCAGACAAGAGGTCCAATATGAAACACATGTGAAGACTGAACTCATCATATAACAGACCCTATAGTCAGACTGGAATCAATGCAATCCTCTCTCTACATGTCAAGGAAGGTACAATATAAGTTCTGAACATTTCAGTCTATTGGTCAGGCTGTGAGGACCCATCACTCTCACCAGTGCTTCAGCAGGGCTGAGAAGTGAGAAGGACATTTTGCTCAATGTTGACAGTATTTTTCCTAATGCAGTCCAGAATAGCATTGGCCTCTTTACCACAAGGACACATATCTGTCTGATAGTCAGGTAGTTGTTCACCAGATCCCTCAGGTTGTCCTCTGCAGAGTTGCTCTCTAGCCAATCAACTCCCAGCCTGTGCTGGTGCATGAGGTTATTCTGCCCAAAAGCAGGACTTTGCAATTCCCTTTATTAAACTTCATGAGTTTCTTCTGTGCTCATTTCTCCAAACTCTTAAGATCACTCTGAATGGCAACAAAATCATTTACTCTATCAATCACTCTTCTCAGTTTGATATCATCAACAAGCTTGTTGAAGTGCACCCATATTATTAATAAATATATTAAATAGTAAGCCCAGTATTAACCCCTGGGATGTACCACCAGTGACTTGCTTCCTTCAGCAAGTCTTGGGCTATCACTACAGCCAGAAATGTCACTGCTACATGCAGGAAATGTATTTAGAAAAACAAACAAAACAAGCTTCTGAAGTATCTGAATCTGCCGTCTAGACCTCAAGAATGCATCCTGAAGTTGCATCCTGTAGTTGTTCTATAAACCAGACCCCGGGTGAATGGAAGATTAGGAGAAAGCTAATAATCAGGATGTTATGACAGTGCAGCATGGACATAAGTCTAAAACAAAAGTAGATGTGAAGCCCAAATTTTGCTTTAACAAGTGGAACCATTCCTTACTCCGGCATGCTCATGCAGGAGAGAAAACAACTTTTCAATCATCACCAAGCTTCTGGAGTTTTTTGCAGCCCCTCAGTCATCTTCAGGCATCTTTCTGTCTGTAGCCTGAAAGCCCGAAGCCTCCTCAAATGTTGCTCCTCAGAGATGCTTGCCTGGCTGTTGGCAAGCACATCTCTGCATTGATAATGAGAAGAATTCCTTCTGTACAAGGCAATGCACTCTCGTCTGATCCTATTTCCGATCATGCATCCATTCAATCATATCCTGCTTTGAACTTTTGCCCTCTTTAACTCTCTATGCAGGATTACAAACCATAGACATAAAAATACATAGATATACTTACATTTATCTACCGCAGCCAGAGCTGCCTCAGGGATTCTGATCTAATGGCTCCTGCTCTGTGGATAAAGTTGTTTATAAATATGGATGTAACTGGGCATACCAGTGGGAAGCAACTACACATTATCCCCAGGTGTCTCGCCAGGAGATCCAATTCATTTAGTAAAGCATCCTTCTAAATGCATACACACACACACACACAACTGCTGTTTAGATGGGCACAAAACACAGATCTTTATCACTGATATGAACAAAAAAGTTAGAATGGTGTAACAGCCATAGATTCTCATCCATTTCATTTGTGCTGCTACATTCCTCCCATAGGAATATAAACAAACACAAAGAGAGAACTGTTTACTCCCCGCAGATTATTCCTAGTGGAATGAGAGAACTCAGCCTTTGAAGAAGGCTGCCTGGACTGAATTCCTTCTGCTGTATGCTGTAGAATCTGGTATAGTGGGACACCTTGGGATTTCAGCCAGGTGAACCACCGAGTCTAGCAAATAGAAACTACAGGACAGTGCAAGAACAGTGTTTCTTACATAGATGTCTTTTTCCTTCAGAGACTGAAGTTAGCATTTTCTGCTAATGGCACAGCATTCCTGGATGTGTGTCAGGAAAAGAATTGGTTCTTTGCTCTAAACCCATGAGGCAGTGGGCAGAATTCATGTTGGCTGCTTCCGAGGGGGATCTGGTCAGGTTTCAGGCAGCAGGAACAGCTACTGTTGCAAAATGCACACCTTAGCCTATAACTCTTTACAGACTATTGTAGGACGCTTTGCTGGTGCACTAAAGAACTTTGAGTATGCCTTCAGTTCCTCATTGTGCATTCTGCTGAGTAGTTTAAAAGTGATTTAAAAAAATAACACTATAAAAACTGTTTCTTCAAAGATAACCAGTGGATAAGAAATCAGCTAGTGACATGACCTTTCAAATGATCTAAATAACCGATCAAGAGCAGAGAGGAATAACCTTTAAAAATCATTAGATTTTGTAAGCATATGTACAGATAATTAACTTTAAATTATGTAGCCAAGGAATAAAGAAGATTGTAGATTTCAAAGTCAGAACAATTGCAATTACAGAGGCAAGAAAATGTTGCTTAGAGAAGGCAGGCATCTTCTATTGATTTTCAGGTAAGCCTGTCAGAGCCAGGCCAGCATGCACTATTCCTTGTAACAATAGGAAACTGAAAACCACCAAGACTGGCATTCTGCTTTTCTCACTACGTTCTGAAAATGCTCCTCCTCTGAGCTTCTGAATCACTAGCTTTATTGCTATTTATATATAGCAGGTCCCAAGATGATGGAAGGTAGTTTGCAGGCACTGGAAGTCAAGTCCCAATCATCTTAGCGTTTTATTTGCATTTATAAAGGGCAATGTTAAAATGCTCCTAGAGACAAAGAGGAAAATTGATGAGAAGTCATTTTATTTTCCTTTGCAAAGGGCAGTAGGCACATACAGACACAAGGGAAAGGAGGCAAACTAAAAAGATTTCTCAAATAAAATGAGAGTGCTGACATTGTATGTGAGGGGAAGGGGGTGGGAATAATCACATCTTTTATGCAAAACACTGGTACATGGACAAACCACTGCGTTTCTTTTCAGTAGGGGAATACGTAAGAAAGACGGTTAAAGATGATAAGGAGAAAAAGGGCATGAAAAAGGGCTGGGTGGAGAAGTTTAATGAAGATAAAACCTACAGATCATGGAGATGACTAATGAGCAGCAGTAGGAAAAACTGGAGCCCAAAATGACCTTTAACAACAAAGAAGCAAACTGCAAAGTATTTTTCTTAGTTTTGCTTATAGGCTGACACCATGGAAATGTTTCCATTCCTGGTTCAGCTGAGAAGACCTCTACCCAGCCAATGTAAAAATTTAGTAACTCCACTGTCTCACCTGTCTTGCAGAGTGAGAAGGATGAAGACTCCATATGATATTTCAGGTCCTTCTACGCTACTAAAAAGCAGTTAAATACTTAACATAAAAGAAAAGAAAGGCAGAGGAATTCCTTAATTACCTCCTATCACTTGCCCTGTATTAAAATTATTTTTTAGACTGTGTGCCCAAAATCGTTTTGTGGGGCTATAGGGAGGTAATCTTCACCTGTGAGTACAAATTAGTGTTAGTACAAAAAGAACAACCCCTTAAAGATTTGCTGTACCCCAAGGACTTGGTTAGCTGTGGCAATTTGTTCCATTATTACTAGTTTCTGTATCATCATAATGTGCTGATGGATGTGCCTTGAAGATTAAAATCTGCTGTTACATCAGTGTAAAGCCAACAGAAGGCAGATACAAAGATTTAGTCTCAGTATCTTGTCTTCAAAAATGCTTCTGCATTTAAAAAATTTCTTTCAGTATATCACTATCTATTTACATTATTTATATTTACATGGAGAGGTTAACCTGCTCTGAAATTTCAGAAAAGTTCTTAAAAAAAACCATGTGGGTACATGGCAAGCTTTTCAGTTTACTTAAAACCTGAGTACAATGCCTGAAATCTAGCACACCTTGTTAGATAGGACAGGAATTGAATGCAAAGCCATGGCTTTCCAAAGCATCCTGTCTGGATGGTATCAGGCCTGAGTTAAGATCTAGTCTCCCCTGAATGTCAGCTCTGAAAGCAAAAACATATTGCACTGCTGTACCTGTCCTTCTGCTTACTTTGCCTAACCCTGTGTATGATACAGAAACAGACTCCTAGAAGCTGTCTAGTGCTGGTTTGATGTGTCTCCAGTCTTTCTCCCCAGAAGCAGGCAGGGACAGTAAACTTGACACTCTCTCTGCACCCAAGGCAGGGAGAGGATATCTGCCAAATGGTAATATCCTATAGCACCTTTGTCCACACTCTATAATATTGTTGTGAACATTATTATTATTTTTTAAAAAAGAAGACATTTTTTAAAAATCTTCATTGCTTTTAAAAGATCATTAGGAAGGCTTGTCTGTATTTACCATGAATATTAGAGAGAGGGGAAATGAGGGTGCTTATCACTTGGAGACATTCACTGTACAAAAAGATAGAAATTTCAGGTGAAAATTTTGAATGTTTGATTCCCTGCCAAGCAGAGTTTGAGCTTATTTTCTCAAAGTGCTGCCCAAGCTAACAACCCAATTGCTAGAATATGAACTGTAAACAAAAGCAGAGCCTTTAAGATGAGACCAAACAGGGTGGTGAGGAGGTAGTTCTCTTTGAAAGGCGAATAAAAAAAGAAGCAGCCAGAACCTATGCAAAGAGCTGTTTCCCAAGAAATTGGCCTCGAGGTCACATATGAAAGTTATACCTTAGTTCAGTAAGCAAGAAGCTATTTAAAAATAAACCAAGAGGAGGATGATAAGCACTTCTGATTGATTGTGGTTCTTCTTAGACTTCTGATTTCATGTTTGGATTTCATCAGCATTTCTGAAGATGGAAAAACAACAGTAATAAATTAATGCTGCCATGCTTATTTTCAGATGCTGTGATGTTGCATGAATGTTCCCTACTTGACTAACATTTCAGGTAAAACCTAAGCTGCAATTCCAAAGAACCATGGAATTAACTCATTTGTAATAAATTTTTGGTGTTGATATCTATTGACATTCACTCTCCTGAGTCCTTCTACATAACATATTCTTTTTATTCACTTACTGTGTAAAGAGCTCATCAGAATGTGCTCAGATCTATTTCTAGATAGACTCTCTAAGACTGTGATAATGAAAAAAAGATGGTCAGCTGGTTTACCAGTACAATGTTAGCTATTACTTGCAAATAACAAAAACATCATTCAGGCATGTATATTTACCATATTTGTATTTCTTTTCAGAAGGAAAAAATACTTTTGTATTACT
This sequence comes from Lagopus leucura, assembly GCF_019238085.1. Lineage (NCBI taxonomy): Eukaryota > Metazoa > Chordata > Aves > Galliformes > Phasianidae > Lagopus > Lagopus leucura. The sequence continues at coordinate 53,140,869 of NW_024962252.1, read as the reverse complement.
TTACCTCTCAGGATTCTTGTAAAACAAAGAAATACAGCTTCAAGCTGAGCTCCTCAGTCTTATATAAGTCACTTCTGAGAATTAGAACTGAGGTACCAAGTTGAAGTACCATTAAACACATTTAGCCTGCTATGAAGATAAAGTGCAACTCAGGAAGAAATGATTGATAACGAGAATAGCTTTTCCTCAAAAGGTTGTTCTGCAATACAGAAGCACAGCTGAAATAAACATAATAACAAATACAGGAACATTCAACTTAGAAAACAGAGAAAGGAACAACTCAGTGCCAACACTGGATAATCAGGTGATACTCACTGGCAACTCTGAAATTTGTATAGAAGATCTTCTCAAAATAACCATAATCTAAAAATTATAAAATAATTGCTAGGAAGATAAAAAATAGGTATATAGTAAGCTCCCTGACTCTCACTGAGCAATACTCATGGTGGAATTCATCCCTGTAAAACTGATATTACTGATTCTGTCATTACAGTTCTTTAGCACATACAAGTCTGACTAGGGCCTTATTTTAGCAAGTATTAGGTGCTAAAAAAAATCTTTCTTGAAGAATACATAATTTGGAGACAACATGAATATCAAAGTTTTGTTTTTCTACAGAAAGAATATCCAAAATGGTAATATTTCTGTCTCGATTGAGATAGATGGATAATGTTGCATTGCCTCCTACGCTACTGACCTTAACCAGGCCAGGACCAAATAACTGCACATACACACCAATATGATGAACAGCAAAATGGCCTTTATTACACATGAACTCTAGCTTATATAACCTATGTGCTTCGTCTACGCCCCTAAGGGCATGTGCCACACATCAATCATAGAGCAGGGAGAGGGCCTACCGTGTCACATCCCATGGGGAGGTCTTGCAGTCGCCTACAACAGGTTAAAATCTATTGCCCGATACATTTTATGCCCCCACTTTTTGTTCAGTCTGAAAGTACTTATCTGAAATCAAGTATTTATGTATTGGCCGAACACTTCATCTGTAAAAAATCCAAGCATTATGTTAGTAGTAATGGTTTCAAAAATCAAACCAGAACAACAACGACAACAAAAAATCATCATGCCCTGTGGAAGAGGCTGAGAAAAACAAATTTTAAGCATATTTTTGACTTTTACTTTCAGCCTTCTTTGCAATTCTTATATTTATCTACCTTTTCTTGTTCCATTCCTAATTGCAAGAAATGGCTCAAAAATTAGTGCAGATTAGTGTCTGAAAGGTTGTATTATACACATGACTGCCAATAAAGAAGTCTAGGCTTTGAGGGAAAGGGTGCAAGAGTGTAACACATATGTTCTATTTATATTTCTAAGAAAGGTAAGAAACAAATGTTGTTTGAACTTGCCTGCAGAGCCTTTATGTTGATGACACGGGAGTCTCCTATGTAATTTCAAGACTGCCCCAGTCCCTTTATCTCCATGGACTATATCCTAGTGAACCTTATAGTGATTTTTGCCATTTCTTATATTTGTAGATGAGCCCTTTCTTCAATCAAAGATGATGAAGTGAAATGAAATTATGAAAGGCAGAAAACATAAAGCCCAAAGTGTGACCTAGGAATCTTAATTTTCCTCAATCATTGCTGTAACGGAATGCAAGTCTGCAGCAGCAGGGGTGAAATTATAGTACAAATTACCATGCTATGCCAGATAAATTATTCTCTGCAGCATGGTTATTAAGTGATAGATAAATAACTAACACTGTAGGACTGATTGACAAAATATAAGTGACCTGGAGCTAAGCAGGGCATCATGGAAATAACATTGCAGAACCACTAATATTTTAACACTGAAATGAGATTTACCAAAGCATAAAAGTCTCAAAATAGCACACAACTGAAATAGGTACAAGTTAAGCAGGTATTAAAAACTCTTCAGCTGAGCACATGGAACTGTAGAATAGAATCACAGAATCACCAAGGTTGGAAAAGACCTCTAAGGTCATCCAGTCTAACAGTCCACCTATCTCCAATATTTCCCACTAAACCGCGTTCCTTAGTACAACTAAATGTTTCTTGGGCAGCTCCAGGGATGGTGCAGGTGACCACATCCCTGTGCAGCCTGTTTCAGTGTCTGACAACTCTCTTGGATAAGTATTTCCTAACATCCAACCTGAATCTTCCCTGACACAGCTCGAGGCCATTCCCTCTAGACCTATCACTAGTTACACAGGAGAAGAGGCTGACCCCCATCTCACCACAGCAGCTGTAGAGAGTGATAAGCTCTCCCCTGAGCCTCCCCTTTTCCAGACTAAACAATCCCACTTCCCACGGCTGCTCCTCATAAGACTTGTGCTCCAGGCCCAGCACCAGCTTCGTTGCCCTTCTCTGAACATGCTCCAGGGTCTCAATGTCTTGCTTGTAGTAAAGAGCTCTAAACTGAACACAGAACTTGACATGCAGCCTCACTAGGGCTGAGTATAGAGGGAAGATCACTTCCCCGCTCCTGCTGGTAACACTATTTCTGATACAAGCCAGGATGCCAATGGACTGCTGGCTTGTGTTCAGCTGACTGCTGACCAATATCCTAGGTGTTTCCTCTACACCATCTTCCAGCCACTCTGCCCCAAGCCTGTAGCACTGCCTGGGGTTTTGTGACCAAAGTACAAGACCCGGCACTTGGTCTTGTTGAACTTCATCCCATTTGCCTCAGCCCAGTGATCCAGCCTGTCCAAATCCCTCTGAAAGGCTTTCTGACCCCCAGGCAGATCAACACTTTCTGTCAGCTTGGTGTCATCTGCAAATTTACTGAGGGTACACTCAGTACCCTCATACAGGTCATCAATAAAGATATTGAACAGAAAAGGCTCCAATACCAATGACTGGGGAGCACCAATTGTGACTGATTGCCAGTTGGATTAAACTCCATTCTTCATGACATGTCCCAGATGAACATTTCTTACATGCAGAATTAAGTACTGGTATATTTTCTCTGTCACTGGAGGATACAAAACTAAGCTTTAGATTCCGGCTAAAGGGAGAGACTGAGAAAGAACCTTTCCCTTCAAATAGACATCAATAGATGGTTACCTACTTTAAAACAATTTCAAAGGGAATATGGGAAGTGGGCTCTGAGGTTATTTGGTGGCATAGTGTCCTAGATGCTTAGAAGCAGAGCTAATAGAGAGATGGTTCAGACCATTGTCAGAATGAACCCAAGAAATCACAAACTACATGGATTCTCTGGAGAATTCTCTCCATTATTTCAACAGCTGGGATCTGCTAGAGTTGGAATATTTCTGTATAAAACAGCAACTTATTTCTTACTCTTTGTGATTTCTGAGATTCACTCCGTGTTTTCTGCCAGAACTTATGACCTGTTTATGCAGTGAATTATGCTCACCTTGAAAAAAGATGGTTCTTCTCAGGTCGTGCCTTGGAAAGAAAATTCCTATACAAGTGAACATAAGAACCCCGTCTCAGGATTTTAGAAAAATAAAGGAAGCAGGGCCAATATGGAGGATAAGAATATCAGCTTTTTAGATATACACCTGATATTGGGTAAAGAAAACTGATTGGGAAATAGTCAACATCCACTGTGTTTCAAAGGGAAAGTCACCGAGCACAATCCTGGAAATGTATTACATAAGAAAAAAAAGTCATGAAATAAAGTGGTGGAAAGTACAAATTTTCTTAACCAAGCTTTTAATATTTTTTCTGCTTGGCTAGAATTTTTTTTTCTGAAACCTTTGTGTTAGATCCTTCAATTATCACATGCTGCAGAACATGCAAGGTGTTATCTGAGTTGCTGCAAAGCTGGAATATGGGAAAATAGAGAGAGAGAATCAACACAGCTTTCAGGCCAAGGGGATTTGAATAGAGGCCTCTGGCCTAATGAATTCATGCTACACATAGGATCTGATACCCAGATACATGTTCCATGTAGCATTCTGAGGAAAAGTGGCTAGTGCGTAGCTGCAATAGGTGAAGAAATAAGCCATTATTTTGATACTGCTCTTTATTTCAGTGAAATGCCTACTGTCTGAAGATCTCAAAACATTTCAGAAAAAAACACTAGCATGATGCTTAGAAGGACACAGAAATATCCTTCGTCTCTTTGTATGTCACTACTCACTGTACAAAAGATAGAGGGGAGGTTGAACAAGGCTAAATAGTAATTGCTAAAGTCTTATGGATATTTAAATTTAAGTCAGTCAAATTAAGTACCCCTGTAATTTAAAATAGAATTATGAGAAAAAAGATGTTGCCGCTGTAGAGTCTGGGTATCTCAGTAGAGAAGGATCCTGTTTGATGCCCCACTCACAGTCACAGTCTTTACGTTTCATAAACACAGAGAAAGAAAATAGAGAAATGGCAAAAGAAAAATACAGCCAACTAAAGAGACCAACTCATGAAATACTGTGAATGCTCTGGATATAGACAGGTAATCAGAGCAATCAGTAAGGATCAGGCCAGATTCAGATACATCAGTAGGAAGTTGGCCTGTGGGTAGAGGCAGCCTCAAAAAGGAAGCAGCATAGCTAACTTACTGTCTCCTTAACACAGAACAAAATGCTGGCAGGTGACAGTAAATACAAAGAGATTGAAGAAGATTGCTCTCTAGAGAAAGGCCCTTGTCAGAACTTTTAGAACACAGGAAAAAGAAAGGCAGATTTTTGTTTTCTTGTTTTCAAGTCAATTTTGAAACTGAGCGTAGCTCTGTTGGGAAGAGAATTGTTCCCTGGGGGAAATCGTAGAGTTCAAACAGAATGAAGAACAGGGGGGGAAATCAATATTTTTTCTATAGAGAACTGTCTCAGTAGTTGGTGCTCCTTAAAAATTAAGGCAGAAGTTAACAAAACAAAAATTAAAACAATAAAGGAACCTCCAAGTTCTTAAATATTGCAAAAATAAAACTCAGAAAACAAGGCCAAGTCATTTGAAAATGTGGTGTGTTTTGGACTAAATTTGCTGCCAAAAATTTCATGACAAATCTGGAGAAGATATTGGAATAGGAGATCCTTGAGGGGATACTCGTTTTTTCCTTACATCTTCCCTCATCATCTATCAGTTCGCTTATTTAGTCTCTGAATATTTCCCATGCCAATAGAAAAAATACTGCAAGCTCATGTCATCAGCTGATATCTTGATATTTGCTTGTTCTGTCTAGGGTAACAGCTGATTTAAGGCTAGACAGCATTTCCTGACCTTGAGAATGGAAGATGCTTTCATACTAACCAGTGAGACTATGATACCAAAAACCCAGCCAGATATTAAAACTCAACCATTTAATACTTTCCCTTCAGACCTCCTTCAGAAGCTGCATTTTCCTGCATCAGTCTAGGTGGTATTCTCCTGTCCCTATAGAACACCACAAAAAATAGAGCTTATAGCTTTGCCCTTAATTGGTAGTGGCATGTTGAGAAATGGTGATGGTTCTGTAAAGCCTTGCATGCATAAGAAGATCGTTGCTGTCTTTAATGTTCAGGTCTCCTGAAAAGGCAGGCATTCGATCTTGATTCTCCCCCTCCTTCATTGTTCATCTCCCCCTCCCCAAATAAAATCTTCTCAAGAAAAAAATCTGTTGGGAGCAGGTGGTTTTAAGCAAAGCAAATTATGTTTTCTGCTTCAGTGGGCTGTCTGCTGCCCTGCAGTATGGGAGAAATCCCAGATCATGAGTGCCAACACCAGTGAGCTTTCACCAAACAGGGATATTTCTGAGGAAGAGCAAGTTGCTAGTAGTACCAAGATGAAAGCTTAGTAAGCTCACTTGAATTTGATGAGATATATTGCCCCCTCAACCATCGTCATGTTGGCTTAGCTGCTGTTCCAGGCAGATAGCTCCAAAATCTCATTGAAACAGTTTCTGCCATGACAATGATTCATAGTTACTTTTTTTTTTTTTTTTTTTTTTTTTTACACCAAAGGAAGAAATGAAACTGGACTAAGAAAATGGTATTACTCTTCAAGCTCCCCTCAATTTGTTTTACAACAAATCTGTGTAGACAATTCACCAGATCAATTTCTACAGGCAGTCATTGAAAGGAACTGCAAGCAGACTGCCAGAGTTGCTCTAATGGAAATGCTACTTCTGAAGTGCCTGCTGAACTGTATTCATCTTCAGTGATTTATACATCCTTCATGGTACACAGGCTTTGTCTGAGCTGCCATACAGACTCAGCATAGCCACAGTATCCGATTTGTATATCACAGGACAGCACCCATACCAAGTGGAAACTGTACACAGCAGCTGAGTCTCTTGGGAAAGTACTGATCCCCTTTTCTCTCCCATGCAGCATCAGCTCTTGGTTACCACAGTGATGAGGAGGAGAGCTGCATGACAGACCTTCTAATACTATTCTCACAGACATGTTCCCTGCAGATTCAACCTCGGAAGGACCCAGAAGCATAGCCATGGCTATCCCATTGCTGATGCCATGATGCACTAATAATAATGGGAGGAGGGAAAGGCAAGGCAAAATTTGAAATGGTTGTTCTACTCTGGGACAGAGGATTATACTACATGACCAGAAGATTTACACACTGACAGTTTCTGCATAACAAAATGATTTATGATATTGGAGCCACAGATATTTCTATTATCTCACTCCTTTTGGTGTCTATTGCAAACTGGCTCAAGACTAATCCTCACACCAGTTTCTAAGGGTAGATCCTGTGTCCAAATGCACAGAGACCAGGAGGACTGGAGACAGCCAATGCCCAGGCCCCAGCCTAGAAATAGGTCATCTTCATCCCCTGAGGAAACAGGTACACCCTGTGCAATCCAATTGAATGCCTCACAACTCCAGGGCTTGACATCTGTGTTCCGGCTTCTTTCCCCAAATTCTGCTTGGTTTAGAAGGTGTGCTGTTGGGGAGGAGGGAAAGGAGCCATAAGAAACAAATGACTAACTGCAAGGAGCAGCAATTGGACTCAGCATGTTCTGCTAATACACACCTGATAAAAAGCATTTTTTTTCTCCTCACTGCAAGCAACCAGTTTTATTAACATTGAACGATAATTTAGAATGACTGTGGGGGGAAAAATGTTTAAAATAATAAAAAGAAACCCTGCAGGTGAGCAAGATTGATTTTAATAAAAGCAACAGAAGAAATATATCTCTGGGACATTTTCTCTCCCCTCTTCTTTGCAGGGTGAGATGTGCTGAGTCTGGCATTGTCAGTCTTACCAGCAGGAGGCCAGTGACAGTTTGAACAGTGTGGCTGACAGGACAAGAGTCAAATCTCACAGAGAAGTAGTGCAGTGTAGAATAGCCAGTACTACAGATTATGTATGGGAGAAAAGTATCAAGATACAGCAAAAATAAACCCCAAAACAGCAACAACCCACAAAAATAATCACAATGACAACTCAAAAAAAAAAAAAAAAAGTAAAAGGAGAAGAACAAAACTCCATCATATTCAGGTCAAACTGAATTAGAATTGCAAAGAAAACGATCACTAGAAATAGATACGTATTACATCTAACACTCTAACAGTCCTTGAAAGGAGCAGGTAGATTTGCAAAGGGCATGTATTCTTGCAAAAATGAAAGACTTAGTGTCTTAAGAATAGACTTGGGCGGGAAGTATTGGATGCAGTCCAAAGTAATGTCTTCTTGGCATTGCTTTCTGCAGTGGCCGCTGATATCCTGCTCAGTGTTTAACTGTCCAAGTCTTGTCAGGTAGCAGCAATGTCACTCCCACAATAATTACTCACTCAAGTAACAGCTACATGGATGTGTAGCACATGAGGCTTTCACAGTATGTGACAGTTCTGCTGGTATGGTGAAAAATCAGCATTTGTGCTTATAAATTTGAAGTTGTTTCTCTGCAACATGTTGTGCTAAGCTTTTTTTTCCCTCCACTTTTCTTCAGAAGCCATCTCCTCATGCTACTCACACTTCAGGATGGCAGGATGGCAGTGAGCAGCCTGCTGAGTTATGAAGTCCTATTATTCAGAGAAATTCTTGCTGGAGTTTTTATCAGTGTTCTGCAGCAGTTCATTTTATCTGGCACACTACTTGTCAGGAAAAGAGAGCTTGAAGGCTTTCCCAACTGCATCTTACAGCTTTTGCCTACCCTCTTAGGTTTTAAAGATCTTTTGGACTCTTGAACACTCTGCACCAATGAGGTGCTTTATCACAATCCCTATCATATAAGAACAAACCTGGGAAGCTTCATTTCTCAAAAGAGAGAAAGTGGGAAAAGGATTCTTTGATATCGCTTCCTGTGAACATCCTATTTTTGACAAATAAACAAGAAGTGTCAGCATGGATTCCCATTCCAGGAAGCAGCTACATTTTGTCTATTCCATCTGTTAGGCTGGCCGTTGGGATAATGGGACCTCAAGGCAGAGCTGGATAAAAAGTGTTCAATGTTAATTTACACACTGCAAAAAGAAAGGAAAGGAAAGAAAAACAGGAGAGAGTGACAGACAGAGACTGAGAAGAAGCAACAACAGATTTGGGACAGAAGATGGACATAAGTCCTATTTGCAAATGTTGATCACATTTGGTGATTAATCTCAGCCAAGAAAAATGAAGCAGGGTTTTTTTGGTAGCATTTCAAAACAAATCTGAATTTCTGTTCTCAAATATGATTTTTCTTTGGAAAAAAAATAGAGCTAAATAAAAAGGCAGTGAGAAAGGTCTAGACTTAAATAACAAATGGGAGCACTTGGAGTCAAGATGAATGCAATGTTCCAGTTCAACATCTCCTCCCTCCTTGCACCCCCATTACTTTAAATGTCATAGATACAATGTTCTGTTTTATTTTAAAACACATTTCTCCTGTTCAATTGTACAAATAAATAAATAATAAACAGAGCTGTTATTCACTAAGCTGCAAAACACTGCTTAAGGGAGCAACAGCTGTGTCTGACAGAATTGTTTCAAATGTACACCAAATATCATGGCTTAGTGCTCTAATCCAGGAGTGAACTTAACCAGGGAAGAGAGACGAAGAAAAGTGGGAGAGGTTGAAGGGAGAAAGATTACCCATCCTGGTCTTGCCTTGCATGAGTGGCTGCCCAAGCCAGGTAATCTACTGACCTGCAGCAGATCATGTTCAGAAAGACAACTTTGTGAACTCCCACATACCTCACATGTAAGATTTCAGTATTGTGAGCTGTGTGGTGAGAGCAGTTTCAGCACTGCTATTTTATAGTTTTCCCTCTCAGCAGTAACTTTGAATTTATCAGAACAGGCTGTTCTACATATATGGCTGACACTGCAATTTATTGTATCCCACATATTATATTCAAGCATATGCCCCTTTGTGAAATGCTGTTTTACTCGTTCAGCATTCATGCGTGGATGATTTCTTGTGCCTAAAGTATTTAATCTAATGGGCACTTTTAGTATACACAACTACAGGCACTAAGATTAAGGATTTAAAATACTAGACCAATATATTATATAAATGAAAATCTCTTTGGCACCCACAGATATAATATAGTATTTAGGCTTTCTGACCTTGAGTACAATTTCCATACACTCATAAAAAATTGATAGCGCTTCTCATTACCCATTCCCCTCTTCTCAGCCCTCCCGTTCTCCTCTCCCACATCACAGCCGCCACCTCCAATTCCTCCATTCTGCATATCAGTCTTATGGTCACCTCCAGAGGTCTCTAGGGGCAGCTCTTCCAGGTTCTGTGAGGAAGCTGCTGAGCTCTGTAATCCTCAGGAGTGTATCAGGGCGCACACAATTTCACTCTCTGTCAAGAAATCACCATGCGCTTATTCCCAAACATGAGATGCAAAGACAGCTTTCCACAGCTGCATGTGTCTTTAAGTTGTGTGCAGCACAGCACTGGGTTTCCCAGAAACATGCTTCTGTGAGACACAGTCAAGCAACAGCTCAGGTTCTAGTCATTCAGTGGTAGAGGCATCAACACAACAGTTAATTTCTAGTATCTTGGGGATTTCATTATTTGTATTTTAAAAAAAGGCTTATCCATTCTATGATTGAATTAATAAGAAAAAAATCTTTAATGGCGAATAATGTGTATCTAATTATTAATGTACAATAGAATCTAGCTTTTATATTGCAATTTATATTGCAATTACCTTCTTTGTGATATAAAGCAGAACAATACAGAGGAAGAGCTTCTTTATTAATGCCTAATAGCATGGTAATTTAAAATATTCTAGTTTCTTTAATAAGGTGCTGTATGAAATGTTACCTAATTTGACAAGATTAATTATACAATTAATTTGAGACTGCTCTCAATTAAATTAGTAAAAATTCTTAGGAATACAGGAACCTAACATGAAGTGAGATACTTATTAAACAGGATATTAATTAGACAGAGATGAAATAATGCATGCTTTGTTAATATAAAGGGCATTGAGGAGTTAGTAAAGATGTATTATTTCATTACTTTAATAAAATAAAGGTAGTCCAGGCACAAAACAATCTCAGAGAATCTTTCAGAATGTTGTGTAATAGAATTCAGCGTTAATTTTGCTACAAGGACTGAAGGGCATGATTCTTACTTCATACCAGGTTTGTTTCAAGTCATTTGACTCAGTAGAACTGCCCCAGTGTTACTGAAGTGAAATTTCACATACAATGCTAATGGAATAGTGGGAATGGGAAATGGAGTCCTGGAGTAGGAAATATTCTCCAGCTACATTTGTGTAAAAACATTAAAAAACAAGACACAGCATAGCTTGTAAATTCATAAAATGAGGTGGATTGAAGTTCAGGATTCTCTTAGGGAACAAAGCAAATATCAGTGTAACAACTCTAGACTGCAGAGGAGCAGACTTTACTTAGTGACCTACTTGGAAGCATCTTATGAGATACAGTCCTGGAGAAAAGACTGACCCAGAAGAGTTGGTTGGTTTTCAAGGACTGCATTCTCCAGGATCAAGAATGATGACAAAGAAAGGAAAGCTGGTATGAAGCCAGCTTGGATAAACTAAACTTCAGTGTGAAAAAGGAAATGTACATGAGGTGAAAAAGGGGGTCACGCTACCCAGGAGAAACACTGAGGCACTGTTCAAGTGTGACAGGATGAGTTTAAGAATGTCAAAACCCACTTAGTATTGAATAGGACATGAAGCGCAAGAAGAAGAACTGCTATAGGTAAGACAAAAAGGCTAAATAAAATGTACGATAGCTGCTGAATGGGAATGGAGTTGCTGATAAAGGCCACACTATGCTTTCTGAACTTCAGTTTTTACTGGTAAGACCAACATTCAGTGTCTCAGGTAGACAGGAGGACAGTCTCTAGCAAGAAAAGCTTACTCTTTGTGGGTGAAGATCAGACTAGGGAACACTTTAACAAACATAACACAAAACAAACAAAATCCTACACAGGTCTGTAGGATCTGAAGGGTTTCATCCACAGTTGCTGAGGGAGTGTGCCATTGTAATAGTGCAGCCACCCATAACTGTCTTTGAAAGACCATAGTGTGGTGGTTTCCATTTAAAGTTAGGGACAACAGTGCATGTTATTCCAAAAGGTGGACCACTTTTCATCTCTTCCTTCTGAGATGTCACACACAGCACATCTCAGACTTAAGGTTTCATGAATTTTTTCAGAGTCAGAAATTCTTTTCTGATCATCCAACTCCATAGCAGAGATGTGTAAGCCTAGTTCATCATGTCATCTGTAAAGCAAAGGTCTCACACTAGCTGATGATTCTTCCCATTATCATACCAATTTTGAGACAAAGTTCTTTTTATTGTAGGAATAGTTGTGGTAAAATATTCTCCTCAAATGAATTTTTCTTTTTAACTCAGATAGTGATAAGTTCCCCTCAAAGACAGCCTACTTCATTTTTTATTGTGAAAGTAAATTTTAACTTTGTCAGTATCTGTGAATTTTACAAACAAATCTGCTCTCAGTCATGTTCATAGAAATTTAGATTAAACAGGTCCCTCAATCTGTTCTGTTAATCATAACAAAGATCTTGCGAGACAGATCTGCTAAAGATTTCTTCCTTTTAGGAAAACTAACTTCACATGGCTTATTTGAGGTCAGAAAAGTCTGTATCTTTACTTGAATTCTGTCCTTCTGAATGCTAGCCTTTCACCCATCACAAGAGAGTTGCTCCTCTGTTAACCTCCAGACCACATTTCCATTGTGTTTAGATCTTAAGAACAATAAAGTTTCTGGCAAAATAATTTCGTAGCACTCCATAATGAGAGCGATAATGGAAATTTTTACCCATCAAGAGTGGAATTGCTCTCAGATAGCTTCAAACTTCCATAACTTGGACATCAGCATCCAAGTTAGTCACTTTGGGATCCCTTTGTAGCCAGTGGAGAAAAGCAAACTCAGCTGGATGTGAATCACTTGACTTACTTTAGATATCTGTTTTAAGAGCTCACGTTGTACAATTGTCTATATCTGTGTAGAAAGAAATCCTAGCATGACTAGTTCTGATGAATTTCTTCCAAAGTATCTCAGATAAAGTTTGTTAGTTCATTTCATGTGAGAAACAGAATACACAATATCGCTGATATGATCAGTGAGAACAAAACCTCTAGTTGTAAATGTCAAATATTTGGATGTTATCCACAGAGTGAGCTTTAATCAGATATTTTTCAAATAAATTGTGAGGGCAAATGAAATCAACACTTGCATTTGAAGAACAGGGAAAATCTTAATTATAAGGTGGCTTTCTTCTCTGAACTCCTATTTCTCTCTATTTCAAGCCCAGTCAGACAACACAAGTTTAGGTATTCAAATCCACCTAAAACAGTATTAATTTGGACTAATACTATTATAAGTACCACAGATATATTTGTACCTATTATTGTCACAAACTGTTCTCTGCTATGAAAAGATAGTCATTATTGCTTTGAAGATATTTTATAGAATTGCTGTTTATGTGCTGAATGGTTTAAGTTTATGAATACACTTCTGCTAAACTACAAAATTAGACATAATGTAAAAACCCAAATTAGGGGGTTTTGAATTTCTCAGGGTTCCAGGTTTACTTTGACTTTCTCATTTGTGGCAACATGAGCTTAAAGTGCCTTTTCTAAAGCATTTTAACAAGCAGAAATACACAAAGTTTTGTGAGAGACAGGTTTTGTCTTAGGAGACAAAACCAGTCTCTTCTACTGTCCAAATGGCATCCTTATGACACATAAGATTTGTTTGGACTATTGTATTTCAGTATTAAAAACAATGAGATTTTATTTTTGAAAATGAGAATTGTTCCAAAGCAGTTTTGTTGCTACATGATTTGCTGGTAGTGATTTGATGGATTGTCCATCACTACAGCTATAGCCTTTCTAATATGACACCCAAAAAAATACAGAGAAGATATGGGGATGGCACCCATTTCTTTACATGCCAGATATTCCTATTCCTATTAGTGTCTGTTGGGAGCCCAGATATAAATGTCAGTCGAGCACAATGCTCTTAAGAAGTGTCTTCAAAACTGTAAAAGGTATTCTGCAAAGTTCCATCTCTTTGATCTGACTGCATGAAACCTTGAGTAAATGATTGAAGAGAGCGTGGCTAGAGGCAAGCATTCAAACCAATTGTTCTTCTGTGTCAGAACAAGGGCAGAAGGGATGACACATCCGAAGGATCCATTTTTAAATGGAATAGTTCACATTTAAACAATAGAGAGTAAGAATCCAAGTTTTTCTAGCTTCATAAAGCAGTAATACCTGTACAAGCCAATCCAACAGAGAACCACTAAAGTGTAATCAAAGAAATGATGCATTTATTACACTCCACAACTTCTCCGTGACTTGAGCTCTTCCATCACTTTGATCCTATTCTGTAGGCCAAAGACTTTGCATGAAAACATTTTTATTGTATTTTGACTTGAAATGTCAAATCAATGGCTGTCACAAATCTGCTACATACCAATGAAAGCTGCAGCCTCTGCTTATTCCTCTCTTGTGTGAAAGACTTAACTAGACCTCTCTGTTCACTAGACCAGACTAGAAGATGTGGGGAGAAGCATAACACTGGTGTGTCCAGACCCACATCAGCAAAGCAACACATTGATGTGACATATTTTTCCTACATTTCTACAAGTGATCCCTAATCCTAAATTTGCCCCAAACAACTGTGATTTCAGAGAAATGAGTGAAAGGAGCTAGACAGTGTCTCTGACTACAGAATTTAAGGAGGATAGCAGATATCACAGTAGAACATATCTTCTTCCTCTGACATGTAGTTAATGAAGTGCAGGCCAAAGCATGCTGCTTTATAAATCACAGAATCACAAAATCACAGAATTGTAGGGGTTGGAAGGGACCTCCAGAGATCATCGAGTCCAACCCCCCTGCCAAAGCAGGTTCCCTACAGTAGGTCGCACAGGTAGGCATCCAGGCAGGTCTTGAACATCTCCAGAGAAGGAGACTCCACCACCTCCCTGGGCAGCCTGTTCCAGTGCTCCGTCACCTCACTGTAAAGAAGTTCTTGCGCATGTTTGTGCGGAACTTCCTATGCTGCAGTTTCCAGCCGTTTCCCCTTGTCCTGTCTCCACTCACCACTGAAAAGAGTCCGGCCTCGCCATTCTGCCCCCCACACCTTAGATATTTATAGACCTGGATCAGGTCCCCTCTCAGTCTTCTTTTCTCAAGGCTGAACAGACCCAGTTCACTCAGCCTTTCTTCATAGGGGAGATGCTCCAGGCCCTTCACCATCTTCGTGGCCCTCCGCTGGACTCTTTCCAAGAGATCCCTGTCTTTTTTGTACTGGGGAGCCCAGAACTGGACGCAGTACTCCAGATGAGGTCTTACCAGGGCAGAGTAGAGGGGGAGGATCACCTCCTTTGACCTGCTGGCCACGCTCTTTTTAATGCACCCCAGTAAGCCATTGGCCTTTTTGGCCACAAGGGCACACTGCTGGCTCATGGCCAACCTGTCGTCCACCAGGACACCCAGGTCCCTTTCCGCAGAGCTCCCCTCCAGCAGCTCATCCCCCAACCTGTACTGGTGCATGGAATTATTCCTCCCCAGATGCAAGACTCTACACTTGCCTTTGTTAAACCTCATCCGGTTTTTTTCTGCCCAGCTCTCCAGCCTATCCAGGTCTTGCTGAATGGCAACACAGCCTTCAGGCGTGTCAGCCAATCCTCCCAACTTCGTATCATCGGCAAACTTGCTGAGGGTGGCCATTATCCCCTCATCAAGGTCATTGATGAAGATGTTGAACAAGACCGGACCCAGCACAGACCCCTGAGGAACACCGCTAGTTACAGGCCTCCAACCGGACTCTGCACCACCAACAAAGACCCTCTGTGCTCTGCCAGTCAGCCAGTTCTCAACCCACCTCACTGTCCACTCATCTATCCCACACTTCCTCAGCTTTGTTATAAGGACGTCATGGGGGACAGTATCAAATGCCTTGCTGAAATCAAGGTAGACTACATCCACTGCTCTCCCCCTATCCACCCAGCCAGAGACAACATCATAGAAGGCTACCAGGTTGGTCAAGCACGACCTCCCCCTTGTGAACCCGTGCTGACTACTCCTGATAACCTCCTCTTCTTCCAGTTGTCTGGAGATGACATCCAGTACAAGCTGTTCCATCACCTTTCCAGGGACAGAGGTGAGGCTGACTGGCCTATAATTGCCTGGGTCTTCCTTCTTGCCTTTTTTGAAGACCGGGGTGATGTTGGCTATCTTCCAGTCTTCAGGCACCTTCCCCGTCTTCCAAGACTTCTCAAAGATGACAGAAAGCGGTTCAGCAATCACCTCTGCCAGCTCCTTCAGCACCCGTGGATGAATCCCATCGGGTCCCATGGATTTCTGAACATTGATGTTGCCTAGGCGCTCCCGGACCACCTCTTCCCTGACAGAAGGGGGGTCTTCCATTCCCCAGATCCTCTCACTAATCTCCAGGGTCTCAGATTCCTGAGGGGGAGCTTTTTCACTGAAGACAGAAGCAAAGAAGGCATTCAGTATCTCCGCCTTCTCAGCATCCCCCGTTACCAGAACACCCCCGTCACTTAGCAGGGGAGCCACATTCTCCCTAGTCTTCCTTTTACTGTTAATGTACTTGAAAAAACCTTTTTTATTATCCTTTATCCCCTTTGCCAGATTTAATTCCAGGCGGGCTTTAGCCTTCCTTGTCGCATCCCTGCAGACCCTGACAACATTCCTGTATTCTTCCCAAGTAGTCAGACCCTTTATCCACATTTCATGGGCCTTCTTCATATCCTGGGCTACTTCATTTCAAAACAGAGATTTCCACTGCCGGGAAAATTTCCACTTGGGAATGTGTTGTGGGGCAGCCCAGCACTACATGCCCCTCAATTTGAAGCATGTGCTGGTCTCCAAAGGCAGCACTTTAGGGCTATCTGTCAAAGCAGAATCATCCCATTCAACATATAGTCTTAAGGTGGTCTCATGGCTTTTACAAAGTTACATTCAAGCTAAGACTTTCCTTTAATGAAGCTTGATCATCAAGTCAGGTAGTCAATAGCACTGAACACTTTTATCAGCTCTTCTTGATAATTAGAAATTATTCTCCTTTATTCAGTATGCTAATTTTTATGCTCCTACAATGAGTCTAATCAATTGAGTGGATTTTATTATTTTCTAGTCTAAACATCATGGACTCATCATATAAAGTATCCAATAACACAAAATTATTCTAGATAGTTAAACTGATGTTAAACCAATCAGAAATTTTATTTGAATTTATTGGGCTTCCTGCATTATTTAGCCAGCGCAATGAGAACAACAGAAACAAAATACACCCAGGAGGTGAAGTGCAAACTGAGTAAAGAATGAGGCTCTGGAACTGGTGTATAGAAGAAATGAAAAAAAAAAGATGTGATTAGCTTTCATCAGGGAGAAGGCAGGAAGGGTCCGAAGGATCTACGCTGTACATTCTGTTAAACTGGAATAGCACAGGCACATTCACCCTGTGGCATGAAAAACACTTCTGTGTATGAGATTGGTTTATCCGCATCCATATCAACGATCCTTCTGGTTTTTGTCTCGCAGTTTCAGAAATAGAGGTACCTTAACTATGTCCAAAGGCAGACACTTGAATTCAGGCTGAAAATGTTGTCCAACTTCCACCTAATCCCAGAGATGTCTAAGCTTTATCAACATCTTTTTTTGCTTTTGAAATTCTCCAAGCTTTCCAGAAGACAACCCTCTTCTTTCCTTTTCACTCTCCTCCTCCTGCAAATGTCCTAATGGACCCTTTTGCCTTCTGTGGTTCAGCCTCAGCACTACACAGTCATTTGCTCGATCCTTCCCTTCCTAATGGGAAGGGGGAGAATCTAGAAAACAAAAAAAAAAAAGAGTAGAACTAGTACTTTGATATAAAACTATTTACTAATAAAAAAGGAAAAAAAGGAAAAGGATAATTTGTATGATTCTCTCTCTCTACATATATATGAATGTACACAACAAGTGATACACAAACAATTGTTTACCACTTCCAACTGATGCCCAGCTAGCTCCCTTTCAAAACTCCTTTCATTTGATGTTATATGGTATGGGATATCCCTTTGGCCAGTTTAAGTCAGCTGCCCTAATTCTGTTCCCTCCCTGATCCTTTTGTCCTTTGCTGCAAATAGCTTTGGCTCTGTACAACACCACTTAGCAGCAACTATAAACACTGATGTGTTACCAACATTATTTTTTCTCCTGGAACCAAAACATAGCCTCATACCAGACACTTTGAAGCAAACATCCCCACCGAAAATAAAACATTGCCTCAAAATATCCATCAAAAAAAAAGCACCTTTATTTCAGCTGGCTGATACCTACCTGAACATTTTCTTACAGATGTGGTAACCCCCATCTTTAAGCTATCTGTGCTTGGTATGACTGGCACAAAGCACCTGGGCGGATTCTCATTGGAACCATGCATGCAAGCAGATGATGAGTGTTATTATGAACCACAGATGAGAGCATTTTTCACAACCCTGGCCATCCTCTGAAACCCTTGCACCATGATAAAAAAAATACTATGTTAAATTCCCTCCAGAGATTTATTATCCTCCTGTCAAAAGCCAAATCAGTTTTATACAATGGAAAAGAAAAAAGAAAACAAACAAAAAACCCTCTGTACAAGAAAACAAACAAACAAACAAACAAACCATATTTGTTTAAATAGCAGCCAGAGATGTGTAATACTTCACCTTTTCCTTTTCACCTGCATTACAAGTAGGAAGCATTTTGGCATAAGTAGATACGGCTTTAAAAAAAGAAACTCCTACACAGGAAAAGACTCTGGGAAAGCATGGCCTTTAATTTAAACTGAGGCTACATTTAGCTGCTGTATGTGTAATTTAAGACTGTGTTTGCTTTTAAGTGAGTTGCAACATGTTCTTTTAAATGGGCAATGGATCAGGCAATGGACACCTTCGCTGCTGAGATGTGGCTCTAAATAAAGCTGAAAGAACTGCCCTCTGGGGTCAGAACAGAGGTTTGTTTAACTTAGCAGCCTGTCTTCAGTACACATCAGAAACAGCCACCAGGTAAAAGAATCTAAAAGCCACAGCAGAAAGGACTGAATGCTTCTCTCCTCTGAAGATTGTACTAGCTTCTGGCAATCAGCATCTTAAATATCCTGCTGAAATTAACCAACAAAATCAACTCTGACACTTAGATTTTGTGTCTGGGAATCTTTTTCAAAGTTGTTCTCTCTTACAACAATCATCAAGGAGCAGATTAACTCCTCCAGCCTCATCACTGACTTACAGAAGGGGGAAGTGAAAGAAAAATGGCACTGTCTAACATTCCAGAAAGGCTGTCCAATACAGAAGTAGATGCAAAGTGTTAAAAGCAGGCCAGATAAATCTAAATGTTGAATAATAATAAAAGAAAATACCCATAACTCACAAGAAATACCTATAAAATATATTGCAAATATTCTGCTTACCTGTTAATTATTTGATTCTTTGCATATTCTTAGTTTGGTAGAATCTTTTTCCAATTAATGCATTTGACCAGCTTATTTCTTGCTACTTTGAATGCATGCAAGCATGCTTATACCGTTAGAGCTTTCATCGTTATTCTATTTGAAAATGGACTGAAGTTATTAAAGAACTCTTTTTGAGGTATTGGCAAAACAGTAAACACAAATGGTTCCAGATTTGCTAAGAAATTCCTGTCTAAAGCTGTTTCAGTTTGCCTTCTCTACTAGCAAAATGTAAACAGCAGTGTAAGAATCAATCCTGCACACCCTTGTCACACTTCTGACTGAACAATCCGTGTTGGCCACAGTTCCTCAAGAGGAGTTTCTTCACTCTCTGTACAGACACACATAATACAGCCAGCCAAAGTCTCCCTGTGCAGACACTAACGTACCATATCATCACCATTATTTTTATTTACTTTCAGAACACCAAGTTTAACACAACTTTACAAAGCAGACATGGTCCTGCCCCAAGGAGTTTCTACACTGTCAGATCTACCAATTCCAGTGCCACAAAGCAATTTAAAGCTCTATACCACCCTTGAATTTTCTGTTTCTATTTCTGAAGTTGACAAGTTCATGCAGAAATGCCTCTGCCAATGTGAGATGATATTATGCTATAGCTGTCTGTTGCCCTTTTTTTTCTGGCACAGGCTGGTTAAGTGTTTCTCATCCAATTCAGTGTGGAAGACAGCTGTAAATCTACCCTGGGAAGCTGGCCAGACATAGGTAGTGAAGGTAAGAGATAGGCCGATTTTATAGGTCTGTCTTAGCTCACATGGTTTCCACAGTGTGAAAAAAAACAATTGACATTCAACTGGAAGAAGACATGAGCTACTCTTTCTAAAACCAGTGCACTGTAATTGCCAGCAAATGGATTCCACACAGGCTTAAAAAATAAACTCTTCAGAAGTCAAGTTGATTTTTAGAAGAGAACTAAGGAGTGTATTACAAACTAGAAGAAGCTAGCAAGCCGGAGCAGATATCTCCTCAGTGTCAGCTAGAAGACAGAGGTATACTGCTACATCCCCTCCACATGGTGGGTGTCCAGAGAAGCAGAGCTAGCCATGAGGACAAGATCCAAACTCCAAGAAAGCCTTGTATTCTCCCCCTCTGTCTTTGATATGCAACCCAGGAACTCAGAGATAATCCACTGCATTGCTCTGGGAAAACATGCATTGGCAATGCCAGGAAAGGGAAGCATGAGTCAAGGAATAAAGAAAATTTGGTACTGTTCTCTATAAATCTGCATCTTCCAACAGGGAATTTAGCTGCAGACAGTGTGCAGGTAAGGGACCAGGCAGGCTGCAAAGCACACATCACAAAATCAATGTACTGCATTGTGCATAAGCTTCACCACCTAGCAGGTGAACATGACTACCTTCAAAGTAAGTAAATAAAGAAATAAATTAAAGATATAAAGAACAGTGGGCCTTCTTTGGCTATAGTTTGGCAATAGAAAATGTAAATTAGCACCTAGTTTCAATGTTTAGAAAGCAAATGTCAAGCAATGCAAGGTCTACATTTTTGTTAATAAAAGGCTGCTATACATCAGCTCATTCTTCCTCTCCTACCGTAGGTTTTACTTCTTAGGCGCCATTTAGTTGCCATGAATAAGATTTAGATAAGAGAGGAACTCTCTACATGAAGTTAGTGAATATAGAGTAGGGTGTGCATCATAAGTTGTCAGTAAGATTTCATGAAAGTCTTGCAGATCCCCCTTGCGGATCAGGCTCATCAGCTTTGCTATCCATATTTACAGGTTGTTGCTAAGTTTTCCAAAGCTGTGGGATGCTGTTTATGCAGAGGTATGATGGATAGACATTTTGTGCTATAATGAAGTTTTGGTTAATGCAGTAGGATGGGTAAAGCACAAAAGGTACACTCTTGATGATAGATTCTCCTCTCACTGGTCAAATTCATGATGGATATCAAACCAAGTGAAGTATTATGAAGAATAATGACATTCCTACTATGGATGATAGCAGTGGAGATATTTTTTTCCTAATAATAAAGACAAAATCCTGTAAAATCCTGTTGATATCGCTGGAATGCTGGATACCAGCTCTTCCTTCCCTAATGCAGAATGATGTAACCATCATTTTCTTATGATTATGGCAATCTAACCTAATGTGTATTGAGAAGGGAGACTGGCTGCAAAAATTCAGAAAACTGGCCGTATGCTCTGGCACTGACTGAAAAAATTCCATTCTGGTATGACGGCACTTTGTCCTTTGTATAGTTACAGACACTTGTTTAGTCTGGTTTTAGCCTGCTTACAGTGGTTTGCATTACCAACAAAATATGAACACACCTGTTCTGCTCACCATCTCCACACACCACTGGGAACTGGAGCATCATTAATGTCCTCATTTCTAAAAAGAGAAAAAATAGTTTGAATGCAGGAAAATGAATTACATAATTCTTAGCTCTTCATCCCATGTTTATGCTTGTAGGCCATAACATAGTTTTGTTTTTACATACAATGGCGATCTTTTTTTCTGGTTATTCACGATTTGGAGAACGCTGGTTTAGGCAGTCAATAGCAATTACACTTGGTGAAAAGAACATACAATACAAATTAGAGCAATATAGATTTTTCTCCCTGTTACTTTAATGTTTAGTTACCCTGTTAGATTTAAACTGAGTACATAATGTTTAATAAATTGCTTTCACTAAAACCCATTAACTGACACTTAGAAATAGCATTTTAATCCAAAGGAGTGCAGCAAAACATTACTGCAATTAATAGGTGTGTTGGAGCAGTGAAAAATCCACTCAAACAAAGTATATTCATGGTGGCAGGTTGTTTATATCTGTTGCTTAAAAGCATCTTGAAAACTGATGGCAAGCTCCAACAAATGCCATGGAGTTACTCACATTTACATTCAATGAGTAGTTAGCCCTATGATACAAAACTAAATGTCATGGCCTAGGACAAGGAAGAGTTTGAGGGCAAAGACTGTAGAACATTATGCTAGCCAGCAAAGGGCAGAAGAAGCTGGGCCATGGCTTGTGCTCCCAGTTAATCCTACCCTTCCTCTTCTTCTTTGTTTCCATACATCTTTCTGGTAAGGAAGTCTCATCTTCCATTAGCTTGTTTCTTCCCTTTGTCTCCATTGGGCAATAGCAGAAGGGACAACACTGTATGTGCTCTATTGAGGTTGGGCACTTGAGGCACGACTTTTTGAAGCAGGTTAGTCCTAGAAAGCAGGCTTATCCAAGAGGACATTCCCCAAACCAGTACTTGAGCTAACTTTCAGAGTGGACAGGAGAGATTCTCAAAAACTCTGGTAGGAGAGATCAGAGCAACTCCAGTGACTCAATATACTGTGATTTCCATGAGAAGTTCAGAGCCAAGTCAGCCTTCTATCTAAGTCGCCTGCTAACTTTTCTCTGTCGGGCAATAAAATTCCTTTCCCCTAGTTTATAATGAAGCATCTCCATATCCACATGCATGTGCTTCCTTGGCTACAGCTGAGGAAATTCTTTTTTAAAACAGTAACAGAGATTTTCTAATTGTCATTTCTATATATAGTACATGCAATGCCAATGACTAGAATTTGAGAAAACTTTTCTGCTGAGAGGATTTGTTAAAATAATAGCTGAACACCTCTTGCCAAGAAACGTGGATAAATATATTTTATATTTAAAACACAATTATCAGGTTTAATACTATCAATCTTTACCTGAAATTTAAACTCAGTAGTTTAGCAGAATCACATTTTATGTATAGAATTATTTATGGCACTGGTAAAGACATTTTATCAATGTAAAGATTAAACCATCATTACATCTTTCTTGATGAAATTCCTTATGAATGCTCTGGAAGTAATAACAAAATATTAAACAGTCTCATTGCAATAAGGTGGAAGAAGAAAGATAATACAATACATTTCAATGCACAAAAAGATCTTGACCTTTTTTCCTTTGAAATGGGGTCAGACATAAAATAGTTCTTGTCAGGATATTTTGTGAAGCTTTGGTGGTACTGTAAGCATTCTGATGTCTGACGGACACTCTGTGCAGGTGATTGTATGAGTGTTTGCGTTAATGAAAAAGTAGTGATTTTCCCAAAAGCAGTGATGAACAGCTTTGTGATTTTCTGATGGAGAACATGCTTCCATGTGTTCAGATTGAAAAGCTCAACAGTTATGAGCAGATCGGTATATACTTATATCTGGCCACCCTGACATCAATTGAAGGATTTTATATTAGCTATGCTTGGACAGTTTTTATGAACTGCTTTTAAAGGATGGTGAAGATACTTACCCAGAACAATGTTTCTTTTACCTCCAGGAGGCAGCCCACCTCTACTGAAAGTTTATCCTTCCTCTAAAAATAAAGTTTCATCTCATGAGTAATTTCACATTTGTACCACTAGCCATTTAATTTAAGGCATGTAACTTTATATAGTAACTAATCTCCGTGTGGCCTGGCAGAGTTGGTTGATTGTCACAGATAATTGGTTGATTTGGACGGTATTCAAGCTAGTGGCCTTCTGTATCCAAGACAATCTCTTTTCAGAATATACTGTGCACTCTTTCAAAAGTAGCATGGAAAGACCATCATCATTAGCAATTTTGCTGAAGAGCAATATTTAATAACTGACTAACAGCCCATTACCTGAATTGCCTACCTCTGTCATTTCAGTGCAGCTAAAACAGGAATTCCCTCTCAGTCTTTCAGAACAAAAAGGTTTGCAGTCAACTATTTGTGTAAATCTGGGGACATGTAGTATTTCATGAATTGTCTACTTTCCGAAGAAAGAAAATGTTTAGTTAGTGTCAATAAGTTTCTAGTATAAACAAAAGATTCTCCCTGGCTACATCTGTACTAGATTGAACTCCTTTTAATCCAGACAGACCTAAATGGCACGTGCTTATCCAGCTTCCGACATTCAAGACATACACAGTATCTGTGGGCAAATACTATATTTGATGACTTGCCTTTATTTCTGCTCATGCATTTCTCCAGAACAGATAATGTAATACTTGATCCCTGTCCAAAAGAGTGTTCAAATCATCTTTTTATTCTGGTATTGAATGGCAGCTCACCCAGCAGAGTACAGCCCATAATTAAGGTTCCTAGGCACAGTTGCATGCGCTACTAATAACAACAGCAGTAACCCCATTATTCTTGCACTTATTTGTAAATGTCTGAAATGTTCTGGAGCATAGGAAGTTCCGCACAAATGTGCACAAAAACTTCTTTACAGTGAGGGTGACGGAGCACTGGAACAGGCTGCCCAGGGAGGTGGTGGAGTCTCCTTCTCTGGAGATATTCAAGATCCGTCTGGACACCTACCTGTGCGACCTGGTGTAGGGAACCTGCTTTGGCAGGGGGGTTGGACTTGATGATCTCTGGAGGTCCCTTCCAACCCCTACAATTCTGTGATTCTGTGATTCTGTGAAAATAACTCCTGATCTCTAGAGGGTTTGCCAACACTTTAGATAAGCTTGCAGCTTTATCCAGTGTAAAAACTACAAGGACGTTCTTGTAGAGTAAGGGGATAAAAATTACTGTGGCAGTTTTGGTATTAAGAATGCAGTTTTATAGCACTGGAACATATCTCGAGCCACTATAAATCCATAAACCTCCAATGAACTATTTTATATTATACCAGATGAAGGCCCAGCCTAGAGCCATTTAGTTAAATTTTACACAGGTCTGCAAGAAAATTTTACTGAGGTCTCCAATTTTTATTGATATCGGCTGGGTAATTTTGTTGAGATCTGTTAAAAGGAATGGTGAGTAAATGCCAGTTCTGCCAGGTCCTTTATGTTGAATCTATAGCTGCAAAGTGAGAGGTTACATGTCACAGAATAGCTAGCAGACCCACAGAGAGGTCCATATTATATTCTCCCTCAAAAAATGCAGAAGAACCTACATATCTTAAAGTTTGGAGAGTACCATGCAAAATCTGTCTCCAAGCTGCAACCTGTCACTGAGGCCAGTAATCAGAGAGATAAGGAGGGAAAGCCTGTCAGCGTTGAGCTCACCAATTGCTGTTTGAATTCCCTCCAAGGCACTAACTGTTTCATATTTTCAGATTTTTTAGTACTGAATGATCATCAGTCCTCCTCTCCTAACCAGTACAGACTGTAACTTTTAGGCGCAGAGCTTAGAAGTTTTGGTAAATGCAGTTGTCTGTGTGTTATTTTAGAATCACACTTATCAGTTATAGAAATATGCATCTTGCATGCCCCACCTTTGCTAGACCTGTCATTGATCTAGGAGTCAACAGTCCATCATTTGATATTTTCCATGTATACAGATCACTGATTTCAAACAGCAGCTTCAGCTTGTTCAATGTGCTCATGCTTTATACAAAAGTGATATCAAAAACATAGAGTCAAAATGCTCAGCTAAAAAGGTTCCTTAAGAATGTAGCATAATCAGTGCAGATTTCTACAGGCCCAAAGGCATTATCTGACATTCAGCCAAATTACAGCTAACTATTAGACCACTCCTTGGTTTACTGGGCTCATTTCAAACCAAGTTAAACATGGAGTGACTGACAACAATACAAGTCCCACAGTATCAGCGCAACTGCTCTCATGCTGCATTAGGGAGAAACAGACACAGCTCCTGCTGGCATCACTGCATCCACTTGCAGCTTTGAGGAAGGTCAGGAAGGAGGAGATTGAAGTGGCAGTAGAGGTAGTATAGGCCAAGGGAATTCTTAATGGCACTGGAGTGATCTTATGACATTTCCATTTGCTATACGGGATTTTGATAATTCAGTGATGTCAATATGATTCAAAATTGAATAATAATTTCAATTTTCTCATTCTTTTTCAGTGTTGGGGGTTAACCTGAGAAAACAGCAACTGTAGATCATCTTGACCATCCAGCATTCTGCAAAAACATTTACCATTTTACTTTGCAAAAAGGAAAAGGAAAAACCTCAGAGAATGTAATGCTTGGTCAAATCAGATAGGAAAGGGGAAGTTTTGTTATAAAGCATATATAGTTTTGTAATTTTCAAGCTTTTTTTTTTTTTTTTTTTTTTTTCCACTGACCTTTGCTTATAAGGTTTTGTCTGTCAGTCATATATCAGGAACAAAAAAATACAAAATAGGTGAAAACGTAAGCAAAATCTGTTGATAGATTTTAAATCTTTCAGTTGGTGCTCAAGTAGGGCTTCACTCTAGTTCTCTAGTGTCTTACACAACTGTACTAGCCACAGGAAATATAAAGTTATTTTCCTGAAACGTTTGAATGTTTAACAATTTAATAGTTTCAATTGCTAATCAAAGATAGCTTCAACTCTTACCATTAACAGTAGCATCCTTCTGATATTCACCTGAAATGTGAAAAAAAAAAAAATCAGATTCGGGTTTTTGTTCAGAAGGCTGGGAGCAAACAGACAGATCAACTGGAAGTGGATGGGAAGTGAAAAAACATAAATTTGTGTAACCTGGCTAAAGTGTCAGAAAAAAGACAACCTGGATGTGAGAAGAACTCTGCATCTTACTCTTGTCCTGGTGGTGCTTCCTCCACAGCTTCCATTATTTTTTATTCTTTTTTAAAACATTTTCTGTCCTGCTGTAAGCTACACTTGTTAGCCTTTAGTGAAAGAGCTTATCTCTGGATCATAAACATAGAATACCAGAGTTCTTAAAATACCACAAGGTTCTTAAAATACCACATCCCTTTTCAATCAGAAAGATGCAGAACGAGTTTCTACACTGTTTTCAATAGATGGCACCATGTAGAGTCTGAAAGCTCATGAAAAATGGCAATTCTCATTCATTCTGAAAATCAAAACAGTATCTTGAACCAAAGCCTTTGTGGAAGCAAGGACGATTTAACCAGGAGGGTGTTAAAATCTGTCCAGACATATAGGGGTTAACATATCCTGCCAGCACAATGGTAATGGCATCTGAACGTGTATCTGGGATTAAGCTGTGAGCTGGCAGTGCAAGAAGCCCAATTTTATTCTGTGATCTAACTCTTTTTCATGCCACCTCCCAAAATTTCTTGTGGGCTCAAAATGCACACATAATTGCAGAGCCCAAATTTCTTTTTCATCTTTCCAGACAGTGAATTCCTGCTTACTTTCTTCTCCTTTTGTCACCACCCTTGTGGTCTTTTCTTCTGAGCACTTCTCTCATTAGTTTGCACACAAAAATGTTTATATTGATCCACTTTGTAAGAACAAACATCCATCCCTCAGCTGTATCCAGTTTGAGACCTTCTCCTTGTGGAGGGTTCTAGTAGCCACTTTTCAGGGACATCTGAAAGAAACTGGCAACAGATGAGTACACATGAGAAAGTGATGTGGCTGTGAAGTTGAAAGTTCATCAGCCACCCGCCAATGCAAGTGTTAGAACACATGTCCCTCTGCTTTCTCTGCTCTGACAAAAACTAACATGGGGCAGAGTGCCACTCCCCACTCAGCTTTATTACCCTCCGATGTGCCATAAAAACAAATGTTTGTCTTTTAAGCAGCAAGAAAAAATTAAGCATGGGAGAAAGTTCATTTATCTATAAAACAGTTCTAGAACAAGCAGGCAGATAAAGTTGGTCGAAACTCAGAGATTTTTAAAGTATCAGAAATTATGCCTTTTGGGAGTTCATTTTTACTCCAAATTCAAATGGAAGAATGATTTTCCCTCTGTCATAAAATTAACAGTAAAAGAAAAATCACAATTTCAGTTAAATCACAAAAATTGTGTTTTTTTTTAAATTAAAATAATGGGTTACGATTTTTATTCTTTCAGTTCCACCTTACAGAAACATAACAGAAAACTGTACAATAGCACTGCCTGGTGCTATTGTAAATGATACACTGAATGAAATTAGATAAATTTCACAAACCAGTAAAATTGTTTGTCCTCAGAAGGTCAGCATCTGATACTAAACCTTAGTTGCTCTTTAATATAAAAAGCAATCATAACTGACATTTTTCACACAGAAAATATGGATTCTAGAGAAACAGCATGTTCAAGCTAGAAAACAAGTTATTGGATTCTTTTTTTCTTTTTTTAGCAATTTTTAACACACACAAGAGTATTTTAATGTTGGGGTTAAAAACAGCAGGAATGACTCCAAGCCCCAACGAATCAATGGGCAGAGAGGTACTGATCACCTGGTGACCGTGCTGTTACCAATGGTAACCCTGTTGGAAACCAGGTCATTCCAGTGATTAAACTCATTTACAATACTTCGAACAGGAGAGTTGTTCCGAAAGGATCACAGCAATATCGACTAAAAAGTCAATGAGATGCTGTGGAAATTAACGTTGCACACTTGATACACTTAGAAATGCCATTAGCTGGAAACTCAGCTAATCCTACATGTATGGAGACAGTGTGAGTTAGGAGAAAAGGCACTATTCAAGGTTGGGTGAGCACCTCCTGCCACCAGTGTATCTGAGGTGATGCACAGAAGCTCAGAGCCATGAGCCCCAGTTCTGCGATTTCTGTGAATGGAACAAACGGCACAGCCAGAATACTCAGTGTTTAAAAATAAATTATTGCTCTCAGGTTTACTCAGCAATATTTTTTCTCATCTCTGACTTCCTGATATCTTTCGTAGGAGATGCGTACCTGGATAGCAGCCCCATTATAACAAACCTAAGAACCCATCCTCAGTTCTTTTTTTCCTTTTATTCTTTTTTTTCCATTCTTTTTTTTTTTTTTTCTATTCCTTTTTTCTTTTTTAATTGAAAGATAAAGAAATTTTTAAAAAGTTATTTCATAGCTGTATAATGTTTTTCAGGGGAGTTTATGACAGATATCAGATGTGTGGGATCTGGTTTATCTGCAGATCAGAAAAAAGCTATAAGCAAGTAATACAATAACAATTCATTCACCATCAGAAGACTCTCAAGACAAAGAAAAATCATTTCACTCATTTTAAACATGGCCCAGTGATGGAGGCAAAACAAAAGAAGCAGGGCTTACCATGAATACCTCAGATCTAGCTGCCACTGTATGAAGGATGCTGCTTTCATGCACTGACTGTGCGTGCATATCAAATGATTTTTTTTAGCACTGTAATATAGGGAGTCTGGGCCAAGGTGGATCCCTGTCATTTTATTTATAGATCAGTTGTCAATATTTTGTCTTTGGAACAACTCCTCTCACCTTGTGCTTTTTCCAGCCTTCTCTCTTTCATCTATAGCACAATTATTCGTGTGTCAGGGCAGTCAACAGGCTGAGCTACTGTGATTTTTTTCTGAGACTCTCTTTTCTCTCAGTTCCTGACATTCCTAGCATGAATAGGTGCACTAAGATAATTACACTAATCCATCTAGCAAAACACCCAACTTATACATTTGAAGCTAATTAGACAAACTTCAAAATGGGTCATTTTTCAGCCCCTCAGCCTCCCCCTGCTTATGAGCATTACCCCTGAGGGGACTCTTTCTCAATCAGGTAGACATTTCTGGGAATGAGATCTAATGAATCCCTTTACCTCCTGAACTGAAAATCTCTTTTGATTGAAACTTTTAGCAACTGTGGGACAAATTCAAGCATGGCAGAAGTAGAAGCTCTCCCAAGGTAGCAGTGCTGCTTCTTGCTACATAAATTAGGTTTGACCCAGTGTATTGACAGAAGGCCAAACGTATTGCGGTATCCTTTCATCTCTGGAAAAGAAAGTCAAGGTAAGACTATAGGAATCACTTTCATTACTGATATTAGGGCTACAGGCAAATAAGATATTTGAAATAAAATGTAAAATGCCTTGCCAGAAATGGGTCTACTCTCTCTATTCTGAAAATGGATTGAATTGCAGGAGTATAAGGGCCTTTTTTCCCCCAGATTTTTCAAAATGTTTCATCCCAATGTAGTAAAACACTTTGTGCTCTTTCAAAACAAAATAGTATTTTGCATTTTTAAAAGGTATGAAAAAATTACTATATACGTATATACATATATATACCTTTCCTTTTTTAATTAAGGGGATTGAGCACAGGATTGTTTTGATTTATTGCCAATGGGACTTGCATTCCCATAAACACTTGCCAAGTGCCCATAAGAAACAATTCTGACCTCTCCAGAGCATGCTGCTCAACTAAGAGAGAGGCAACAAGAGGCAGCAGGGAAGCAGAAACACTGAGTTTAAGCGGGTTGAAAGAAATCAAACAGCTACTCAATTTGGGATTCAGTCAAAATATTTAAGTGACTCAGAGTCATGCTTCTCTTTCTACATCAGCAAAATTACATGATAAATGAATACCGCAGTAGACTTTCAGCCTTCTTGATATATAAAAAAGTGCCTGAGTACACTGCCTTTTTGGACATCATTGGAAAAGTGAAAAAGATTTTTTGCAGGGACAGCAGAAAGGATGAAACACGCAGAAGTGTGAAGCACTGCTCATAATAAATAGAACTGGTGGAACAGAGTCTGTGCTAGTTTTTGTGACCTCTGTCAATTAAAATACAATGAGAACATACTCTAAGAATTTTGATTTTTTTTTAAAGCCAGTGTAGAGAAAAAATTTCCAGAGTGCTAAATATAATTCTAATCAGCAATAGTCTTATTTTCTTAGATAAGATCTGAATGGCAATAGATCTGATCCAAGCAATCCTCAGCTAGATCAGATTTGATTTTTTTTCCTTCATACTTTCCTACATCTTCAAAGCAGAAGTGAGGAGATTCTGCCTCTGAACTGCACCACACTATGCTCTGATGTGCAGCACTGCAACACAGCAAGGATGCTGAGCAGGCTTACTGGAGCCAGGCCTGCTGCTGTTGAAGGGACCATGGGAAAGGATTTACCACAAAGCTGGGTGCTTGAGGCAAAAATCGTCAAACTGGGAGAATTAACACACATCTTTTCTTTTCTCTTTCTTTATAAGAAAAGGGTAACACATGCCAGCTGTGAAGTTCAATTACTCCCTGAGACAAGAACACAGGAGATCTTCCCATCTTCCTGTCTTGATTCCCACCCAACCCCTATCTCTTTTTCTTTTCTGCTACTGTAATTTTAGAGGTGATAAAAAATGAAAATGGTTTTCCCATTGTAGCACAAGGTCTTTTCTTCTATTGCCTGCCACAAGTATAATACCTTGTTATTTTCTGATCTTTTTGCTTCCACAATGAAGTCTGATGGAGCTCCTTAATGATAACAAACCATCACTGCAGTAATATTGATACCTGTTGTAATCACTGGCATTCTGGCTTTTCAATTTTCACTATTTGCCTTGGATCAAGTAGCTCTGTGCTAATGCAATAGAAGGTCACCAGATGAAGGGGCTGATAACAGAGAGGGACTGTTCTACTTAACATGCATGGGGGAATATGCTTTTCAGTCGTCCTCAAGCTAATCTTTCAAGTTGTCCTTTTTTGACTTTCTCAGTTTAATCAGTTTAATCTCATCTTCCCTCTTTTCTGATTACAAGGATTTTCTGTAGAAACCTTGTCTCCACAATAAGGACCATGTGGCAATTTATTCCTATATTGATTTCAACATCTACCAGGGCTCTGACACAAGGGGGGAGGGTGGAAGTCAGAGGGGAAGGAAAGGGTCCCTTTAATGTCTTCTCCTGAGTAAATGCGGCTACTGTTGTTATAAAGGAATCTGAATACTCCTTTAATATACTTGAAGTCAGAAATGGCAGCCAGATGGGAAATACTCCACTGTGATTAAAAGCTAATGGAGACAGTAAGAAATAAGAAAAAGTAGAATTGATTAAATATGGAGCCTTGGTGATCAAATGGTTCAGGCTGTTTTCCAGGGCACTTTTTCATGGCTGTTATCACAATTGCTTACGCAGAAGGACAGACCATTTCTTGCCCCACAGGAAACAAGATGCAAGGTCCAGGGACTTAAGCAGAGAAGCCAGTCTACACAGGTGGGCATGCATACATTTGCATATGCAGTTACGCATGCAGATGTGACTGCACAGGCAAGCACCAAACCTCTCGTCTGTTTTTGTAAATCTCTCCTGAATAGCAGAAATTCCTGTAAGAATTGATTTTTCCAGATAGAAAGGATGAGGACTGCTTAGCTCTGGATTGATATTTTGCCTGCTTATATCTATGATGGATAGAAAGAAGAAAGAAAAGCATTAGGCAAGCTGTTTTCCCACTGTTCCTTTCAGAAAGGATGTTCATGCAGACATGAAGAGTAGCCAATAGTCAGTCCTACTCCATGAGTAGGAGGAGGGCCTTACCAAAAAATCAAGTAAGAAGTCAGAGACAATTCTAACCTTGCTGTTGCACCAAGTAAATAAGACTGGAATTGTCCCAGCCTCCCACCCATTTGGTTGCTTCACTTTTAGACAGTACCTTTACATCACATGTTCACAGCCTTTCTTTTCACGGGCATCTGAAATGTTCATCAGTAGTCTCCACCTCCCCCAGACACACGCTTCTCAGCCTGTGAGTAACAAAACACCAGTGAGATGAGATCTGATGGAGTTAACTGGTGTAGCTGTAGAGCCGTGTAAGCTTGCTCTATTTTTCCTAGATGTAATGAACAATTTTACTTTCTTTTCAGGGTTCCTGGAGACAACGATATACTATAGCCAGTGGAGATGAACATCTGTTTTAAGAACTGTGAACTTACAGAGACCATTTCTCTATCTGATCTTCTTTTCTTGTTCTTCACTGTGCTCTAGTCATTTCTCTGTTATTTAAATAGATGTGAAACCGCTAAGCCACTAGGTCGAAGTAACAGTTAAACAACAACTGAAATTAAAAAAAAAGAAGGGAGGAGGCTCTCTTCTTTTTTTTTCTCAGATGATTCTTGGTAGAAATTCCTACTTTTGAGTGAGCTTTCTTTTCCTTTCACAGTGAGAAGACTTGGATTCATGAGGGCATATTTACTTAATGGAAATATGGTAAAGTTATGCCTAGAGAACAATATATCCTTTAATCTACTCATGCTAATTTGGTAAGTATAGTATGGAGCTGGCACTTCAAATGCAGGCTGTAAATGTATTTGAATTGGTTGCTGTTTAATTTATGCAACTGGCATATACAAGCATGAACCATTAAAAAAAAAAAAAAAGAGAAAGAAAATAATTTATTATGAGTCATCTCTTCCTTTTTAATATTGCAAGTGACAGTTACAGGCCACAAAAAATGCAACAAAACTAAGCATAAAGCTACTGTCATCAAAGTCTGCATATGAAGGACATGGTAGAGCAGGCAGTCACCATTACAGCACTGAGCTTGCCTTGCTTCCTCCTTTTCAATTTAGCAGAGAAGAGGGAAGCCTCTGACTCAGCTGGTACCCTGTCTGTACTGGTGCCTCTATTCTCTTATTGGAGGATGAGCAGCAGACACAGCAGGGCAGCCCTGCACCCATAGCTTTCCTAGGAATGGCAGCAAGGAGCAAGGATGGAGAGCACAGAGTCTGACTAAGCGAAGTCAGACACAAGGAAGGAGTGTCGAAGGAGACACTAGTCTATAAAGAGGGTTATGTACCAGGTTTGCTTTCCAGAAGGGTGGAGGGCAAGTAACACATTTTTGTTTCATTACTTGTATTCAACTATAAAAAAATATTGGAAGAATTGAGATGTCTTTGCAGGAAGTAACAAATTACCCTTCATAAAGCAGAGCTTAACTTCCCTACAGGCAAGAGAAAAGGGAAGAAGCCTGCTTGAATACAAGTTGTCTGGCAACACAGTAGAGTCATGTATGACTACACTACCGCCTGTATAAAACAGCTTCCCACAAGACAGTAAACTACTTTGCTAAAAAGTAAAGTCCCACACTGTTAACATGACAG
The DNA here is from genome assembly GCF_019238085.1 of Lagopus leucura. Lineage (NCBI taxonomy): Eukaryota > Metazoa > Chordata > Aves > Galliformes > Phasianidae > Lagopus > Lagopus leucura. The sequence goes on along the minus strand of NW_024962252.1, from coordinate 53,107,343 downwards.
TCATGAAGGCAAAGTGAAATGCTAATCTTTCTCTTGTGCCCTACCCCACTCACACAACTTCCACAACCAGTACAAAAGCCTGCAAACATAAACGTTAGCTTTAGCCTTCCAGAAACCTCTTAACTAGTTTTTCCCTGTAAATATGACAGATTCATTCTTGAGTCTCCTGGTTGAATTATTTTTCTCACCCCAGCGCTATCCATTGTGTGGATGCTGCAGTCACAGTCCATGAATTGAATAGTATTTGTTACAGTTCATATAAATAATCTTATCACATGAATATAACATAAATTTCCCCAGTTGAAAATACAGCTCATGAGACAAAATCCTTGCAAAATAGCATCTCCCTAAGAAAAGGTTTCAGCAGTGTGGAAAGAAAATAGCAAACAAGCAAATGGAAAATGACACAGCCCTACAATTCCTTGTGCTTGCATTTTCCTGTTGGATGGAAGAAGGCTGTAGCAATCTTTGCTTATTTATATCCACAGCCCATCTGGTCTGTCTCTTACCTGGAAAAGACCAAGACACTTCTGGATGTGTATTGCAACTTTAGGTGTCTCTGTGTCTATGAACCAAAGAGCCATTTTTTTATGCACCTGAATCTTGGCCAAGAGGGAGGGGAGGGTGAATGAAACACAGGATGTACCTCTCCATCCACAGGACACTGATGTACAGATGATACTTGGGAGGAGGGGAGAGGAGGAAAAAAAGCTGGAGCACAAATGACCCATGTCTTTTTTTTTTTTTTTTTTCAGATTGTAATTGTCACATCCTCAATTATCTGGCAGATGTCCTCTCTATTCGAGCACTAAGATTTGGACCTACAAATTTTCCCAATCAAGTCTGTGTCTTTTCTTGAGGTCTCCCCCTCTACTAAGGTGAAGAAGTTAGGAGAAGGTATCCATGCATCTACAGCAGCCAGGAACCAGAAGATCCTGACAGGACAGCAGTGCCAGCAGCGCCAGGAGAAGCAATATAAGGGCTGTGTATAGAAATCAGTACAAGAGTTTGAGAAGGGAAGAGATCAGGGAACTTTTAAGTTGCTGAGCACAAACTTGTTCTTTCCAGAAAACTGGATTACAAATAATCCTGTCTGTAAGTTACTAGGCAAAAAAACCCGTAACAACAACAAAAAAATAGCTGACCTCAGTTCATCATTCCCTTTTGGGAAGAAAAAGAATTTGGAACAATTCTAAGACATGCATTTCTTTTCACAAAAAGTCCTGATGTAACATCTGCAGCAAGATACAATCTGGATTTTCAAGTGAAATCAGCTTTGTAGGTCAGCTGGTGCACTCACAGTACTGTAAAATCAGGGTGATACCACGTAACACAAAGCCATATTTTTCTTTAGTCGCCCTGACTGCATTGTGCTGTTTAATGATCATCATGCAAATGCAGAAAGGGGAAGAACTTGCATGGTAATGGAAAATCTCTCTGTTCCAGTAATGTATTTATTGAGGGTTTTCCAATTAGTTTTATTTATTAAAAAAAAAAGAAAAGAAAAGAAAAGAAAAAGAAAAAAGAAAAAAAGAAAAAAGAATTATGAGTACAAAGAAATTACAGAGAAAAGGCATTTGTGATTGAATTAGTGAATCCAGAACAAAATCATTAATAGATGTATATTATTAAAGTAGAGTAATAATTTTGTCTGAATGATTAGCTAGAGTTTCAAAGCTTAGCAAAATTATTTTTATTAGCATAAGAAGTCAGCAGCTTAAGTCAATTGTACTCTTGGCATAATTTTAAAATAATCTTGTTTACTTACCTCCCCCAAAAAAGAAAGGAAAAATTTCACCCAAGGCCCATTTTCCTGTATTCAATAAAAGTGAAACCATTAGCAAAGACTATTATTTTCATTCAGGAATTCCCAGATCTGCCAATTGAGAAAGCTTAATGTCCTACCTTTGTTAGTGGGCTGCTCCCTCTCTGCAGCATATGGACAACACTTCTTGCAAGATTTCTGCTCTGTCACTAGCAGGCCTCAGTGAAAAACCCTTGTGTTTGTATCAGCATGTTGTTCACGTCATTGTCCTAGCTGTGATACAGCAGGGCTCATCATGGCATCAAAGGAGCCCCATAAATACTGAAGAAGTCAGTGGGGAATGTGTGTGCAGTCTGGGGAAGATAGAGGACCAGGTACCAAGACGTTTTATCTGGAGAAGGATACAAGACTATGAAGAGCAAAGCTAATTCATTGCAGGTTTTGCTTGGGTACTCTCAAGCTCTTTTCTCCGTTACAGAAATGTTTCAAGTTCTGCTTGTTCCATAGTTAGCCTTGACATGGAGCCAAGTATTTAATCTAGGACCTGGGAATCTCCCCATATTCATAGCAGATTTACTACTTCACACATTAAAACGTCCAGTCAGCTGGTGCTGTCCCTCTCTTTTTCAAGGATCCTTTTCCTTATAACTTGCATTGATTCTAATAAAATGGATAGGACATAAGATTTTATAGGCTCTTTCTCCTACTCTGCTCCTTCCTATTCATTTATTTTTTCTTTCTTTTTCCTGAAATAAGATTACCATATAATATTCCTTCTAATGCAGCACAGCAGTTGGGTATGACCTTTTATTCTGATTTGTCATTTCATTCCCATATTAACTGTGTTGTGGAGACCTGTCAATTCCATTTATTGGACATCTTTAAAATCTGTGCTTCATTAATGACTGAGGCAAGTAAAACTCTGGTGCATGTCTGCATGTCTTGGTTCTTTCTCAGCCTGAATATTTAAATGTGTTTCTTGCTGGTCTTCATGCATTTATTCTATCTAAATTGCAATCTGTGCAGTCATTTGCCTGGCCTGATTCCTTTTTTTTTTTTTTTTTTTTTTTTTTTTGTGCTTCACAATCTCTTATGAAACTCTGTTAGTTGGGTCACCATTTTTTCTTTTTCTTTCCTATTCCATTAAATATTTTGACACAGGCTCTGCTTTATTTAAAAACCATCTTCTCATATGGTCTTGGAAGGAGCCTAGTTTATGAGAGCAGAGAGGGTCTGACACCACAAGACCTTTGTTTGTATTGTATTTTGTTACAGAAGAACCAGAGTTTTGGTGATTACATGAAAAATGCATCAATGGTGATGAAACAGAAGTTCAGTACGATTAACTTCATTCTAGTGTCAATATTCCCTTTACAACTTTTTGTGTATTGCAGCTTATAATCCTTGTAAAATTAAAACAAAAAACAGTAAGAACTAGATTAATTCTAAAACTCTTCAGGATTCACCTGCCATTTCAGGTCTTTCTCTTGTGTCTATAAAACCTAGCTTTTCTCGACTCAGATTTTCCAACCTACGATCAAGCTCCAAATTAAAAACATTATTAAATTAACACAGACTGAGTTGGAGGTAATGCACTCCTTGTTGCTTCAGCTTCTTCTGACAACTTTTTCAGTGATTTACCACACAGCTGTGGCATCTTTTTTGGGAATGAGAGGGTATGAAAGCCCATGCTGAGCATATAATGTTACAGAACTTGTAAGAAAAATCAGACAAACAACATGACTTATTCCAGCATTAGTCTTGAAATCACAGTGGATAAAGCAATCCTTTCTAGTCAAGACCTTGGTTTCATCTGAGTTCTGTCAATTCAGTTTAATACCTCTATATGTGACAGCCTTCTATTTGCTAATTCTAAAAGCAGTGCTTTTCTTCCACAATTCCCTTATTTTCTCTTTCTCCCTATTTTAAAATATTTGTGCTGCTGAGTCCTCACTGTCAGGAAAAAAAAAAAAGACCTCGTGTTCTTTCTGTTCACTAAATTCTTATTTTTTTTATTTGCTTATGAGTGATGTATAGTTCATCCTTATAACTTCCAGCAGGTTCATCCATTTATAGATCTTATACATTACAATGCAAATTAATATAAACTGCAGAAGTCAGACACAACATACGTGTATTTCTTCCTTTTCCTCTACTCATTCTAAGGATGGACATCTCACATAAAAAGACAGCTCTTGACTCTTGAAATAATCTGATGCTTTTCCACAGTGAAGCTGATCCACTCCACTGATGACTCTAGGCCCCTTCCTTCTCACTTTTTTCCCCCCTATGAAATAAACCAATTTAGGGATTGTCACTTTTCATGCTGTCATGATAGTTATTCAAAGATTTCATCAAAGAACAGATATCCAGAATTTGGAGAGCTAAGCCCATGTGCACAATCTATCCATCATGACAAGGTGTAACCTGACAGTCCATGGAAATGTAGCTTAAGTTTTCAGATGTGCCCAGAGGTCACAGTCATTTTGCATCTGGTACTACCAAGTATCTGAAGAACATTGTAGAATATGTACTGAGAGATCCTATTGCTGGCACAAATCTAGTGTATCTTGATTTCCTGCTCCATTCTTTTTACAAAGACATTCTTTTTGAGAGATATATTAAACTATATCTCCCCATTACAACAGCAGTACTCTTCCATCACCTTTACTTATGTCAGATGTAGCATGTGGCTCAAGCTTACCTCCATTTACCTGATGCATTACCATCGTTTTGAAGGGCAGATGTTCTCACATCCCATGCTTCAACGGGCTCTGCTCTCTTCTATTGCTTTACAGAGACGTGGTTCCAATGAGCAATATCACTTTTGTGTCACACCCTGACAGATCTGTACACCATATCACCATGCGCACAGATGCATTCCTTAAACTGCTGCTATTTGTCACCATTTCTGTTCCAAAACATCCACTGTACATTGGTTTTACTGCTCTGCTTGGGATTGCTATTGCAATATTCGAAGTATTTATCTGTTTTTTGTCTGAGGAAAATGCTCATCATGTACTGCTATCTCAAGAACAGCAATTCCAGTTCATAAGCTTTCAAACTTGTTTTCATTCTGTAATGGAGTGAAAGCCTATCCATTGGAAGGCTTCACAAGCTGATATTTTGGCAAAAGAATAAAGCAACCCTGAGATTTTGACTTGAAAAATAGCAGATTTTGACACCCTTGAGAAAAGAAGTCCTGGCCCTCAGAAGTGCTCTTCTGTGCACCTTCCTTCAAGTTGATACCCCTCTGTGAAGCACTTCTGGGAGAAAAATAAAAAAATATCTAGCCAGCTTTTCTTACACACTTAATGCTGAAGGTCCATAACCTAGCCCTTCACAATGCCCTTCAAAATGTGCTTGCTATCTTGGGTGTCTTTCAGTCTCCTTGTTTGTTCTCAGCCATGATAACTGATCAAGCAGGCAATAGCAGAAGGCAAGGAAGCATCATAAATGTTTAAGAAACCTGATAAAACTTTCAAGGCAGCTCCTGCCTCCCCAACCAGAGGAAAGGATTAGGCCCCAGGTGTGGTTGCTGTGGTTACGCTGCACCACCCTATAGCACTGTAGTTGCAAGGAGTCAACATCACATGCCTCAGTGGTCTCAGCATCTACAGGTGCAGAGAGTATTACCTTAAGTAATTCTCACTTTGTCTTGTGGAAGGATTCTCTGAGGGTGCGTATGGCTTGAAGGCTGGCCTTTCACTTCATGCTGCCAGAGCAACCCTTTTTTCTCAGACCTCTAACGTTTACACCTTTATTTCTGAAACAGCATGGGAGGAAGGCTTTAAATAATGCATTTCCACACAAATGTCAGGGATGGATGAACTCATTTGAACCAAAGAGCAGTTGGAAAAGTGGTATTCAAACAGCACACCTGAAGTCAGCTGTGAAATTACTCTTCACTACACAGCATCACCAAAGAACAGGAGAGGTGCCTAAAGAAGGGAACCACCAACACTACCACTGCCACCACCACTACTCAATGATTGTGCTATAGCTCCAATGCCACGTCTCCTGGCAGAGGGCGAAGGGTAACAGCTTTATTCTCCTCTCCCCTTCCTGAAAAGGAGGAAAAAATTGTAGTTTGTTTAAAAGTAACTAGGGCACAGCAACCCTTTAACCAACTATTGCCAAGCAATTCATGAGTTATACTGAATGTATTTTACTGAATTAGAAAAGAAAGGGATTAGGACAGAAAGCTGAGAAGAGTTATCAATTTTGCAATAGAAGTATGAGATATGTATATGTCAGCTGTAAGGACCTGAAGAAGACTATCCACAATAGTTTTCAGTATTCATGAGTATAATCATAGATGGAGAAGAAAGATGAGAGGTTAGTGAAGTTAGTATTATACCCTGCTTATAGGTGGGAAGCTAAAAGACCTTCTTACATAACCAAATGGAGAGAAACAAGATCACTTGTGATACATGCTCCGAGGCTAGACCCTGGAGCTTAAATTTTTATAAGTCCTTGGGACTTCATAACCTGTTCAAACATCACAGAAGACAATTAAATGAGCAAACACAGGTTTTTGTTGCTCTCAGTGGGAATTCTTGGCGCTAACCATTCTGAAATGATAGCCTTAATATGCTGATTTCAGAGGATTTACACTCTGCAGGAGTTTTGTCCTCTGACTGTGTCAACTATAACAATAGCGGATGGAAAACTGAATGAGTTGTAATTGGTTTTATCAACTGGACAGCAGCAACAGATGGATGAAAAGAAATCACAGATGATCTTCATCAAAAGTGTCATGCTCTACAGCACTCTCAGACTATACGGACTTCTCTGGTACCATATGTGATTTTCCAGACCCACAGAGCAATGCACTCACAGCGTGCTCAAATGTTTGAGGTTGATCTCATACATATATTTAAGTCCGACAAAAAAATTCAATTGCCTTTCAGAATCTGATTGGATATACTAAAGTGTCTGCAACTTACTTATTGCAGTACCAACAAAACCCAACAAATCTGTTTCTCTTCTCTGAACAATTAATCTGTTGCTACACTGAAGGTTACTACCATAGAGGGGAAACTCTGACTTTTCTACATAGTGAGATGTCTCTATCATTTTCAGAAGAACACCCAGCCAATATGATCAAATGACCTTCTGTTGAGGTTGAGATTATTAACACTCTGTTGAAGTTTATATTCTGCTTTGATTAAAGCGATTAAATTAATATCATTATATCAGAAGGTATTTTATATCTTCCCCACTTCAAAATCCAACTCATCTTTGTAGTACTGTAGATGATAATTATTCAGATATTCTGGCAAAAACCCTAGGCCTTGGTCTTGTGAATCTTTAAAAGTTAAAAAGTCCAGTTTCATATTTCTAGCAGTTGGTTTCTGCTTCTGCCCATTGCACACTTTTCGTAGGTGAGTAACACGACTTGCTTATGTATGTCTTTAAAAAAGCAATGTTTAAGAGCTTTATTAGAAATAACAGAATTCATTTTTAAAGATGTGATAGTAAGGCAGAAAAATTGTCATTAGTATCTGAAAAACACTCAGAAAATGTTTATTGTCAATTCTGTAGGTAAAATAATGAGACTTTGGTTTTTTTTGTTTTACATTTGTTACGCTTGCCACATTTAAAGCTATGTTTAATAATTTTTAAACAGAGTATATTTCATGTTTTCTTCAAAGCCAAAAATATACATTACATAGATGATGCTTTTATGATCATTGCTACCATTTGAAAAGCAGTAGTTTCCCACTTCTATTTTTTTATTTTTTTTTTGAAGCAACAATTTCCTCTTAATTCTGTTACAACTACTTTCCATGAAGTTTGTCCCAGCTAATAATAACCAAGAACTTGGCTAAGCTTTGCAATCATTTAAAAATTTGGAGTCTCTTCCTCTCATAACATACTCTTTAAATCAGTGTTGTCCTATTTTCACTATGACTACATATCAAGAGAATGATTAGAAACCTGGGAATTTCACCATTCTTACCACAGATTTCTCAACACAGTTTTAACAGAAAAATGCTCATTTTGCACTATTGTTTCACAGCAGTTTTTCAGACAGGATACAAGACATAATCAGAACTGAAAACCAGTGTATTATAGAAAATTAATGGTGTTACATTCCAACTGGCATTAGTCAGAATCCATCCTTTTCCTTTATTTAAAATTATTTTTAGAAAGAGTGAAAAATATTCCATTTCTTGTGTTACAAGCGTAAGAAAAATATTGGTGTAGCAGAACTTTGGGGAATGCCAAGCTTGTCACATGACCACAAAACATGAGCAGGTCTCAGCTAATCTCTTCCACATCCAAAGAAAAGTTTTATCTTTAATTGAAACACATGATAGAATGGAAAAGAAAGGCTGAATGTTAACATGAGCTTTTGATGGGAAAGAGAATTAAAATATGCATGCGTTCACAGTGAAATGTTACATTCTCTTGTTTTTTTCCACCTGAGAAAAAACTGAAAAGGCAGGTCTTCTTGGTGCACTCTTCTTTTCTTAAGGGAAATCACTGGCAGCCATGGGGAGCGTATAGAAGCTGTTCTTGCTCAATGTAGTACAGATCAGGACTGATTCACTGGCTTTCAGAATCGGCAATGAGTTTTTGAAAGCTGTCAGTGCTGGGGAAGGCCTATGGAAACATTTCACAAGTATATTTTCAGGTCCAAGGTAAGAAATTAATTTTAATAAAGTCGAGTAAAAAAGACTTAAATAGGACTCCAGAAATGCATATGACTTCAGCAGTCCTCTGCCCAAGGGTGTATTTCTCTCTATAAGTAGTACCCTGTCACCAGGCTCATTTTTAATTACACAAACCAAGGGCAAAACTAAATCTGCTTTCTACTATCATTTTGATGTGATATTCCCTATATCTAGGAAATTAAGGTCCCTGCTATTCCCATTCATTCTCTCTTGGGCATTAAAAGGCAAGTGTCATTGTCAACGACAAGAGGTATTCTATACCAGAAGGGGGAAAAAAGGTGACTTTTTACCCCCAGCAAAGGATTTAAATCCTCTACACATCTTCAGGAACTCTCAAAGGCAAAAGCAACCACATGTGCCATCACAATGAAAAGGCATTAACCCCAGGACACACCAGACACCAATTGCCAAATGCCTTTCTATTAATTAGTGCAGTTCTTAGTTCAGTTTCTTACTACCTTTCTGGAGTGTAAAACCTGCAAAGCCACAGCACAGTTTGAATTTGCTGCTGCAGCTACAATACTCAAGTCTGCCATGAACTTTCTGCCTCCTAGCTCAGAGAGCACGCATCTGCTGTCACACTACCGCAGCTCTCTGAAATGACCAGATATAATTGGGTTCAGGGGAGTTCAAAGCTGTGCTCCAGCTTCCTCATATCAAAGTTCATTGATTCAGTGGCAGCTGAAGCACATTGAAATGCTGAAAGGGTGTGAAGGAAGTTATGTGCAGCGTACATTCACAGAATCGCAGAATCATTAAGGCTGGAAAAGACAACTAAGACCGTCTAGTCCAACTATCTCTATGCTATTTAGTTCTTCTACATTTCAGATCTGTCCTGTTAGGTATCAGGATACAGAACACAACTGGCTCCTTGTTGAGCTTTCAGGAGTTGAATGTGGTCCCCTAGAGAAGACTATATCTAGTCCTCTAATTGCTGCAAAACATAGCTCATTTTTGCTAATTTTCTTTGCTTACTTCACGACTTGATACTTCTGAGACTCATTTACTTTTTTTTTTTTTTTTTTTTTTAAATGTCAAGTCTCTCTCCTGAGATTGTTCATTCATTATATTTATTTTCTTGGACATGATTTAACAAATCATCCCTGAAGAATTTGCAGCTATTAACTTTGTTGAACAGTAACTCAAGTGAGAGTTAAAGGCAAATGGTCTAAAAGAATGTAATGGTCCAAAGCACCTCCAGGGTATTCATCTGCCCCAAAACTCATTTCAATGATTCATGCCCACAAAGACTTAAAAAAAAAAAAAAAAAAAGAAAAAAAAAAGAAAGAGGAAATGTAAAGAAAGTGCTGTTGTTGTTGGTACTAGACTATAAATAGTAAATAAGCATAGCATGGTTAGGGTTCTTTTGTTTAGTTAGTTAGTATACTCAAATCTTCACTTTTGTTTCTAGATGACCATTATGCATTGTCCATGCTTACCTCACATTCACTCCTGTAAGCTCTAAGCCAGTAAGAGAGTATTTGCTCAGCTATAAGTCATAACACAACCATTTGGCTCACATTGCTCTCAATAGCAACTCTTAGCCAGTAGAGATCTGGACGGGTGTTTACTAGTGACCTTATTGTGGGAGGATGACTTACTAGCACTAATAAAAATGAGGCAACTGTATGTGGCAGCATAGCTGAATCACCCTGTATGGTCTTCAGAGATGGATATGAAGAATATATTTTACATAGGTTGCTCAAAAAGTAATGTCTACTATTTATTTCCATGGAAACTACTACAGATACAAAGAGCACAATAAGACGATTTGAGAGAGCAGACTTTCAGCTGAAAGCTGAAATAACTCCACAGGTTATAGAGACAGACATTTTGTGTGATTGTCTATGATACGACTTCTGGTTCTCAAATTGATTAGTCCAGAGTTCATTGCTGCATGTTTAATAGTTCAGTGTGGACCTATCTTTTTCCTACCTTTCTTTCAGAAAAAAAAGATTTTTGTTGTTGTTTTTGTTGTTGTTTTTTAACATTTGATAAGAATGAAGATAACTCTTCTATCACTTGTAGCTTGTGGGAATTTCATGTGCTTTTTTGTGAGTCAAAAGCACCTTTCCTTAGTTATACATTTCTTCTAGGATATTTGTAAGGCTCCCTAAAGAAATCTTTTTGTATCAGGCATGCAACAAGAAACACAGAGCTAAAACCCACTGAAATCTGATGGAGCATCTTCATTAATACCTATTAGTTTTGAATCAGGTCACCTGCCAAGAGCTATTAGGGCTGCCCCATACCAATACAGATAGGCTATCTTTATAGGTTTTTCTGCAGTAAATTCATTTAAAAAAGGAATAATAATCTATCCTCAGTCAGCCTGAAACAATTTGTGAGCAGTATAGCTGGAAAGAAATTGGAATTCTGACCAAGTAAAGCACTAGGAGACTGGCATTGCCATCTTAGCAGAGGTCCAAGTTCATGTCCAAGTCCTTCCCTCTTACATACAGTGTTAAGAAAGTTATTCACTGTAGGTCTCCTAGGAGAATGTGCTAACCAACCAGAAGTGCAATGAAGATAATTTAGACCTACTTGGTAAAAAAGGAGTGAAAACATTTTGTGTCAAAGGAAATATTTCTTCTGGTTCAAAATTATCTCTTCCTTTTTTAGATTTATTTTATTTTGATGAAGTTAAAGAATTCTTAAAGAGGAATGTAAAATATATATATATTTCTATTATTTGCTCAGTAGCCCAGCCAAAAAAAAAATCTATTATTCCCACTGTGCTACTTCTAACCTTTCTATTTCATTCAAAGTAGGTTTACACAATTTGCTTTCTAAAGAGCCATGGCATCAGGATCTGTAGAACAGCCAGGGTCAAAATTTTACTATTTTTGAATACACCTACAATACACACAGATTTGCATAATAGGCCCTAATGCCTTCTTCAGAATCATTATGGTCTATTGAGTAAATAATGTGTCTATTGAAAATGGTTGAAATACCCATTTAGCTGATAGACGCTATTGACTCCTAATAAGAAGCTATTAGAGTTGAATAAATATTATGCATTTTAAAACTTGTCTAAATATATTCAATTTCCACATATTTTCATATTTACACAATGGACTGTAAAGAACATGTTGTATCTGCCCACAGACAGCTCCTTTTTTGCAGGGTTTTTCATAACCTTGTGGTGTGGGAGTAGGTTATATTTGGGTGGTTGTTTTGTTTTTGATGAGGTTGGCATGGGGGAACAAACTAAAACAAGAGAGAAAATTAAACTAAATGAGTTAGTACTTAAATAAAACTAAGCTTTATGTTTCCAAAGAGTTAACGTGGGATTCAGATATGCTCTCTTGGACTTATATGAGGGATAGCACAACACATTCTTTACAGTCAATTGTTTAAATATGTAAATACATGGAAGAAGAATGAGGGTAGTTAGGCAATGTGCAAAATGCATATTTGTATTTATTCAGCCTTAAATGTTTCCTTGAGAGCTGATAGACTCTCTCAAACTAAAGCATACTTGGATAATTATCCATATATAATTTTTTTTGCTAATCCATAGCAATTTTGAAGCAACGGTAATTAACTGTGTCTGTTCAGCATCAAGATTTCAACTCCAGATGTATCTTAGACGACTTTCTTGTTTCTCATCTCATAGATTCAGATCTTGGATCTTGGATCCCAAGTGCAAGCACTCTGTTTGCTGCTACAGGGACATAAAAGCAGCCATGACATAGTTGGAACTGAAGCATCTCCTATATAGGCTGAGTTCACAAGAAATCAAGCCAGGGAAGTGGCTGCTGCTGTTCTGTTTCTCACAGCAGACAGATTATCTGCTCGTAAAGAGCGAGTGCCTCCCTCTGCACCCTCCTTAAGGCCTGAGCAAGTACAGGCAGTGATAGAAGAGGTCACCTTCACACACTTTCATGCCAGCTGATTCCATGTTCACCAGCAATCATGTATTCTATTTTTGCCATGCTCAAATGGTTCATGTACTTACATATATTGTGGGTTTTCATCAGCTTCTAGAAGATCATCAGAAAAATTTACCAGCAGATTGCAGCAGAGGTCAGAGGAGGAGGCAGGTATTCACAGGAGATTTTCAGCACCCATACATGCCATTCAGGAGTCAGACAACAGCACATAAAGGGCTGTGCACAAAACTGTGGATCTTGTTTCCACATGTCAAGCTCAGCCACTAGCAGGCCTGACCACATAGTCATTGCCTGTGTCTGCTCTCCTCCACCTCCTCAGAAGATCAGTTCTCCAAAAGGTTGCCTCAGCTGTATATCGCTGTGACAGTGTCATGCAAATTGTTTTCTCAGTTTATTTAATTTGATGTTGGCAAGAATAGAGGGTTAATGGCCTTGGCACAAACACATCTTGCTGCTATTTTCCAGTCGGTTCCCTGAATGTCTGAACACTATAATGTTTTCCTTGGTCTGAAAATGGCAAGGAAACAAAGAAAGGTCTAATTCAGGCATTAGTCCTATCCAATTGTGAGCTCTGTGTTTCACACCTTAGTCATTCTGCTCATATGGCTGTAAGCAGAGTCGATAGGAGAACGCTTTCTCCTTTTCCCCCTCCCTCCAGCCTCCTCATCGTGGTAGCTCCTCAGAGAAGACCAAAGCATCTACAGGAAACAGGGATCTTTCAAAGCACTACATTGTCAACAAATCATGATGCAGAGATTTTTACGTATTCACATCCCATATTTTTAGATAATTCTCCTCTCTGTGCTTGAGGGGTTCTGAACTACCAGTGACAATTACTCTGATAGACTAGAAGTCTCTACAGATGCCCGTTCAGCACTGGGGGTGCAACATGGTCCCACATGTCACCTTCACCTCTACATGACTTGTCTTGCTGCTTGTCAGCCATTTGTCCCCTAGCTGCCAGAAAGGCAGAGAAAAGAACTGCATCCCATGTCCTGCCAGAGGTAGTTGTCTTTTCTCAAGGGTTATGTTCAAATGTGTCACAAACAGGACAACAAATTCCCTCCCTTCTGATATTTCTGACAGGTGAGAAGGAGAATTTAAAGGATTTGAGAAAAAAATGTCAAGCTGGGAGGTATAATAGCTAATTCATTTATCACCTTTATTTATTCTTTATTTATTTATCAATTCAAAACAACATATATGTTTTCAGTGGTTTGCAGAAGTCCTCTTAACTTTGCCTTTCATCATCCCTGAATAAACTTCAAGGCACTATCTGATCACTTTTTCTGAGAGCTTATGATTTGACTAAAAGGCAATGACGTTTTCAGTTTAAGGTTCAATTCATTTCCTCCCTTTCCTCTCTATCCCACAAAAAAAAGTTGAAGTGGAAATCTTTCTATACCTCTGTCTCTCAAGCAGCATTTGCAAGAGTAGGAGCTTTGGAAAGCGTAGAAGCCAAATAATGCTAATGGGGCAAATGCAATGTAATCGCTTATGTGTGCTGGTTATATCCTGAAACAAATTGTTTCTTAATGCTGAGGTCAGACAAGGTTTAATTAGGAGAAATACAATTGGTATAAAATTTTGCAGCAGGCTGCTTGTTTGGTATCATGCCAAGTCAACATCAAGCCTTTCCAAATGGAAATTTTCATTAGAAGCCATTGGCAGCCTGGTTAGGCTGAGTTTCAACTTTTTCAAGTCTCCTGTTAACATGAACCTGAAACTCAGCGTATCTGCTTCCTAATAACAGGTTGTCCCTATTGCAACTGTTCTCACAGACACACTCAGCTTCTACATATGTAGTAACATGTGTGCTCAAGATCTACAGTGCCTCCATTCTTCTGACATGAAGATGTTGAAATCTTCATACAGATAGGTGTAAACTTCATCTTGAAGAGCACAAGCAAATGAAATTCTGTATTTTTTTTCATACCATATAGAGAAAAATCTTTGAACCTCAGAAGAGGAAGGAAATTTCTAAGCTTTTTTTTGTTGAGTTATGACCCTTCTTTGTTCTGTTTATATGACTCTTTGCAACATTCTCTAGTTTTTTTTTATTATTATTTATTGATGCTTAAAGCACTGATACTGCTCTTTGTATTGATTATCACAATAGTGCTCATGTTGCTGAGGTTAAGGCTATATCAGCATTTCTTTTATAAGCCCTGCTGATCAAGAGAAAAATGTTTAAACTGACTAAGAAAGCTTGCCCTAGGATAGAATGTTTCTTTCCTTTTCTTAATTTTGTGAGTTAAGCTGATGTTCATAAAACTAAGGGATGGGTATTCTAACTTACAGTGTTGAAGGCTTCTTCCACTCCTTAGCATTCCTCAATCTCAGCTTGTGCCTTTTCTTACATGAAGAACATCCTCACATGGAGAACACTGATGAATGGCATACAAATGAAGTAACCTGTTGCATGCCACAGCCTGGCAGGTTTAAAATATAGCTACCAGAGATGCTTAATACAGAAAGTGCTGTCAGCAAAAGGCAAGAGCAGTGGAGGATTTGTGAGTACTTCAAGAGCTGGCTGGGATATCAGATGAGTTGGCATAGCAGAAAGGAGGACTTGTGAGCCAAACTGCCACTGGAAATAAGACAAGTCAGGTTATAGGAGGAACAAACTGCTGGGAAGAAAATGGCAGAGACCCAAGGAGGTAGTCATGGTATTGCAATTTGCCAAGGTAAACAGGAACCTTTTCATTTCAGCTCCTCTGCCTTGGTTCAAATCATACCTGAATCAGCATTTACAGAGCCACCTCCTCCCTGAAGGTGACTTATTCTCTTCCTTCTGTTCCCATGTACTCAGTCCCCTATTTTGTCTCTCTGTTCTTCTCCCACTGGCTTTTGGTGCATGTTGTGCATCCTTTCCTTTCTACTGCCTATCTGCAGGCCAGAGGAAGTGCACTGCTACCTGTGTACTCCTTCTGCCCTGCACCAATCCTTCTGCATTTGGCTGCTGGATGAATCCTTATTCCCGGTCTGTTGTTTCTGGCTCTCTACTGTTTACTTGCACAGCTCATAACATAAGTGATAACTACCTCTATTCTCTGTGGATAAGTGTGTACTGGGAGAGAAGAAAACAGAAAACCAGACATGTTGCTGTTCCTTATCTCTGCCCACATGCTCTAGCTAAGGTTCTGTCTTTACAACAGAAGAAAAAAATGGCTATTCAAGTTTGGCAAGAATATAAACGCAAAAATCTGCTGTGCACACATGATCTTTCACACAACCTTGAAATATCTGTGCTGTGAAATTACCAAAATCTCTGGATAGTGATTTGGAGATTTAAAAAGCTTGTATGGGTTTTATGGAGGAAAACAATTTTTGATGCAAAATAATGGATTCTTCCAAGCTACAGGTAGCTCTCAATAGTTGTTAGTAGCTGCTTTTTGACAACTGTTCTCCCTTTATTGTTAAAATTTTGGGGTTGAAAGGAGAGGAAAATCCCTT
The DNA here is from genome assembly GCF_019238085.1 of Lagopus leucura. Lineage (NCBI taxonomy): Eukaryota > Metazoa > Chordata > Aves > Galliformes > Phasianidae > Lagopus > Lagopus leucura. Next base: position 53,091,540 of record NW_024962252.1, on the reverse strand, counting down.
GCTTTGTATGAAAAAGACTCTCAGCGTTACTCAGTGGTGCCAGCTACTTGTATTGCCTGTGTTGATGGTTCATGCTGTTTCGTTCATCTGATCCTGAAGCAGTTTACAAAGGAAGCAACAAAGCAAAAAGATGATTTGTTTGTAGCTTTTCCTCCAATTAATGCAGACAAGGGACTGTGTTTGCCATCCCTATCAAATTCTGACAGAGTCCAGACTTGTACATCACACATTTATTCTCCTTCCAGTCTGGATTCAGTTTTAAAATAAAGATCAGTAAATGTATGTGGAGAAATCAGAAAAGAATTTTAGTATGACTAAGTGATATTTGAATAATGATTCAAATGAACTCTGCAAAATTCCTCATTATGACTGTTTTTTCTTCTGTAGCACAAGTATAGGTCATGCTTCAAGGTACCGGCTGGCTGTGTTACTTTCCACGCTATGGCACTGATGTCTGATATGGAAATGGATCTTGCATTTTCAGATATCTGTCTTCTGGGGACACAAAGAGAGATAAAAAATGAGATGCTCTTGGTGCTCCATACTTAGGCTGCTCTGAGCTGCCCCATGACCCTAGGAAAACCACTGCACATCTCAACTCTAAGATTACCTTCATGACTGTCCTGATAGCCCATCTGACTCCCCAGTCCTGCAGAGTCCATTCCCCTTTAGCTCTTCTGGTGTTCACTACCTACTGGTTTTCCCTTGGCATACAGATAGCACTTTTTCCTTCACCAAAGAAAAGAATAGACAACAAGGTGGAATAGATGAGCACATTGATTACCTTTGTTTGAAGTTCTGTTATTTTGCAGTTTAGAGATTCTTGCTCTTATTAAACACATTTTTGTACATGTCTGACCATAAATCTATGTCATTGGCTCTGGTTCTGGCACCAAAGCAAAGGATCAAGTTGTGAGGTGTAAATATAGTTTCTGCCTTGTGACCATCTCTTCTCCAGCTTTTTCCTGAATTATCCTGTAGGCATCTTAGTAACAGATCTGATGGCCCTTTCTTCAGCTCGCTTAAAAAAAACAACAACAGCAACAAGAAAATACACTGTCATTTTAGAAACAAAGAAACAAAACTAATGAGCTGAAGGTATTGTCAAACAAAACTAATGAGCTGAAGGTGTTGTCGTGGAAGTGTTACTTACAAGCGTGGAAGGGGTAGCTGCCCTTCACTGAGCTGTGCTGAACAGCCAGAGCACAAAGCAGCACTCCCTGGCACGTACAGCCAGGGCCGCGGGTTCTCTGAACGCTGTTTGTACAGATGATGAGTCCCCTGCCGAAGCAGGTGATCAGCAGACCAGGGTCACAGATATTAACAAACTCAAAGACACACTGCTGGATGATCACTTGTACTGGCCATTGCCATGCAGAAGGCACATTGCAGGGAGACCTGGCAGAGCCGTGGAGCACTGTCTCTTTCCATTTGCATGCAGTACAGGAAAGCAGGAGTGCTTGTCTCCTGCTTAAAGCCAGCTACTGCTGCTTCACTGGGAGCTTTGGCCTCTTCAGTGGGAAACCCAGGAGACAAGCTGTCAAAACAGAAGTCTCTTGTTCAAACTAGTGAGCTTAGGAAGTGAAGATAGTAAAGAAAATAATATAAAAAAATTTAAAAGACTCAGATCAGTCAAACCAAAGGGAGTTGTTGTTTCTTGGTTTTCTTTTTTTCTTTTTTTCTTTTTTTCTTTTTTTCCTTTCTTTCTTTCTTATGTTATTTATTTTTGCAGTTGGTAGGATGCAGAAGTGAGAAGTGTGAAGTTCACTCAAGGCCTTGAAGATAAATTCATAATTCAGTCTTGTAAACAGACAAACAAATAAAAGTTGACTTGCATGGTGGGGGATTTATATTTTCTCACTGTATTTTCCCTTCTCTGTACAAACCTTCCTGGAAATCTCTGTGGTAATTCTCAGTAACTGCTGTGATGCCTACTGTGCAGGGCAGAGCTGATCAACTGCAAGGAATCCTTCTATTTTTCATCTTTTTTTTTATTATTATTTTAATCGTGTCAAATTCCTTCTCCCTAGTAATCCCCCTTACTCCCTCAGGAGCTGAGAGAAGATTTAATTGTTAAATTTGCATAGTAACTCAGCAAACAAACTCTCCCGTTTCGTGTAGACCTTTAGCCATTGCAAGCTTCATTTCAGCTATAAATCAGTTCTCCGTGCTTAGCCATGCTGGCATTTCATCCTCAGGAGGCCAGTGCAGAGAAATGATTGAGGGACAGTTCTTGCGGGAGGCTTTTGCTTTTAGGGCTGTTCTTTCATAGTGTAGCTTATTGGAAAATTATGTTGAGAGTATGACTTCGTGGGTGGATTGTATTTGCCCTTTTTCCACAAATATCCATGTGATAAAATGATCCTGCCATAAAGGGCTTCTCACTGGTAGGCCCTTTTTAAATGTAGTAATTATGAATAAGATAAATAACTGAAAACTTATTTAGTGCAATAAAAACACTTTCACTGTTGCTGTTGGCCTGAACAGAAAAGTGTAGTTACTCCAAATTCCCAAAAGTAGTCCACATTCTAACATCCAGAGACTTTTAAAAACATGACATGGAGTAAACAATGACAGAATAGACAACAAACTACCTTACATTACTCTCATAATTGGATTATTAGCCTTGGCTGTCCAGAGGTGTGGTGACACAATTCAGTTTGAGTAGTGCAGCTTTAGTATTTAAGATATTGATGTTAAAACTGTCTACAGTTCCCTCTACCCTGCTCTCCCAAATCTCTGTTTCTTATGACAAACTGGCTTGACAAGCTACAATCTCATTAATTAAAAGGAAACTTCACAGACAGCAGGGAAAACTGTTATACCAGAGAGGCAGCAGCCTGACTGAAGGTGTGGGGAGCTCCAGCCTTTGATGGTGGCAAACTAAACAATTACAAGTGTCATTTATTGATGACATTAGAATCTGTGCAAGGTTTTTAAGACTCAACAAGATGAACCCCTGAGCAGCCTGGTCCATGCTCATTGCAATCTCCATTTGGCTTTAGGGTGGCAGGAATAACATACAAACAGTTCATTCACCGATGCTCTGTTTCAGAAGGGCATTTTAAAGAATGCATTTCACTTAGGAGGAAGCCCCCAGTGTTTCTTATTAAGATCTCATTCTTGAGTTTTGCAAGATGGCAGCCAAGCAGAGAAGTCTCTGGGCAACATGCACAGATCCACTTGCTTGGAAATATGTGCACAGAAATTCATAAAAGTTACATAGCCTCTTCCATTAGTTCTGCTTACACAGCCAAGATAATCATGATAAGATCCGTTTGCATTACTCTGCTCCACCCAGACTGGGAATCTGTCTTGAAGCACTGATCAGGTCTATTCTCCATCTTTAATTCAATCAAAACTTCAAATAAACAACAGGTAAATGCCTCTATAAGGGATCTGTGCCTATCACTACTGAAGAGAGTCATAATTAAGTATATCCCACAGAAGATGCTTTCTGACTTCCATTTTGAAAAGATAACATTTACATAAATTGTTTGCAGCAAATAATGTATCACAGGGATGGAGTCCCCTCTTGCTCTTAGTATTATATACCACTAAATATCCAAATGAATTAATTATTATTATGGAATGAGATACAAACCTCATGGATCACTTCTAGAACATGCTCTGTATGCATTAAATCCAACTGACATAAAAGCTATGATAGGTACAAGTGACTTGTGTGGCATTGTTCACTTTCAGTCCCAAGGTTGCTGAACAATTTTTGCCAAGAACATTTGAACATTTCAAGCTGTTTCAGAAAAATGTGTGCTTGTGATTCTGAAACTTATGCTCCACAAACATGAGTGTCTTTAACTTGGGTTAAAGGAAAGGTTGCAGAAATAAGTTTGCATAATGGAAAACAACTACTGCTTAAGATCCATAAAATGTTCTAGGGAAATTCTTTTGAAGGGAGGACATTAGGCTCAAATGTTCCTCAACTCTTCACACCAAAATCTAGGATCTGATGTTGCTACTTGTGATGTAGTTTTTTGTATCTGATTCACGTTTAATCTCATTCCCCTAAAATTAGCATCTCCAGGTAGCCCTGTTATACTGAAATGATGTTGGGTAGTCACAGTGATTTACCTGGTATCTCTCCTAAAGATAGCTATGTTTTCAGAGGCATTATTGAAATTCAACTGCACTCGTAACATAAAAATAACTCCTGATACCTATATATCAGGGTAGTTGTGGGAATCCTGGGAGAGTCTTGTAGAGTTTTGGACTGTGACAACTATCCCAGCATTACTTTCACTTCAGTCTTACCTCTGTATATCCATATGTGTTGCTGTTGTTAGGATAGGGGATTGAGTTCTGTATTGGCTTCCTCCTAGAACTCCCCACAATATCTCATGCTACCTCAGTTTTCTCAATGTCAACTGTCTGCATTGAATTCATCATACTGAACCAGGTAGCTACATTTATGCATTAAACAGCCGTCAAGAGAGATGTGAGGCCCCATTTAGCCTTGGAATATATTGATATTATCTGTAAGGTAAGTCATTCCCCAAGAGCTGAGAAAACAAATAGGGAATTTAACTGCTGATTGATTGGTTTTCTCAGATTCTTGCTCCCACAGAAAGGAAAATGGTAAGTTTTCCTTGGGATACAAGTCTACATGAGCTTAACAAGGCTGTTGTAAATGAGAGTAATCTGCCAGCATTTTTTTTCCCGGTAGAGAACTGTTCTTATGACTGTGAGGAAATATGACCTTGACTTCTTTGGATGCATGAGCAAGTATTTGCATGCACCATAACTTAAGAATAGATGAAAACTTCCAAGTGATACAATGCAAAAATATCACATATTTTTTTTTATCACATAAAAGCCACTTAAGTTATCAGCCATGCTTTCCCTGCATATAGTTTCATAGCATATAGTCTCATAGATCTTGAAAGGACGCACTGGTGTTCTCTGGGTGATAATCAGCGATGAGATTCCAGAGCAGCATGAAGAAATCTGAGAGCTATAAGAACCTTCAGCTAAAATTCCTTTATACAGATAATTTTGCTTCCACTGGTCTTTTGAACTCCAAAAGAAGCATAAGCCTTGACTCAGGCAACACAAAGTGTTTGCTCTGGCACCCAAGCCGGCAGATGTGACTACTTGGCATTCTTTCCTGAGGCTTGAACTTCGTAGTATGTCTATGCCAAATGTATCCACATTATGCAAGAGTAATGGAAATTTGCCAGGCAGAGCAATGCTATGTTTTCTCAGATAAATATTGCTCAGTTTAATTTTGAGGCACTGACTGATAAAAGCCTTAGTGATTACCTTGTTTGCCTGTATACATTCCATGAGATCCAGCACTTTTGCTGGCAAAGAAAATATAAGAAAAACATGAGGGCGTGAGTGCATCAGGGAGAGCAAAATAGGACAAGCAAGCCTCCTGATGAAAGGTGACGCACACACCTGAGAAGTAGGGTTTACTTTATCTTCAGAGCACTAGTTGGCTGCACAGGAGGACCACTAAGAGTACAGTTTGCCATCTGACATGATTCAAGCAACTTGAGTAGCATGATCACACTGTTCATAACAGTTTGTTTTTTTTTCTTTTTTCTATTTACTGTCATGGTCCACATGAGAAAATGCTGGTAATGAAAGTCATTTGACTTTGGCAGCACCTGGAAGGTGAGATAGAAGTGTAGAAGCTTGTGCACACATATCTACAGAGTATAGGGAAGTGGAAAATGAAACATATTTTGGACCAAAAGTGCATAGGATTAGCCAGCTGAAAGACATGCATTAAAATGAAAAATAATCTTGATTGTCTGCCCTTGCTTTGGGCTTACTATAGTTGCCTACAGCTTTTGTATTAGGGAAGACTATTGATTTCACATTTGCATATTTTACATAGCAATACGCTCCCAGTTCTGGCTGTGGTCTCTAATCATCTCAAGTCCTAAAAACAGTAAGTATGGTTTGTTATCTTCAATAACTGAAGGCACTTACCATAACCTGATTCAACTGTATTCAACACTCTTGTGACATTCACACACAGGGCAGCTCAAGTCAAGCAGTGTGTGCAGAGAAACGTGCAGAGAACTGGGACAGACCTGAAGTTGAAGAAGGCTGTAAATATCTCACAGAGCCTGACTAAAGTGTAAAAAAGCCCCAAAACACCTTGATAAAATGTCTGGATCATATGATGTCTTCTGTTGCTGGATCCTTCATTCTGCAGGGTGGAAATTTTACTGAAATAAGAGAACGTCCTAAAGCAGTAGCAGGGAAATGCTTCTATATGGTTAAAGTAATTGATTATTTCACCAAATAGCCAGAAGTAAGCATTACTTCCCCCAGGTTGCATCCACTACAGTAATCGAGTCCTTGTTAACAACTTTCAGCCATGAAGGAAATCTAAGAGAAACACTCTTCTAACCCTGGACTTCAAATTGAGGAGAACTGAGGGAGAACTGTGGTGGAGTTCAGGGCTCCTTGTACTTATTATTCAGGGGCCAATGGGAAAGGGAACAATTTTTATGGCATTTTGAAAGGCTGTTTACAAACTGTTGGCCTAAAAGAAAAATGTTGGAAAACTTTCACTGTCAATATCTTACACAACCACTGGTCTGACATGCAACAAGCCAGATGTATCCTGCAGCAATACTCATGCGGAAGGAGCATGAAAGACAAGTTAGGTGCTAATGTTCTCCAAAATCCCATATGAGCAAGTTATTGCACAGTTATGGCTGGCTGAATAACAGTGAATAACTTACTAAATCAAAATGTTCTTTTTTTTCTTCTTCTTCTTTTTTTTTTTTTTCTGCACAGACATTGTCATGAGCTTCCCATTCAGTTGAAATTATTTTCTCAGTTTTTCTTTGTCCACAGCAATTCACTGTGAGATTAGACAAAATAATGTTGAAATTCAGAATATCAGACAAAGATCAGATATTTTTTTCCTTTATTAGATAATGAGACATTTTGAATTGAGTTTCTGCTTCAATACTTAGGCTTTTGAAACAGAAAATGGCCTTGTGAAAACACTGCTTATTATTTACTTAAATGTTACTATTTCAACAGCTAGTAGTAAATTAATTCAATAGACTATTTTGTGAAAGTCAGCAAAAAGAAAAACAACACCACCAAAAACATGAATAATCAAACAATTTAAAGCATTTAAACACAGAATTATCTGAAGTCTAAGTAAGTCTAAGTCCATGCAGTTCCATGCAGCAAACTGTACAAGATATACTTTCAAATGCAAGCTAAAAGAGAGTGGTTTATGATAAAAGGTAAAACAACTTCTTTCACACAAATTAATGAAACTGGAATTTTGAACTCAGAACAACTTCAGTTACCTAATTCATTTTAGGATGTGAAACACAGTGGCCCAGCTACACATGTAAATCAGCAATAGTGAAATACAGGATGCCATACACCTTGACTCCACTCATCAGGAAGAAAAGATCAGTGCTCCCAGTTCTCCAGATAGACCAAGTTGTTTGTTTATTCTCTCTAAATGTTCCCTAGAAAAACTTGTGCCAAGCTATTAAGTACAGTGCCGGCATGTAACAATAGCAAAAAAATCTTACGTGTGATAAAAGAATATTGAAAACACATGTTCTGTATTGCTCAATGGTGCACTTGGTCCATTACAATGTATTTTAAGGCATTATTTTGGTTAAATACAATCTCTACTTGACACAATTCAAGAGAATTAAGGTATTTTGTGTACCACTTGTTACTCTCTCTGCCAAAGGGGAGAATGAATTCCACAGAAATGAAATTACAGAGATAAAAGTTACCTAGGGTGATGGGAATATGGAGTTAGGCAACACTTAAGTTTCATTTTGCTAATGGATTACAATACTTCTCTTTCGTTAGAAGCTAATGGATAAAGTAGAAACGTAGAGGGCTTGCTTTTTTAGTGTAGATGCATTGTAAGTTATTCTCACTGAGTGTCAAAATGAGCCCAAGTGGCAGATTATGTATTTGCTTACCTACATTTAACACTGGCATCTCTCCATTCACTCACACTAGGGTAAATAAACTGAGGCTCAGGCTCTGGCTCTGTATTCGCTCTTGTTTCATCTCACTCTAGGTCAGCGATGCCAAACCACTAGCACTGGCAAATGGAAATCTGGGCTGGCATCACTGACAGTGAGCAAACAACACTTTCCAAACACTTTCCAGACACCAAACAGCACCCTCCCTGCTCACGGAGCTCAGAAAGGCTTTCTGCTCTGAACTCCACTGTTGCCTCCTGTGTTGGTCCAAAGAGCCAACTTGACATTTCTCTTCTGCTGTCTCCAACAAAGAAATCCACTGTATTTATCCTGAACAGCAACACATAAGTGATTAACTGCTGATCCAACTAATCCAGCAGTGTGAACAGCTCAGTAATACACAAGCAGACACAGGCCGAGCAAAATTTTCAACAACCCTGTTTCAAACCACTGAGCTACTACTGGATTTATTTATTTATTGTTTGTAGAACACTACAAGAAAAAAGCAGAAAACTACCTACAAAAGGCAGATGGGAGAAACAGAAAGAGAAAACTGAAGGTCTCTCACAAAAGTGAACTCAGCGTTTCAATTAATGAATCGCCTGCTAATAGGGGTTCCTGGACATTGGTAGCACCAGTGCCTGGTTCACCTGGACCGTAGGGTTCGAGGGTCGTGTCCTCTCCCAAAGGTGAGAGCCCCAGCTCGATGCCTTGCAGGGGCTGTGCTCTTACTGCATGCAGCCTCAGCCAACCTCACGCCAGTCGCTGCCTTTTAGATAGCATCACCCCCCACATCCTCCACCCCAAACGTCCTCAAAAGAGGCAACGGGACCACTGCTCCTACAGGGACAGAGAATGCAAGGACTGCCTTGACTCCCGACCAGATTACGAGCACCCGCGCCAACCCTGTAGCCGCAGCGCTGCCCCCACACCCGCACCGCCCCATGGCCCGCAGTGACCGCCGCCCTCCACCAGAGGGCGTCACGACCCCGCGTTCGGGCGGCGCTTCTTTTCCTCCACCGCCCCAGGTCGGGAGCCCCCGGGGCCTCACCCCGGCCACCCCGCGAAGCCCACGCTGCTGTCCCGGGTCGCCGAGTACACAGCGGAGGCAGATGTTGATCTCGGAAGCGTGTCCTTCTGTGCATTGACGCTGTTCGTAGGGTTAATGTGAAGCCCACGTTTTGGGGCCGCGTGTGTCTGCATTACGTGTGCCTCTCCGTGCGCACACATCCAAGCCAAGCCTTCTCCTACCCCAGTCCCTCACCGCCAGCAGCTCATCGTGGTTCAGCTTCTTGCTGCATTCTCCCCAGTGCTGACCCAGCTTCTTGCTGCTTTCTGCCCAATCTCTATCAGAAGGCAGTGGTCCTCAGCATCCGTTCCTCCTGTGGCTCAGGGAGATGTTCTCAGCTGAATATGTCTCCCTGATTGAGTGCTTGTAGGAGGAAGACTTTGGTCACCGGGAAGTGACCTCCAGAGGAAACTCAGAAGAACTGCGTAGCTTTCCTCCAGACTACAGCCCACCCTCTGCTTTTTGTGCAGCACTGTCTCCTTTCATTTTTTGTAAGTGGAACTGACTGGTATGGTGGGGCACTGCTGAAAAACAAAATGAACAACAACAACAAAAAAAAGCAGTCATAAACGTGGATAATCTGAGCTGACTCCTTCAAAGTTCACACCCCACGAAGCTGCAGAGCAAAGCCAAGCGGATGGGAGAGGGATGTTTCATAAGAATCAACTGCCTGTTACAGAACAAGAGCAGGGAAAAGTGATCCCCTCAAGACAGATATCACTGCCAGACCATATTGGTAAGATGGCAAGTTACAAATACAACTGAAGCCAGAGAATTTGCCAAAGGAAAAGAAAAATGACAGAAAACAGATGCAAAACAAAAAGATGCCAGAATAAAATGTGTCTTAGGCCAGAGCTGGAACACACCACAATCCCTCACCATTCAGGATGATTTAAATGGATGGAAAAGGGATTAAGGTCTAATCCAGCAGTTGCTCTGTTTGAAATAATCTCGTAGGAGTCCTTCAGGATACATATATTGAGAAAGAAGGAGAAAGAAGGAAAGAAAGAAAACATTTGAAGGACTGGGCCCTAAATATAATCTGAGGAGACTTGAAATAGATCCTTGAGCTACACTGTTTTTTAAATACTGATTATCTGATCTAAACCCTCCTGGATATTTCAGACAGAAAAGTGGGCATTGCTAATATGAAGTTCTTTCTAAAATACCGGACCCCAAACCTAGTTTTTGGCTGTAGCAGAGGCAGTAGCCATTTTGTTCACACTCACTGAGATCCTCTTCAGCACTGCAGATCTTTCCCTGGCTGTAATCTTGCTTTCAAATGCCACTGAGTTTCTGGGACAGTCTCAACTATGAGGAGACTGTCCCACTGGGTCTTGGGTTTCCTGAGAGCCTGAGTGATTAAAGAGATTCTTCTTCCTTTTGAACTCAAACATTTTCCAGAGCTGCCTTCTCCCCGAGAAACACTATCAATCTGAGGCAGGGCTCTGAAATATCTACACCAGTACTGCCAAAACAGCCTTACATATTTCCGAGCAGTTATGCAGCCTTTAGTAAATCACCTAAGCATGAGCAAACTGTGCTTCAGGAAGAGAAAAAAAATATATAATCAGAATGCTGGGGATGAGTTGTGCCTTGCAAAGTTTAAGTAGACACACTGGAAAGGAAGGCAAAGTAAAGTACTAGTCCCAGCTTCTAATATGCAAGATCAGCATCTTGTATCTGTACATGTTGGTCCCCTTTATGTGGAAGGTGGTGCATCCATGGCAGGAGCCATCACTCAAAAATGGAGCTCTAGAAATTGCAGCCAAATGCTGCAGTCCAAGAACTATGTACTTATTTCAGCAATACTGACTATAAACAGTGTAGGGTTTGTAGTTCTCCAGCAGCCTTCAGCCTCCCTGGAGGGTTCAGATGTTCCTTGCAAAACAGAGAGCACTCTAAAGGATATTGTAATATTAAAAAATCATCTACCAACACAGAACTTAGAGAGCTGTGCTTGTCCTGCATCTTTTCCCGAGTAAGACCATTACAGTGGTGCATCATGTAGAAAGCACACTAGGCCACAAACTCAAAGAAGAAAGGAGTTTTTTGAGGAGTTGGGGTTCAGATTAAAGTATTTACCAGTTTGTGGGGAAGTGGAGGGAGCAACTGCATAAGTTCACGTGATAATAAGGAAAAATTACAACATGGGAATGTCTGGGAATATGAGTTCTCCTTTCCCATTTCAGAAGCAAATCAACAACGATGTGATTCTGCCTCTGTGGAGGAAAAGAAAGAGATGAACCCTGAATGGCACAACATTTTGGCACAGGTGAGATGAGTGAAAAATTCCAATGGCAACCAGAACTAAATACTTACCTTTGAGTTGCCTGTGCTGGGCACATGTGAGTTACCAGCAATATGAAGGAGATACTGGCAGCTTGTGATGCAGACAGCTGGGAAACAGAAGTGAGGACATGGGCAATGCCTGCCACTTGGCAGGAAACAAGGGTCACAGCTGGGATATCAAACCTACAGCGGTAGCAAACATGGATTTGCGCTTCAGTGCTGTTTTGAGCATAACACACATCTACCTTCAAACATCACTGTCTGTATTCTCATTTTTCCAGGAAAATATTGGCAATTGTATTACCCTACCAATATCAACTGTGCATTTGTGTCTGTTTCTGTACAGCCTGTGCACTGGAAATGTGTTTTGGCTTCAGTTCAAAACTACTTCAGTGCCCCCAAAGAGATCTTCATTGTTATAAAGGCTTGCTGAGATTATTTCCAGTTTATACACAACTGTTTCTAAACCGTGGGACCTATGCTTTTGGTTGTCTATTGGGGAAGAGTGGCAAAGATTAAAGAAATGCATGCCTTTGGCTGCATACTTTAGAATAAAACAGCCATGGTTTTCAGGAACCTCTTTTAAGGTGTAGTAAATCCAACTTTCTAAATGCCCAAGGCTGTGTTTATCTAAAAGTATCTTGGGGGAGATTGCTATGTCTATTAATCTGTTTTCCTATTTCCTTACCTCAGGGCTTAAAGGCTACATAAACCAACCAGCTAGAAGACTGGTAGGAAAAGTCTCCACAGACAAGCATCTCCCTCTGCTTTCTGTGCTTAAGTAACACACTCCAGGTACAGGGAAATCATTAAAGGCTGTTATAAAGCAGGAGCAATAGATGAGGGTGACATGATAGTGACAAACCAGCATGATTTCTGTCTTAGAAGAAACTGTGTCTCAGACCAGTTAGAGGTCTTTGAAAGAGTTAACAAAACAGCAGATAAAGGACAACCAATGGCTATATTTTATTTAGGCTTTCAAAAGGCTTTTGATAAAGTTCCTGAGAAGAGGCTATAAAGGAAACTTAATAACCACAAGGTGAGAGGTAAAGTCCTGCATGGATAGTGGGAGAAAAAAGCCTATGGTTGTGAGAGTGGAAACAAAGAGTAGGAACAAATGCTCCATCTCAGCATGGAAAGGGTAGGGTGCACTGGGGATTAAAAATAAGATCTGTACTTGGGACATTTATTAAAGATTTGAAGACCACGGTGAAGAGCAAAGGTGACAAAGTTTGTGTCATATAAAATTAGGTAGGTGAGTCAAATGGATAGGGATGAGAAGCTGCAGAGATTGACAGAATGAAGAAAACAGAGAATGAATGACATTAAACGAAGGCAAAAGAAAAAATAGTATGTATAGAACACTACAAACTCCACATGCATGTGACAGGGATTTGAATTACTTTTAAGCATCTCAAAACACATCAGTAGATACAGCTCAAGGCAAGCATCTGCTGACTGTGCAGAGGTGGTTTAAAAAAGAAAAAAAAAAAAGGCAGACATCAGTCTTTGTGAGAAAGAGTTTAATAAACAATAAAGAAAATACTATAATCCTGTGGCATCATTTTGCAGACAGCATGATCTATCCTTACCTCGGACATTACATTCAGTCCCAGCCCCTCTTGTCACAAAGGAGGAACAAGGAAATGGGCTGGTGAAGGACTCGTTGAGACTGGGTTGCCTCAGGTTCTACTCCTCACACTCAGGTTCACAGGAGGCTCAAAAAATGCAGCCTCCAGCGGGAGTATTTTCTGAGGTGAGGGTAGTCAGCGCAGCTCTCCTTCATGTGGATTCAGCTGTTATTTGAAAGGTATGAGCTCACATCATAGTGTTTCCTGTCAGCTGGCCCAGAACAGTTGCCTGGTTTGATTAAACTTTGGGGAAGTTGGCATATTTGAGACATCTTTGCTTCCAGACAGGTTAGAAATAGCCAACTAGTTCAAAGGTCATTGGCCACAGTGAAGGAAGTAAGACTAACATACGCACCTGTAGAGACAGTATTTACTAAGCCTAGGTGTATAAAAGCAATACTAAAAGTTCATTAAAAACAGCCAGAAAAGAGTGAAGTAAATGATGGCAGAAATACAATAGACTTGGCTATATTGTTACAATATATATCAGATAAATTTAATAAATATCCCTCTAGATATATTGTACCAAGAAGCCAGGTGGTTCTTTGTCTTTCCAGTTACACTATAAAAGCATTGGCACGCATTTAAACTAGAGTTATGAAATACATTTTATAGAACTGTAATTGGGTTTGTTGGGCTTTGACATCTATCTTTACTAAAAATTGACACTTAAAATCAATATTTATTTGAGTCTGACAGTTATCACAAGTTAAAGTTTTTGCTCAGTCTTTCAGTCATTTTTAACAGTAGGCAGAACTGTGCTCTGCATCTGAGAAGGTAGGATTCACAGACAGGAAGCGTCCAAAATCAAGGCATACTGAGGGAAAATGCGCATTACTAGGACAAAATGTATATTACTAACCTCTGGGACTCGGTGCTGAGAAGAATTATGGTAAAGGAAGATTTTAAATGTTGTTTACTATGTTAAAACATAAAATGATAAGCTACATCAAACCTCTTATGGAACAGATAATGTCCATGTTGGTAGGTATAACATAATAACCGATACAAAGAGAACAGGAGGAAGACTCAGTGTTGATCACTAAGGAATGAGTTTCGTCTCAATTATTTTCAGCTATCTAAAAGCTAGGTATCAAAAGCCTCTTCAGTGAACCAGAAACAGATGTGTGCATACAAGGTGCTGTCCTCCTTCAGCATTCACAATATTATCCAGTCTATCAGTCTGCTGTGTCAGAGACTAACTGTTCTTGTGATGGGTAGACTCCACGGTCTCTCTGGGCAGCTTGCTCCAGTGCTCTGTCACTCTCAAAGTAAAGTTCTTTCTCATGTCCACATGAAACTTTCTGTGTTTGTTTTTTGCCCCTTGCCCCTAGTCCTGCCTCTACACACCACTGAGAAAAGCCTGGTCTCATCCACTTGACACCCATCCTTTAGATATTTACAAGAGATCCCCTCTCAGACTTCTCCATGCTGAACAGTCTCAGGCTTTTCCTCATAAGGAAGAAGCTCCAGGCTCTCTCTTTGTGGTCCTTACAACCTTCTCTAAAAAAGGGTACCTTAAATGAAGTACTTGTACTGGTCTGGCTGAGATGGAATTAACTTTCTCCATACTAGACTGTATGAGGCTGTTTTTTTGGATCTGTGACTTAAGTTTTGAAACCACACCAGTGTTTTGGTTACTGTTGAGCAGTGCTCGCACAACGTGAAATCTTTTACTTTCTCTCACTCTATCCTGCCTCCCTGCAGGGAATAGGCTGGAGGTGGACAGGAGACTGGGACAAAACACAGTTGGGACAGCTGATCTGAATTCTCCAAAGGGACATTTTATGCCATATAACATCATGCTCAGCAATGACACATGAGGTAGAGGAAGAAGGAGATAGGGAACTTCCAAGGTAGATAGTGTTCAGAGATTGGATGAGTATTGTTCTACTTGTGAGAGATGGTGACTGATTATGTATGGATTTTTTATTACTCTTTATTTCCATTAGCTATTAAATGAGTTTTCTTACCTTTGTTCTTCATATTTTGTGCCCCATCCTGCTGTCAGGGCAGGGATGAGTGAGTGACTGTGTGTGTACTTGCCTGCTGGAGCAATTGCACAATAGCAGTTATTCTATGTTCATAAATGAAACAAATACACATATGAAAGGAGAACCAAGTCAAATTTAAGTCTCATAAAGTGGGAGTAAAGCAACACCAGAATGTTAACGTTTGAGTAAGTCATACAGAAATGAGTGACATTGCTTGGAGATTCCTGCAGAGCACCTCAGTAATATTTTGCTGATTCTCATGACCTCTGTCATGATAGGCTTTGCCTATCCATTCCACATGCAAAGAGGAGATTCCTGTCCAAAGTTATATCTATGAAGCAGTATTTAATGTGCTCCTGAGCAATCCATCTGAGTGCTACGCCTGTGGCAATATCACAGGAAATGCCAATGCACAGCACAGAAAATGTCAGCTTCCTACAAGACAAGCGAAGAAACGCTATTTCTTTATGCTATAATGTGATGCTTCATGCAGTTTCCTTGAAGATAAGTATTTCTAGGTTTATGTTTGGCTAACTGAAGTTTTTGAAGCTGGAGCATACGCTAACCTGCTCCACAGGACCGTGGCAGTAGTGGGATCATTGTAGCGAGGGACACTAATGTCTCAGCTTTGATTTGCTGTGTGGCCACAAGTAAGTCATCCCACATCTCTTTATTTTCTGTTCCTTTCCTTCATATTTCTGAATTATTAATTTGGATATGCACCTTCAGACAGAGTCTGTCTCAGCTTTTTTAGACACACTGGCAGAGATGGATGACCCCTTGAATAGCAGTGACTGCTTGCGGAGACACATCCTGACAATGCAGTGCAGTGTGCTATGGTGCCTGGACCTCTGAGAGCTGTTGGCTTCCCCATGGTCCTCTCCATCACTGGAAGAATCTGACATGGTATACAGTTGAGTCCCATGGCAAACCACTGAGGCTGGTATCCACAAATGCTGCTAGTTTTGCTTTCTTCCACAGATTACCCAGAACCTTAACATAACCTTAGCTTTGTTACTGAGGCATTTTCCACAAGCCACCTAAATCTCAGGGGAGGCAAACTGGCCACTGTCAGCTGACAGAGGAGCTCTCAGCCTCTTCAGGTGGATCACATAATTGTTGCTAATCTCTAATGGAGGTGACTATCACAGGAGCAATTTCGATTTCTGAAGTGAAAGGTTCTGCAAAATCAGGAGAGAAACAGGGAGGAGGGCCTCTGAACTAGCAAGCAGCTCTTAGCAAAGTGCCTTCAACAAATGTGAAAAAAAACTTCTGTTGATTTCAGGCCTAAAGCCCAAAGAGAGCAGGGATGAGGAAGAGGATTCCAGGCCATGGGAGCAGCCAAGCAGAGCAATGTGTCCCTGGCACAGGCAGAGTGGAGGACATGCGTTCCTCAGGGATTACACATAGCTGCTGGAAGTGAAGCCTGAAAACCAACAGAATGGAAGCTCGGAAACCAAACCCTGGGCTGGAGTTGGTCATTTACCTTATTTGAAATAAAAACAGCTTAAGCTGGAGCTAGCCGGAAATTCAACTGACTTGAAGCTGCGAGCAAAATTAGCATAACACTCTGCAGGTTGGAACATGGGGGAAGCAGAGTGAGGGACTGAGCCTTGATAGCTGCCAGAGGAACGCAACTGCTGCTGCTTCTGCACTCCTATTCAAAATTATCCCTTGGAGCCAAAATCATTTCGAGACCAGGCTAGAAGACCATAATAGTGCCTGTTGGCCTTAACAGCAACAAGCAAAAAAAAAAAAAAAAAAAAAGACTGCAGCAGCAGTATTATCATTAAAAGGAATAAGGGTATGACCAGCCCCCTAGATGGGTAGAGTATGGTAAGTACTAATGACAGACTGAAACATCTCGGCCAGGAGTCTGTCAATGTAAATCAATGCAGCAATGCTTCTGTGAAGCTAGGCCAGTTTATTCCATTAAGAACCCTAATCTGGAATGCAAGTATGTATAGCCTGTGTGTGTAAAGTGCACTGTACTGGGGGGAATGGGGGATGAGAGAGCCACAGAATGCCATATCATGTTGAAAGATCCAGGATGTCTCTCATGACTTAGATTGGGTATCAGAAGCCATCTAATCATAGCGGTAGCCAGACAGGCTAACTCAGCCATGCGAGCTAATGTATCCTGTTGCTGCTTTTAGACTAATTCCAGTCCCCAAGCTAATTCTTGCAAAGCTAGCTTGTAGAGTTAGCCTATATAATTCAGCACTACATTCCATTGGCAAACCCTTAAGGAGTTTGACTGTGTATGTGTGCAAGCGAGAGAGCACAGTTCAGTGATGCTGTATTCACAGGGTTATGTCTGGTGCAGGTTTTTGCCCATATACTCCTGATGAAAGATCCATTTTTTCTCCTAATGTTCACAAACTAGCCCATGTGTCACTAAGTCACTTAATTAGAAAGACATAGTGATTAATGTAACCACCTATAATACGACACAACAGAATCTATTTCTGAGTATTTTCGCTGCACTTACACTGGCAGCAATAATGGCAGCAATAGCAATAACCTCTCTTTTCTGTTTAAAACAAGCTCTTTCTCAAGCATCAAGATTTTCCATCAGTGTGCAGATGCAATTCATTGTTACTGCATGAAGAGTAAAATCATGTTGTGTCTGAACAACATAAGGCTCTTACGATAAGGTAATATTTTTCCAAAGCCTGAAGTGACTTTCCTAGACAATGAATACCACAGAATACTTACAGAAATGATCCATTTAAAAAGGACTCTGAATGTGTATTTTCATATAGAACATGCAGAGCGGTCACTGTGTCAATGGTGTACCATCTCCCCACCATTTTACAGATTTGGTTTACATTTTGATACTATCCCTATATCTCAGGATCTCTGCAGCAGATTCCAGCAGACTGGAATGAGTGATCAGCAAGTTCTCTAGTATCTGCAGCAAAACATAAACATGAATGAGCCTAGACATGCTTAGAAGACCAAGAAAGTATTAATAACACTTTCTCAGTGTTTTTAATGAACTTGTTTGGAGCAGTGAGAGTGTAGAAACTGTTTCCCACTTGAGAAATAAACACACATCCATGTTGGGTCAGCTGAGGAGAGCAGTAACAGCAAACACACATTTCCTAAGTGAAGCATTCTGTGCGAATATCTTCTGGCTTTAAAACGCAGGCCCCAGCTGAAATTTTGAAATGAGTTATCTTCTATATGTCCAGGATTCTACACACATAAAAAGAGGAAAAAACACACAGAGGGCTTTTTTAAAAATGTTTTTCCAGGGAGAAATACTGTTGGAAACATAAAAGTTTTTCCAGGCTTGCCCTGGGCACTCCTTGAAAAACACCATATAGACAATATGCAGTGAAACCTCTGACTGTCTCCAGGAGGTATTCATCCTGCCTCCCCTTGGCACGCGGGGTTTCCTGTCCAGCCTCACTGGATTTATTGCCTCATTGTGGTAGGAAAAAAAGCAAGCCTAGGGACAGGCCTTATACGGGCATGGAACAACCAAGAATAACTATAATAGAAAAAGAAAATGAAAGCAGGTATAATTACAAGTCAATTAAATATAAATCACTGCAGGGATAAAGGGAAAGGAACAGCAAGCAGAAATCTGCAAGATATACAGGTGTTCTTCAATTTTCTCCCTCTGTATGTGCATTAACAGGGCTGAGAAGCAACGTCTGTATGGGCATTGTGAATAATCTTCACATATACTGGGTGGGATTTCCAGCCACTGACAAGCATAAGGGAGATTAATGATGAAACAGCAGCATTAAAGAAAGCAATGACAGGAGGCTGAGATCTTTTGGCCGGGTTGGTTTGTGCTTCCATTACTGCCTGGTAACACATAACTCTTTATGAGGGCATAAAATTGCTCTTTACAAATGTTTTTCTCTTTCAAAGGTCAGCAAAACCACAGTGAAAGTTAAAGAGGAGTGCATAGCTCTAATGGGACTGCTGAAAGCAGGCAGACGCCTTGAGAGAAGGAGGCTTAATCTGACATCTCATAAGGGATGACCATGACCCTGCTCCTCCATCTGCAGGGTCGTGGTCACCACCACAGATTGCTAGCACTTGTGGCAGCCAGGAGGGCACCTGGTGGCTGCTGCTTTTACCATGGTGCAGATTTAGCAACCTCACTCATGGACTGTAAAACAGCACAAACCCTTCATTATTCAGATCAGAGTACAGGCCAAAAAACAAGAAGGTAAAGTCACATCAGATCTGGCCAAGATAGTCTAGTCCCGTTTGCATTGGAAAATGGCCTTAGCTCATAGAAGAGAGCCACAAACCCAAAGAGTGATTTTTTCAGAGAATTATTCCAGTTCTGAATCAAAGGCACAGTGCTCAGTCTCAGACAGTTCACACCAAATCAACCAGTCAGTTAAAAAGTCCCTGAATTGTTAGTCAGTCTGTGCTTCATTACTTGATTCTCATACATTTCCAGTGATTCTATCCCCAACTCCAAGAGGTGACAATACCATTGAGAATCTGCTGATTCAAATCCCTCCCTCCCCACCATAAAGCCAGTGGGAAGAGGGAAAAAAGAAACACAACTCTACATTCTATTTTTCCCCCTTCAAATAAACCCTAAATTGCTTCTTTCATG
Source organism: Lagopus leucura (assembly GCF_019238085.1). Classification (NCBI taxonomy): domain Eukaryota; kingdom Metazoa; phylum Chordata; class Aves; order Galliformes; family Phasianidae; genus Lagopus; species Lagopus leucura. The sequence continues at coordinate 53,072,005 of NW_024962252.1, read as the reverse complement.
CACTCGAGGTTTCGAGCAGGGTAGGAAGCTCTGATATAAAATGGGGTTACAATTTTGTTAAAGACAAGCTCTGCAGCAAGCCTGTGAACTCCAATAAATTTGTAACTCTCTTCCCAGTCAGAAAGAGAACAATAGCCTCTCCTATTTAATTGTGGATTGCAGCGAGTGGTTTCATGCTCAAACCCTCTTGTAATGTAGTCCTCTCCTTTTAATCATCAAAGGTGATCTCTGCCAAAGCAGCTGACAGTTGCATTTGATCAAGTGTAATAGGAACAGTCAGATCTTCCAGGATCCTTGTAGTTACCCATTTTCCATGTGTAATTCCAGTCTATTTCATGCAACTTTAATATGACAACTGTATTACAAAATTAGAGGGAGGATTTGGGGTGAGATGACTCACTGCTTTTTTTGTTATAGAATCCAATCTCGAGACAAAAGCCATTTTCTACCTCCAGCCCTGCTGCTGACCCCCTGCATGACCTTGAACAACCTTTGATGTCTAGATCCCTACTTCCACTTTGCCTTTCCTATTTAGACTGTGAACTGAGGAAAGCAGAGACTGCCTGTTGTTGGGTCTCTGTAACAGCTAGCACAGAGGAACATTCACGCAGAGTTGGTGTCTCTGGCCATTAACACCAGCACATCTGTATTAATAAGTTTGTAAATATTTATATTTATCAAAGTTCATTTGACACAAACATGATCCATAGCATTTTAGATTTGAGGACAACTCCTTCAGGTGTGAAGGATACCAGTTTTAAAAGCCATCCTCCACCCTTCAAAACAATTGAACTTCAAATAGGTGTGCCAGGAGAACTTCTGGACTTTGCCCTGCAAGTTTTGCAGTTTGGTTTATGCTGGCTCTGACAAAGCTTAGCAAAATATCTATTGTGTGCCAGCTGCTAGCTAGACCCGCCAAGAATGCCCAGTGGTGGCCACCACTTGGGTGTAGATCACATCCGCTATGCAAAGCATCCATCCTTCATTTTATTATGCCGCGGGTCAGAAGGAGCATCAAATCACTTGCACTTGTGTCAGATGTCAGCATTTGGGAAGGCAGTTGGTGGTGGGGAGGGGAGGGCGGAAGACAGTAAAAATGAAAATGGTTCGGTTAATTAATTGCAAGCACTGCTTGAAGGACCGGCACGTATATTTAATCAGTTGCCTAGTAACAAACGGTGTATGATGTGAATGCTATCAGCCCGCGGCGTGAGCAAAGGATGGTCCCTTTCTGTTTTTATCAGCCGCCAGCATGCATTCTCTGGGCGTTGCGTGCCCTTGTGTTCAGAAAGGCTGCTTTGCCACCTCACAAAAGCCACATGGTGGCAAGAAGTACCCCCCATTCTGGCTCTGCCATTTCTGCTCCTCCTGTAGACATCTCAGAGGGAAGACTGTCTCTTCTTACAGGGAGTGACCTTTTCAATGGTGAATCAAATGACAAGAAAAATTATCCAGATCTCCCCTCCCCTCCACCCACCCTTTTTTCTTTATGAAGTTATCTACTCACTGGGAATAGAGCACAGGCATTGCTGCTGTTCACGTTCTGTTACTGACACCAATGTCACCATTAACGGTATATATCCTCCATAAAAACCTGTGTAGGGAAAACCAGAGATTCGTTGGCACTGGGGCAGAGGCAGAATTAATAAGATAACAGGGTTTTGTGGTAGGTCTTTTTGTGTGTTTTATTCTTTTTTTTTTTTCTTTTTCTTTTTTTTTTTTTTCAGTGACCTTAAAGAAAGAAGTACAATGGATGGATAGATGCTGGATTGCAGCACATAAAACCAGCCCAAGACAAACTGTACAGATCTGTCTCCTGTAGGTGAAAAAATAACTCATGACATGACAGGCAACTGAACGTTGAGTACTCCTCTGGTGCTAGTTTTAGGAAGGAATTTGACAACAAGAATTTGCTTGTAGTTTTCCACCACCCGTATGCCGTTATGTTAGCTGGGCCTGATAATGCAAGGACACAGAAATCACTCACACCACCTATCCATATTCTGAAAGAGAAATAGAAAGAGAACATCCATAAAATAAAAGCTCCCATTTATGTTTTAACATGCCATGACAATGTTTGTGTGCCCTTATCAGGGCTTCCCTCTTCTCCCTCCCCCCTCTCAATTTGTAAATCCCGCTGGATAAAAGACTACGTCTTCCGTAAAGAATTCCCACCAGAAATCTTTATAAATCCTCCATCAGTGAAATACTCTGCTGTCATGCTGAGCAGAAGCTAATCTAATTAAGACGGAATCTGCTAAATTTAATAGCCTGCTATGAATTTTTACGGACATCTGGTAACTGGAAGGTTGGAATGACTCTGACACATCAAATACACATTGTCCAAATGACCAGTATTGGGCCGATTATTTTCCCTTTTTCGGTCACTTGTAGCCAATTCAGGATGCAATCACCCCCTTAGGATATGCCTGTGTGACTCAATCTCAAATTAATGGAAAGCAGAACTGAGCCCTGATGCTTCCTCTAATGTTGTTTTTTCCTGATTAATGAAGGATCAGGATATACATGCATTATATTTCATTGCTTACTAATACTGTTGTAAAGGACCAATGAAAAACACTTTCTGACTTTCTGCAGTATGTTTGGTCACCCCTTCCCTCCTCTTACAGGTGGGACGTGACAACCGTAAGTGATACAGCATGAGTTGGGGCATCTCTTGACATATTTGTCTTCAGTAGGTGCAGGAGATGAACCCAGACTGGCAGCTTTCCTCAGTCAAAATCCTACATTGTGTCTTCTGCCTATGCACAGTGGGGCCCAGAGAAGTTCGGCTATTTTAGACACTTCTCCTCTACCCAACAGTGAGCAGTTAGCAGGATAAGGCACAGGATGAAGGTTAGGACTGCAGGCTTTTTTATCCCTCAGTTTTCCTTCAGTATTAAAAACAGTTAAAAACTTCTAGTGCTCTCCAAGAAATGGTAAACTGAAACATTAGGAGGCTGTTCATATTCTATGAGCCATTAATTTGGGAAGGGACATGTTTTCAGATGCACGTCCTCCCCAGCTCAGCTAACCACAGCCTGAAAACATCATGTTGATGAGGTCCTGGTGCTTTTGTGGCTTACTAACTTCTCTACAAGAAAGCACACTAGGGCAGATTCCACTGGTGTTCTGCTCTCCTAGGCGGCACTCTGAGATGGTAGTAATAAAACCACAAATACATACACATGCATCCACACATACATAGTTTACACTCATAGTTGTGTCGTTTTCAGACAGGGCAGAAAGCATGCAAGGCACAATGCCAAACTTTTCAAAGTAGACAGTTTACAGTTTGAAACACGTATTTCCTTATTAGCTGTCTTGATAAACAAACCGTTTTCCTCAAACGCTCCTCAACTATCATACCCCACACTCATAATAAAGAACTAATGTAAATTCAGCAACAGTATAATCTGATGGGTTGGCACAACAAAATTTGATCTCCTTACCATCAACCAGTATTAAATCTGAGTAGTGCAACTTTTAAACATGCCAAAGTGCCAGGAAGTTACATTTCTAGCTTCTGGAATCCTCAGACGCTGGCTTCATTAAAAGGGAACAAACACATCTGGGGCCAAGTGCATAAAACTGGGCTCCTTGTAAACAAAACGCCTCAGTAAAGTAACATGAATGCTGCTGTAGCTAAGTTGGAACATTTGTTCTCTGAGAAGGAAATCCAATGGAAAAGTTTGGGTTTACAGCTGATACATGCACAGTCTTGTGCACAGGAGAGCCTGTTTGACAGTTAGCACAAATTAATGTTGTACCAATGGCAACATGTTGACTTACTCCAGGCTGGGCTTTTGCAGTTAGGTCCTGAAACTGCTTTTCTTGGAGCAGTGATGATCCTCCTCAGTCACAGGTAGCAAACCCTGTTTCCCCAGACAGCCAGATGGTACTCTGCTGCACTCTGTGAGGAAAGGAGCACAATAATGCTATTCCCATCCCAAAGATTATGCCATCACTAGACCCTCACTCCTCAATGGTATAAGAGCTGGGGAATCTTGCACTCACTGCAAGCTTCCCTTCTTCCCACTGCATTTCACAGCTTCCTTCCAAGTGCGTACCTCTGCTCTCACAGGGGAGTAGCCTCACCCCCCACTTAAAACATTACATACATTCTTGGTAAGACACATACTTGACCTGCTATGGATTAATTACCTGAACAGAAACAGATACAGTCTGCAGAAGGATGTCTGTGACTTTGTTACAGAGTGACACTGAATCAATTGTGTGGACCAGACTAATACCGGTTATTCTTTTCAGGGAAAATGTGAAATTAACCTATAATAATGTAATGTGATTCTAGAAATGAGATCTACATCTTGTCTATAATAGCTTTTTATTATCAATATCCATGTTTGTTGTTATTCTCCATTTGGAAAGAAATGAGAATGTATGAAGGGCAATAAAGTTGCACAAACGTTGTTCATTTCATCGATGATAAGTAAAATGGAATTTTGAGTAACATACATGATCAAAATATTAGCTACAAAGTATTTGAAGTTATTATGTTTCAAGTTAACTTATACACATTCTAAAAACATCTTAAACGACCAGAAAAACACATAATCTTAGAAGTGAAGAAGTCATGTTTGTGGCATGTAGTTTATTCTTTATCATAAAATTTGCAACAGAAGATTTCTCCTTTGTCAATACAACCTATACAGTAGCAGATTTTTGTTGCCTTTTAAAAAGTCAAAATTAAATTTATATTTGCAGACCTTTTATGAGGTACTTTTGTTCACCTTTAAGAGAAAAAAGCAGTGTCATAGTGCTCTTGGATTTTAAACCCTTCCAAAACCTTTATCTAGTGATCAATTTTCTGAGAACCTGAAATTTCTTCTGTAGTTATACACTTCAATGTTTTTCTGCTCAGGGGCCATCCAGGAGCTGTTCTTACCAGCCACAATCAGCCAAGCTTCTCATGCCTGAATCTCACCAGCACAAGCCCTTCCTCCACACTCAGGAAAAGCTCAGAATAATCTGTTATAAAAACATACACAGCATTTATATGTGTCCTCTGCAAGAAAGACAAGATCATGCCATGGTGTTCACTGGCAAAGTTCTATTGACTACAAAAATATAAACTAATTAGCATTGCTCATTTAATTACACAGTGGCCAACTCCTTTAATAAGTATGACTAGAAAAGCTAACCTCTAGACATGATGCTTTCAAAAACTGCATCTGGGTGTACTAAAACTTTAAATAGCACTTCTCACTGAGGATGATTAAAGCAGCCTAGAATATAAACTATCTTGGCTATAGCTGTTAATCTAGATTATGCCTGTGCAGGCATGTCCAGGATACCAATTTGCTGCTGTAGCACTAGCAATAAAGTGGTTTTCTTTGACCTGAGAGCTGCAGCTCATGCAGGCATTTATTCTGACAACATATAACTGGGAAACTTTTGCCCAGTATCTCCATAAGGTTGCACCTTCCAGCCTCCCAGTGGCTTAGAAAAGTGTAGTGAGCAAAGGAAGGGCTAAAATTCTTCATGGGGGAGCTCTGCCTTCTGCTAACAACAAGGGAGCCTTTTCTCTCCAATGCATAGGAGTTCACTTCATGACAAAAAACAATTGTGTCAAAATTCTAACCCTACCCCATCTATGGGTAAGGAAAAATACAAAGTTTGTCAAGAGGCATGACACAGCAAGAGATAGAGCTCAAAAATCAACATGTTCTCCTACTTTTTTTCAGATGCTTTAACCAGAATTCCCTCCAGATCATGAATTCATCATGCAGACCCAGGAAGCCACAGATCAGCAGCCCTTTCCATCCACCCAGCTGCTCACATGGATTATGAAGGGAGGCATCCATCCCTTCCTCATGCAAGTGCCTAGGGGAAAATGGGAACTTGGGAAGAGCAAAAGACAAGATGGGAAAGCCCCAGATATCCAAAGCTCCTTCACTTCCTCACCTTCCTGCCACCAGGTCTTTCTGTTATCTGAAGTGACACCTCATTCCATGTGCAGAGGCTGTTGCCCATGTTCATTCTCCTTTCTGATTTTTCTGTGTTTGAACCCTGCTCTGGGTTAGCTCTGTTCTCAGATGTTCAGACCTTCATTCTCATCTGGAAATTTACATAGGTGAAGGAAAATTTAAGCTGAGGTGAGTACATTGTTTCAGTAGTCAGGCATCGCACTATATTAGCTCAGCTAATGAAGGCAAATTTCAAGGATCATCTTTTACAGTGGACTTACTCTTAAGACAGCAGGCTGGAACAGCCTGCCTTATCAGCTTGATTCTGGAAATCCTGAAGTTGCCACTGTGGTGCCAGGGTGACGAGCAACCTGTAGGCACTATTAGAGGAATGGTGTCACTGAGAGACAGGTCTGAGCTCGGAAATAATCATGAATCCTCATTAAGAAATGTACAATACAGACAGTCCAGTGTGAAATGCTCCAGCCAGCATTAACACTTGCACACCGATTAGGGCAGTAGTGTACATTAAACACTCACTTTCATATCCATAGGAGCTTGCAGATGTGTTGGCTCAAGTGTCCTTGAACGGAGTCAAAATGATTTGAAGCTCCTCTGTTTTGAAGAACAGTTGCAGCAAAGCAGAGCTTAAAGCCCAAGCCCTCCTAAACTATTCAGGACTTATATCCAGCAATGGCAGAGCCACGTGACCCACAGTGGGGACTTAGGGTTTTACTCTGCTTGCACAAGAAGGAAGGTGGTGGAGCCAGCACTTGATATACATGCCAGATACAGCAATATAACTAACTCACCATGAACAATTCAAATTTTAAAAAACAACTGAAGACCTAAAGATATGGTAGATCTTACTGCAAAGGTGCTAAGCAGTGTGGTCAACACGGCTTAAAGACTTTGGATCTGCTTTGTTACAGGTGGAATTCCCCAGTTCAGTATTGAGCATATATTTGTGGCCCACAATAAAAAAAAAAAAGAAAACCTTCCATCACATCAGTAAGGACAATACCAGAATGATGGAAAGAGAATGAGGTCAGGACTTCTCAATACATGTGGTCACAGCCATGGAGGGGAGATAAAGGGCAATTGCAAACAGCTAAATTCAAAGAAGAAAGGAGATATTGCTCCCTAGTGCAAAACAGTCCAAAACTAGGTCAGGAAGAGCCACCCTCAGCCCAATATCGATCCTGTCCCCTAATCTAGACGAACCTCTGAGTGTTTCCTTTCAAGTTATCTGCTTCACTCCCTCAGGACTCAGGGTATGGTTTTATAGCTGCTGTTTTCTACATCAGATATAAAATGCAAATGCATGGGAAGGCACAATGAAGTTTGAAACTGGCCCAGAAGGAGGCTAGAAAAATGGAGAATTCCATGTCCCTGCCTGATGAAAGGGAAGGAATCAGTAATGCTAAATGTGTAAATTCAGGAGATAAACACTCTATTAAACAAGCGTATCCATTCTGAGCCCCTAAGCTAGCAGAGGGTGGAAGCACATGCAAAATCAGAAATGTTTGAGTAGTCCTGTTTATTTCAATGGAATTACTCCCATGCTTAAAGTTATGCACATGTCTAAGTGCTCTGCTGTATTTCAGTCTTAAAGACCAATTACTTTTTCATGTCTTGTGATTTGTCCATAATTTTAGCATCCAAGGAAATTTTGAGGTTAAGAATTAATTTTTTTATTGTTATTGCAAGGGAATAGATGGATTACTCATTGCATGAAATAACTGCAATGACATTTTTGTTCCTAATACATGCTGAAACTTTGAGTTTACTCTTCTTGGTTAACATAAATACTCCTCTCTATTCATAAGGTAAACAAGTAATTTCACCATGAATAACTTTGTTTGGATTACATTTAAATACTTCTACCAATAACTGATAATTAAACCACCATAGCAGGTCTTACAAGCCCTTAGGAAACGGGATCCACATTCTTGTCATACAGGCTGTTTAGGTTACCACACTACTGCTGTCTACATTTCAAATGTGCATAATTTTTATCCAAAGCCTTGCCAGCCCTTTATATATATGATCATTTACTGATCCACACCAAAGCAATGAAACTTTGGCAGTTATAAGTTCTTCTTCTGCATGGTGTGCAGGACTTAACGTTCTTTCACAGGTATATTTGTTGAGCTGTGCTGAAACAATTAAATGTTAAATTAGCTGAGATTTTGGAGCAGAGAATATACAAGATTTAATGACTCAGACATATGTATTTATAAAGCGTTTATATCCTGGGTTGAAGGAACCCAGAAAGCTGACAAGAGGAATCCATCAGTTTGCTACGGCCTGAACAGAGGTCTCGAAGATCAATATGCCAAGAAAACTGGAAATGTATAATGGACTGCTGTAAACTAAAGCAGTGAAAACACTAAAGAAGTGTTTTCTAGCTGCTGTACTTGAAAACTCCTTAACACACTGAGCATAAAGAGCCAAACCTCCTTTCCTCTTTGGAGGTTGCTCTCCAGGATTTACTCTGACACTTTGTGAACAGACTGCATGAAAGAGATGTCTTGTCTTGTTCCACTGGTTATCATTCTTGCTTTCCCACCCCCTACCCCCCAGCCCCTGAATGATTTCAGCAAAGACCGTAAGCTTATGACAGAGTGAATTTCTGATCTTATCCAATCATCTGGGCTGTTTGCAAAACTTCAGTAGGTGGCAGCGTTTTGTTGATAAATGTTTTGTTATCCAAGTGATCTCATTTAGTGCAACTGTTGCAATATTAATAAACTGAACTTATGATTGCATTTGCCAGGCCTGAAAATATTGCCATCCTATCTGGCATTTGCTCTTATCTGAACTGACAACAACATCCATTGTACTTATAAAAAGGGAAAGTCTCTGTGTTTGTATGTGTTAGGGGCAGAGGGGAAAGGGAAAATGAGGGGAGAAGCAAAGACAGATTAAGATTAAAACAATGATGTTGCTGGATGTGTAATTTGTTATTGTAAAAGATGAGCTTGCTGGCAGTTCTGTTAAACTGTCACTGTTGGGGAGCGGATGCCTCAAAAGAATGGTTAATGAGTTATTCCCTCACCTCTGGCTCACCAGTTCGAATTAAGCCAACACTGACGTAATCTGGAAGTTGTTGCCACTTGATAATTGTTTGGTAATCTGAATTCAATTGTTACTAGATAGATGAACGTAATAGAAAAAATGAATAATCCCATTACATCTGATATTTAAGAAGCCCATATTTTAAGAGACATTAAGGCTCAGTAAAAGGAAGACTTTAGTAGAGATGAAGAGGGTAAGTGCCTCTTAACTGTCAAGTTAGAAAAAAAAAAATTGAACTTAAATTATTAAAACAGACCCTACATATGTGTACATTTATATACATACATGTGATTAGTGGGACTTTGTATAAATAGATAACTTTTTTCTATTTAGATTTCCATTCAACATAACTTCAGTATTACTTCTTACAGAAAATTCATTTTCAGTACAAACTCCAAAGCACTATTCCAAATGTAAAGAACAACTTGTACAGAAGAGGACTAGCTTCATAATCACTTAACATGAAGTTTCTTGAGATTTAGAAAGAAAAATGAAAATCTGTGACTCAGTTGTACTCCCACAAAAAATAAAATAAAATAAAATAAAATAAAATAAAATAAAATAAAATAAAAATCAAAGTCATTGGTTTTATTGCATACCCTTCAGTTTAGAACTCATTTAAATACACCAGGCTTTGGGCTAACTCCCAGAACCATTGAGATCTATAACAAAAGAAGAGAAAGAAATTGGATCAGGCCTCTGAAGAATTCATTTGGACTAACATAAATCCTCTAGAAATTACATATGATAAATAGAGCAAAGGCTCTGAAGGAGGCCTTGTGAACATTTTTGCATATATGGACATAATTTTTATTATTCAGGAAATTCCCTAAAATTGAGCAATCAAGAAGAGGAAGACAGAATCAATGTTGCCAAATATCAAGGTGATTTAGACCTTGCAAAGGAAGTTGCATAGAGATTAAAAGGTCTTTCAGCCATATGAATGAAAGAGAATTGGAAAGAAAAAAGAGACATCTATGCTGTGATATTGACACTGAGATCAAACACCATTTAGGTATGGCTCAAAGCCTAAATAAATACCTGTTCTCATCTTTCAATACAGATTCTAGTGTTGATTCTAGGGGCAAAAGTTCAAATGAAAAATTTGGGCAAAGACGTCAGAATAAAATTATGCATAAAATGTAGAAGGAACACTCTGATGGCATTAACAGCAGATGGTTGTGATGGCTTTGCTTCCCACCACGGGCAGTGTCCAAGAAGTCTTGACTTGTCTCATCCCAAATTGTATCCGTCAGACACATCCCACAACCAGGACCCAACTGGCACTCAAAAGTTTACCAAGGCTTTAAATTCTTATGCCAGCTTTGAAGTGATAGTGAATGGCAGTATGTTTATAAAATGAAAATGTAATTTGGGCAACTGAAAGACTGCAGGATGTTAACATTTGTGTTCAATAGCTGCTAAGTGACCAGTCTGAAATCAAACAGACTCATCTTTTGCACCTGCAAGGGAAGGGAAATGCCAGACTGACTCTAGGAGGTGGGATGGTCACCCAGGTGAAAAACTGAAGATGCTTTGAACTGAATTGTTGGACCTTGATGTTAATGAATACAGATACAAAACAGTGGCTTACAAGGGAGTCAGGATTTCACACTAGATGTTTCACTGCAAGAGGATGAGTTTGTTACTTTCAAAAGGCTCCTGAGAAAGGATGCCATTGTGAACTTTGTTTATACCAGTCCAGATTAACCCTAAGAAAAGCAGAGCTTTCCAAGAGACAACTGACAGCACCTAATCGAAGGAGAGTTGGAACCATGCCTAAGATGTAGGCACAATCTCTTATGGCTGCTTCTTATTCTGCCTCAGATAGCTGTGGCAGTGCCAGCCTCCATCAACCACTCATTACACTTCTCAACGTCAATCTCTGTGATCTCACTTATGCTCCCTGTCACAGTCACAAAACTACATTCTTCCCTCTCATCGAATCTGACCTTAAAAACACTTCCCTTCAAATGAAGACTGGCAGCCCTCTGGCACCACCACTTGAAGGCTCATGCCCATTGTCCCTATGCACAGGACATTCATATTGCACAATTTTAGGCATCTGAGTTTAAGTCACCATATTAGCAATTTGATTTATCCATTTAACCTTCAAAGAGAGGCAGGATATTTTTGAGGGACAATTACAGTGCCTCTGAACTGCCTCTGTAAGAGATGGACTGAAGGTCTGTCAGTGAAACTATGCTCATCACATTGGCACACAAATTTTTTCCCTAATGTGAAAGACAATCAATGCCTCTCCCCTCCCCCCCAAAACCTCATCTGACAATATTTCCTGGTTATCTTTTCAAATTAAAGTTCTTTAGTAAAGGTAAGATATTTTAATCTTGTTTTCTAGCATTTGGTCCTACTGGACCTCACCACCATGTTAAGAGGTGAGGAGGTGTGTGCCAGATTCCATCCTACCTCACTCACACTTTGTCCTGAGCATGTACCCTCTCACCTGGCACTAGAGGATGTAAGGACACCACCACCAATAACCGAGTTGTTTTGTCACTCAGCCTGTCCTGGACTGTCAGAATCATGACATCACAAAGGACAGTAATCTAAAATAGAAGTAGACTTTTTAACTGATGGAAAAAAACACATTTTGTGGCCAGGTTAACAAGTTCCAGCATTTTGCTTTTGTGGAATTCTTGGTCTATGGAGAAAGATTTTGTAGCTGCAGCAAGTGTAAAGGAAAACATACAGGGCAAAACTATAACCTGTGATAAGAGGACACTGTAGCTGCTGAGTTTGAATAAATGATGGAATGCAAAGAAACTACAGACATGTCAGAATAAAGTCAGGAAAGCAAAAAGATGCAGAAATGAAGGTCAGGTAAAATGAATTGATAGAGATTATGTAAGTATACACTGTATTCAAAGGAATACAGATCCAGAGAAATTCCTAAAGACATCAAGCAGACTAGTGATAGAAAAGGAGCAGCCATGTTTGTAATGACATAAAGCACAGTGACAGATTAGAATTCCCAGTCTTCAAGGTACTTAGGTCTGAGGTTCTTCCTGCTGAATTGTTTTTGCTCAAATGCTTTGTTTCTATGAAAAGGAGTCATCTACAGAAGATTATCAATCAAAGCTGAAGTGGAGAAGGTAGATTGTAAAACGCCAACCTAGTTCAACAGATCCTTGTTGCAAAGACAAATTATAGTGGTTTTGAAAAGAGATATCTACTTCATAAAGGTGTTTGGATGGCCATTGATATTTATTTGATTCCATTATTTGGAGAGTTAATATTCAGCATGAGTATTTTGAGACTGAAATACTTTCTATCCACACCACGAAGGTCACTTTAAGTACGTTGTGTGTGAATACAGACATTAGTGTGAACACAGGCTTTAGAGAATAACACAGGACCTAAATGGGAAAATAATGTTCTGAATGAGAAAGGACAGGGTATCCACAGGATGTATCCAAAGTATATGCAGACTTGTTCAAGGTAGAGGAAGATGAACCACTTGCTATGCTTCAGAACAAAGGTAAGGTACCTCTAGCTTTCTGTGATTGAATGGTTTTGCTGATGACAGCGATGAATCCAGTGGTGAATCCAGTGATGAATTGTCACTGGATGAGGAAGACTAATGCTTACATCACATGTAACTCCAGCTCATGCAGTCTGAGCAGAGGGCAGTGCATTGGCCACCCATGTTTCCTAAGGTCTTCCTGAGAGTTTTGGAGATTACCCACTGGCTTGTTTGCACAAGGGAAAAAAAAAAAAAAATGTTGCCTATGCTTTATTTCATCTGCTTCTGTAACTGTAAGAAGAGCCTAGGACAGTTAAAGCTAAGATAGTTTCTAGCTAGCCTATTCAGTATACAAAGGCAGCCACTTGGAAGAAGCTAGCACAGTCTTTTGAAATAGAGGGTTAGACCTCAGCTACAGTAGCATAAAATCAGATTAGCTTCACAGAAGCTTCAGCTATCACTATGTTGCAGAGGTTGTGCAGTTCTGAATCTGGCCCCTGATGCTGTAAGTACCAAAGGTAAGTTCTGTCTCTGTATCGTAGTGTATGAATACTGAAAAGATTTTACAAAGCTTCAAAATAACAGAAGGGTAAAGAGTGCTGTGTAGATAAGCAGAAAAAATAAGAGTTTGCCACTTATTCTGCATTCTGAAATGTCTAATCCAGGTCATGAAAGACCACACTAAAACTCACACGCATGTTAAGTATTCAGTGCCCTAAGGTGTGTGTCAACAATACATAAGTGCTTACTGACTAATCTCTTGAAAAGGAATGGAGGTTCAGGAGAGCTGTGTGGCTCAGAGACAGAAATGCAAATGCAGATCGACCCCATAATGAAAAACCTTCTTATTAAACTGTGTTTTATCTTAGAGCAGTCCTTCTTTTCAGAACACATCCAAGCAGAGATAAAGGCATCTTACCATACTCATTAAACTGTGCATGGTTTGATGCAATCAGACGCAGATCATTTGCATAAGGATCAGTTTAATCTAGTTCTTCCTGTCTCACACCTATTGTTAATCATGCCCAGACTCCCTCCCCCCTTCCTAATACTCATTCCCCCTCCTCCTCCATTCCTTTGATTCAAGTAGATAAATGAATAGGCATAAGGACATCAACATCTTTCTGAGTGATCATCTGCCTTGTGTGCTCAGAATGTCCCATGTTTTCCTGATTATGTCCTGGTTGGCATCCCATATGCTCTTAATAGTCTCTGCCTTTGCTGATGTAGGAAAACTGAGGGTGGCAGAGGAAGAATATTGACTGAGACTGTGAAGACAAACTTAAGTTTATCTCCACATACAAAGTAAGCAAGATTTGTATTCTTCACTTATTCAGCATAATTAGAAAATAACCCTCTGAGTTGCATGTTATGCTGGACACAGTGATTCCTCTCAGGAGCTGAATATTATTTCTGTATTTAATCAGCAGTGGCGATAGCTGCTTTTACATACATATCTAAAATGATAGTGTAACCTGGTTGAGCAGGGAGATATTTTTACATATTAGGGGCAATACTTTTGGGGTCTCTTTCTGCAGCAAGAATACTATGTCCTTTGCAAAGTGAAGCTTAGGCTCCCAGGAGAAACTTCCTTTCAGTACCATCGTTTCTTCTGTGGCTTAAATCCAACAGAGACATAAGCACAGTTGGATCCAGCATGCACCCAACCAATATCAGGCAGAGTGAGCCTTCTGTAGAAATTTCCCCCAGTCTGGAAGGGAGTTTGCAGCAGACAGAAAGTTACTGTAAACAGTGCAAGGCTGAGGGTGTAGGTGGAGACCACCCAGGTTCAGCATTCTCCCCACTAGCTGGGTGTGTTTTGTGATTAAGATTACTTTGACCTCAGCAGTATATCCCTAATGGTTCATTCTGTGGTAAAGGTGAAAGCATGGACCACTAGGTATGGGATGGCTGTGGACAGCTAATGGAGATGAGTGTACATATCCCAGGCATTAATATTCAGATTCATTTCTGCTGATTATATTTCAGTTTAGAACAATGCATTCTTTGTATCAGAAGTCTGTTCATTGTACCTTGCGAGCACAGTCACAGCTCATGGGGCGGAGAAGGCCAGGTCTGCTGGATCTTCATAGGAGTTAGCTTGGTGAGCTCTGAGTTTATTGCACATCCTCAGACATCGCTGTAATTCCAGACAGTATGAGAAACAAGACTTAATCTCTGATAGCTTTTTCCACAGGACATGGAAAACTTTGTCCCTTCTCTTCATTGGCTCTGCCTGCTTTGCTGGGAACAGGAAGGAATTAAAATTTGCGCTAAAAATATTAACTGAACAATTTTAAATCTCTAGGGGGGAAAAGAAAAGGTTATATACAATTTTATTTTCCAGGAAGAACAAAGGGACTGGCCAGCAGGATTTCAGATAAATTCAATGTTGTTCCCCTAGTAAAAATGTGTGCTTGAAATGACAACAGACTAAAGTTTTTTTCCTTGGTTTACATACAAGAAAGGTTCCTTTTACAGAATTTGGAGATTTCAGCTAGCAGAATCCAGTGATTCAACTGCAGCAAGAATGGCTATGGTTCCATTAAGCCCCTTTCTGCTGCTAAAGTGGCAGTTTTAGATCCCTTGTCAATGACATAATTGAAGACAACACTGTAAGGCATGCATTGAAAGAGGGTGATCTAAGAGTTAATAGCCATCCGAACTGTATTTTCTGATTTGGAGTAATGGGAAGGGAAGGGAAGGGAAGGGAAAGGAAGGGAAGGGAAGGGAAGGGAAGGGAAGGGAAGGGAAGGGAAGGGACAAAATTTTCCATCCTCTAGTATGGTATTAGTGAAGCAGTATCACTAGTCCTATCTCTGTCCCTGGAGATAACCCTGAAAGGACTATCCTCTTTTGAGGCAGGTTCTGAACAGAAAAGAAGCACATAAGAGTGCCAGTGAGATTCACAGGCATTTTCTTACAAGAGCAAGACTAAGATTGAAGTACTTTCAGCTTGCCTCAGATTTTTTGGAAGTATATGACCATGGGTGCAGGTTCTTTTGTGTCTCATTCTCTTGTAGTCTGTCACAAACCTGCTCTCTTGTACCTGGGCCCTGTTCGTCTACTTCCCATGCAGCTGAAGTTCCATACATCTTCATTAAACAGTGGCTATTTCTCCATCTCATTTGATACCAGGGCAGTAGCAATGGGCATAGCAATGTAATTGCTCTTTGTGCTTGGTCCCTGTGTGCTGGACTAGGCAAACTTGGAGGTTCTGAGATACAGCCTGCTCAGAGCAAATGGCATTGCTGGCAAACATTGCACACTGTGAATAAAGCAAAGTAGTTTAGTCATATTGAACCATATTTTTACAAGAATATAAAAAGAAAACACCTCTGGAACCCCTTTATATTCCATCAAATTCATAATTTTTTTTTCAGAAAGCAGAGGAGTATAGAAAAAGAATAGCAGAGAAAAAGCACAGACTAAAGGAGAGTAAGTGATTGGAGTTGGAGCTGGGAAAAGTGAAGCAATATTAATATCATCTCTATATCTAACAACTGTCATCTGCACATGAATACTAGCCATCAGCATGTAGTACTCTCAATCACCTTTGCTTTTGTGCATGTTAAATTCATCTTTCATACGTGCAAGGAGAGAAAAAGAAAGCATAAGGATTCAGGCTGCAAATTAGCAAGGATTACATAAGAAACTGTTGTGTTATTCTTATTTGTGGTAGTTTTTTTTTTCCTACCACAGGCTTTGTGTTCTTAGAAAGTCTGAGAATTCATTCTTCCTAATGAACTTCATGCTAGAACTAAAATATGGCAAGTTGCTTTTGTTTTTTTCCTGTTAGGGAAGTACCATGAGATCACAGCATTGAGACATGCTGTGATATGAGGTTTACAGCATTAGAAGACTCCATCACTTCCAAAAAACTGCTAAGCCCAGTTTCTTCTCCCACTGAAAACTTACAAGCAAATTCAAACAAATTGTTTTTTACAGCCTATGAAAGCTCAGGGAAACTTTTAACTTAGAACAACTGTAGTATCAGGTGGAGCTGAACTGAAAAAGATTTCTTTCAGTGTTCTCTGTCATATATCAATTAACTAAGGGAGTCTGAATCTCATTACTCAATGGGCAGCTTTTCTAATCATTCTCTAAATACATGTTAAATTATCTCACGATACTAATCATCCTTCCCACTCCTACCCTTTTACTCACCATGATTTGCACTTAACATAAGTCCCACATAACACCCACTATTCAAGGACAGGTATCTATTTGGCCTGTTTTAATTCTAAGGTCAGGGACGTTACATGAAATCCTTCACAAATTGTACCACTGAAGAAGCAGCTGAGTTCCTCTTTTAAACCAGATTTTATAAACTCCAGTCATCCTAGTAAATGTGCACTACTTCCATTCTAGGTTAATCTTCCTGAAAAGCAACTGGAATTTATTAGATATCCCATACCTCTTATTTAAAAGGAAAACCATTATGATGTCTTTAGTGAGGAAGATTAGCCCATCCTGTCTAGGAGCAGACATCACTTTTCAAGTCAGTTAAATAAAGAGCCATGGTGTTTGCATGTAAGTCTCAACTGTAACATTTTTTCTTTGTTTCTGCCAGTGTCTTCATGTGCAGAGCTCCTGAAGGAAACAGGAGAGTGGCCACAGCACATAAGCAAAATCTTGTAAACTTCCCAGTGTCTTCTTGTCCCAAAGCTATAAAATGAATGTGCATATGCATGTGCATAAATGTGCTGGGAATAAATAAATGAAGCACTCTGGACTGTGCAGGGTACATTTCACTGGCCATTGATTTCTACTGTGTGTATCTGAAATTACGGGGAATGAACGGTTTGTCCTAAGAGTGTCCACACTTTCTTCTCAGGATCTTTGAAGAGTACATTTGTGTTTGAAAGTCATAGACAGAGATCTGTGCCCTTGTGCAACTTGATGATTCCGCTTGCAAACAGATATTTTTGCAGATTACATCTGTAAGTGTACTACGCTGTAGGCATGTAACATAATGGGGAAAAAGAAAAAAAAGCAAAACACTTTTTATAGAAACAAAATTAATAACATACTCCCACCATCCACTAACTTCGCTATACAATCATTAACAAAGTGGTTTGAAATCTGAAGGAATTATTTCAAATGATGAGAGTCATGAAGAGATTTTGTTTAACGCAGACAGAAAATACCGCACAGCTTGTTATGAGTTTTTTCCAACCATGGAAACAGTATCTCGCTGCAGTTTTTTCATCAGAAACACACAAATGCTCTCCAGCCATGGAGCACCTAGCAAATGATATATTTAAAGAGCGTTCTGCCTTCACTATAAGCAAAGTCTTGTTGCTTTTTTTTTTTTTTTTTTCCCCTATTCCATGCTTTTCTTCTACAAGCTAACTAGTAAGTACAATATCAAATCAGGAGCTATCTACATGTCTGGACTGGAATTTGTGTGTAGAAGTTGTAAGTAGCTACTGGAAAGATGTGTTCTAATGAGTTTTGTGGGCAGTTTTTTGCAGTTGTACAACTAGCATAAGCTAACTTAGGTCAGACAAGGTCAACTGTTGGAGAAAAAGCTTTTAAGGTAAACCTGTCTGATACAGAAAGCGATACTGACAATTCTAGATGTGATAGATGTTTATTGAATTGGTATTGATAAATCAAGTGAGCCAGGGCAATCTGAAAGATCGTCATACTGCTAGAAGATCCAGTAGTTAGCTTTGGAATACAAAGGGTTTCTTGACTGCTTGTGGTAATAAAAAAAGTCCTGAGCATGTAGAAGGCAGTGATGATTTAACATGAGCAGTCACATTCTTCCTGCCCAGTGATCCTAGCAGTGCTGCACAGCTCATCACCACTTGTGAGTCACTACCTCCATTCAAGTTCATCTGCTTTTCCAGGAAAGGTCTCTCTCCTGGGTATATCCCGATATTGCTGTGTGGCAATGCAGAGCACTATGAGAACAGTTGCAGTGCTATACTGCATTTCCAGGCACGCCCCAGCAATGGATAGCGTGGTCTATGCATGTTCCTGTCAGTCTGACAATGCTCGATCATAATTCAGACAGGGATGGGTTGGAAAACACAAAATGGGCTACAGTATGAGAAATTCATTTGCCCTTTTATATTGAAAGTCCAATAAAATATGTATTTTAAATTATAAAAACACCCCATCATATACACCGACTCACTCTCTCTACTTTTTCCTGCTGCTATTTGCTTTAGTTTAAACCATGAAAATCTGAAATCACATTCTTGTTTACTGCCTTATTCTTCTCCATCCAAATCCCCTCCTCACTCTTCTTTCTAAGCTGCTTGAAAACCTTCAGTTACCCAACCCTGGAGGTGAACCTACTCAGAGAACTTCAAGGTTATGAAACGCGAAAGCTTGGCTTTTATTTGTTTCACAGTCAGAGAAAGGAGCGCCCAGGATGAAAACCTCTGTTGTGCTGCTGTTAACACATAAAGGCAGCTTTAATTGAATGTTAAAAGCAAGGGTATTTCTGCATAATTAGGGAAAACAAAATCCTTCATAATAATGTTGAACAAATGAAAGCGTTGTTTATATCAAAATAGTTGAAAAGTAAAAAAAATAATAATAATTAAAAAAATAATAATAATAAAAGGTAACCAGTGGCCAAAGCAGATAAACAATATTCAGGGTCCTACTGCCACATCTGCTAGAAAAGCAAAACTATTGGTGAAAATTAAGTACTCACTGCAGAGAGGGAGAAGCATTTGAAGTTATCAAAGAGAGAAGTTTTGATGTCAAAAAGAAAGAAGATTTTTGGTTTAAAGGACGGTTAGAGATTTTACTTTGGAATGATCTGAATTTTGAAAAGTCACCCAAAAGATGTCAAGAACAAACCAGGGAGTTCAAGAGCTAATAGTAGGGGGAAAAAAATGAAAGAAAAAGGAATAATTGGTGGAATCTGAGCAATAGGTAGGAATGTTTTAGAGAACTGAACTCAGAGATCTGAGATCTTTGTCTTGAGATGCTGGTTAAGAGATTAGGAGTTTCACTTTTCTTTGTCTTGTAAGTGTTTACTCAGATATTGCAAAAGAAATTGAAATAAAAACTCCAGTTTTCTCTTTGCCTGGGTGGTACCTGAAAAACAATACATATTTATGTGTGCACAGTTGTCAACATGTTACACAGCATTTGTTAGCGCTATCCATATTCAGTGATATGGATGCACAATTATAAAGCACAGGGGCTTGCATCTCTCTTGAAGATATACAATAGGAAGTCATCTGACATACTGGCATAGCTATTGCACCCAAGTGCATTTTTTATGCAGCCCTTTTTTCCAGAAATTTGTCCTTGTGCTCCAATAGTGACAACAATTAGATGTGCTGAGATGTGCCAGAAATCATACCCTGTTAAAACACGCACAAACTGGAGATGGAGTCAGAGCCATCGGTCCCAGTTCCCACAGTGCACCTCTTGTAAACTGACCTTGACTCCCGGGGCACTTAGCCCTCTGAGGGCTGCAAAACGCAGCTCCAATGCCCACAGGCAATCTTGTTGCAAACTTATTACTGGTAATTGCCACTTTCCACCCCAAACTCCCCCAACGCTGCTCCCCAGGCATGGGCTGCCTTTGCTTCGCTGCGCAAGCTGCTGGCAGCATAGAGCGCTCACTGGGAGCACAGCCCTCCTTGGGAGGCTGCTGCTATGTCCCCCACAACACAGGCATTAAATGGTAATGACCCACGAGGGGCAGATGTGAAAACTGCTGTGCTCAGATCTGGGTGCAGACCCCCAACAGCTCCCAGGTAGCAGGTTTGGATCAGGGTGTAATAAAAACAAATGTGCAAAGCACTACTGCAGTGTAACTTGTGACAGGGGAGATGCTAAAATGGCTGTCAGTAACAGCAGGGGACTGTGCTGGATCCAGAATGGATTAAAACGTTTGTGGTAGCCACAGAAAGCAACCAAACAGACTTCCAGAGGATGCAAAAGGGCTGTGTATCTGTGTGTGCGTGTTACAACATATGTGTCTGTTCATTTTTAGTGAAATCATGTACTTCCATCATTTCCTTGCTGGCTTGATTTTGGGAGGATTTCCTGATAATTTGTGCCAAATGAAACTTCCCTTAGTTATCTCCCTGCTGCATCTTCTGATAACTTGCCCTGTTTTCTAGCTCCAGTCATCGCTGATGAAACTAGATTAAGATTCCAAAATTACACTGCAGTGAATCAAAACTAGAGAAAATAGCAAGCAAGAATTGAATATTGTCCCTGTACTGCACTTCAACCAAGATGAATCCAAATCACTGAGGAAGCAGAGCTTTCAAAATTGTTCTTAAAGTAAGTGGGAGATGCCATTTTCCCCACACGTAATGGTTTCAGTCAGACTGGAAAGTGGAAGTCTCAGTCTATTTTGAGACAGTCTGTTTTCCTTATATTCCCAACTAGCTGGAAGAGGTAAGCTTTGCAAAGCACATGAAAGTCTTTTTGCGTGACTGCCAGCCCAGAGAGACCTGGATGAAGAACCACACTTGGTATGTTGTATGGGAAATACAGGAAAGTGCTATGGAGGTGAAGAAAAGAGATCAGACTTCACCTCGTTAATTCTAACCAGATTTGGGTTGTGTTTATGTCTAGCAAGGAAATGAAGTTCCTTGCATTGCTGATTCAGAAAACACATTACTAAAAACCTCTGCTCACATGGTCCTACACAGTGCCTTCTAGAGATGCATTAGTGAGATCTAGGGGAATTAGTTCAATCACCAGAAACAATATGCCCACCTGAGGAAGACTCTCAGAGTAGCTAACCTTTCTGGCAAATAAAGTATTTCTCCTGTGCACCTAATGTACCTAAGATACCTAAGATATCCCAGAATCATTCCCTTTGAGGTACAATGCAGTCTAAATCTTACTGTTATGAACTGCTGTGAGGAAACCACTGTTCCTATTTGTGTTCTTATGCAAGAAGATTCTAGGAACATGTGGGAGTTAGGAAAGCTTTACTTCTTCTGGAAAGCCATGGCATAATTTTGCCTATAGGTTGCTGCTTTCACTCTCCTGGTATGGGTCCAATCTGATGTGATCACCAAACTGTTGTATTCAGACAATTCAGAGCTTAAGGTTTCTGAACTGGTATTAACACCCATTGTCAGTTCTATTTTTGGATTCTCTCCATGCAGCTATTATTGGCTTAAGGATTTAGATTAAGCATTTTAAAATACCTCAGGGAACTGGTGGAGAGAGGTTAGCAAAAAAAATCTACTGCTGAAGGGGATGTGAATCACAGAGTCACAGAATAGTGGGGGTTGGAAGGGATCTCTGGAGATCATCAAGTTTCACCCCCCTGCTAAATCAGGTACTCTATACTAGATTGCACAGAAAGGCATCCAGGCAGGTTTTGAATATCTCCAGAGAAGAAGACTCCACAGCCTCTCTAGGCAGCTTGTTCCAATGCTCTGCCACCCACAGAGTAAAGAAATTCTTTCTCATGTTCAGGTGAAACTTGCTATGTTCCAGTTTATGCCACTGCCCTTTGTCCCATTGCTAGGAACTGCCAAAAAAAGGCCGGCCCAATACACTTGACGCCTGTCTTTAAATATTTATAAGCATTGATAAGATGTCCCCTTAGTCTTCTCTAGGCTGAACTGTTCCAGGTCTCTGAGCCTTTCCTTGTTAGTGTGATGCTCCAGGCCACTAATCATCTTTGTGGCCCTCCACTAGACTGTCTCCAGTATTTCCCTGTTTTTCTTGAACTGAGGAGCCCAGAACTGGACGCAGTATTCCGGATGTCCCCTCACCAGGGCAGAGAGTAGAGGGGGAGAATCACTTCCGTCAACCTGCTGGCCTTGCTCTTTTTAGTGCACTCCAGGATGCTATTGGACTTCTTTGCCACAAGGGCACACTGCTGGCTCATGGCCAACCTGTGGTCCACCAGGACCTGCTGGTCCGTCTCCGCAGAGCTCCTCTCCAACAGGTCAGTCCCTAATCTGTACTGATGCATGTGGTTATTCCTTCCCAGATTCTGCTCTTTCCCTTGTAAAAACTCCTCATGTTCTTCTCTGTCCAACTCTCCCATCTGTCCAGATCCTGTAAAATGGCAGCACAGCCTTCTGGTTTGTCAGCCACTACTCTCAGCTTTGTAACATCAGCAAACTAGCTGAGGGTTCCCTCTATCACTTCATCCAGGTCACTGATAAAGATGTTGAACAAGACCAGACCTAGTACTGATCACTTGGGAATGCTGCTAGCTACAGGCTTCCAACTGGACTCTGCATCACAGATCACAACACTCTGAGCTCTGTCAGTCAGCCAGTTCTCAGTCCACCTCACCATCCATTCACCTATTCCACTCTTCCTAAGCTTACCTACAGGGATGTTATGGAAGACAGAGTCAAAAGCCTTGCTGAAGCCAAGGTAAAATTCCACTGTTCTTTCCACATGTACCTAGTCAGTCACAACGCTATAGTAGGCTACCAGATTGATCTGTATTTCTTCTGGCTTTCCAACAGACTGCACAAATGTCTTGCAACAGTAAATAACCATAATCACCTGACGTCTTTCAAGGGAAGCTTAGCTGGCCCTGTCTAGATGATCTCTTGAAATTCCATAGTGGTAATAAGTATCCAAAGCTCACTGTGTTTGTACATATATGAGCATAACTCAGCAGTTTAGTCACAGCATCAGTGAATAAATTTCTTTGGAAGAACAGCAGCTTTCTTGGGCCAAGCTAATTCACACAGTCTGGTGCCTAAGCAGCGATGAGCTGGTTGCCTCTGACAATATAAAAAGACCATCATGCCTACTTGGAGGGGCTATGAGGCATTCTTGCCTGTTTATGGCAAGCCACCTATCCTAAGGGCACAGAGGTGAGAATGAGGAAATAGCACAGTCATGGTCTCTGGGAGGATTATTCCATTTTTCCTTCAGTACCCCAGACAGTTTTGGCAAAAAGGGAATACCAGAATACCTGTCAGGTATTCTGAAAGGTTTAAAAATTGACTTTATCATTCTGATGAAAGTCACTGCTGTGCAGTTGTACGATATGAGGAAGATGTGGGGAAAGTCTGCCTGTCCAGGCTGTCTTTGGGATGTGGGTAAGTTTAGAGTAACAGTGATATCTAACAACTAAAGTCTTAAACTCCATTTTCTCTAAATTTTGTTCTCCTATCAGGAAATAAATCCCTCTTTAATTGGGGGTAGAAGTGAAAACTGGCAGGTCACTGTCTTCATTGCTGTGCCTGAGATACAAATTCACTCAGTTACTTCATAGTTGTGAGTGACTCAGAGGGCATCACAGACCAGAGCCCAGCTCAGAAGTAAGAGAATCATATAAAACTTGGTGAGAGAGACAATAGGCATGATCATACTACTGACACGCTCAGGGAAGATAAAGGGACAGAAGTTCAGTGGCAAGCAGTTCCTCTATTTTGGTCACAATACTGATTAGGTCTTTTTATAGCTCCTTCCATATGCAACTGCACTATTACACTTAATGTTGATCACCATTTTCATCACACCATTTTAATTCTATTATTTTTAGCGAAGGAAAGCATTTTTGCCATCATTATGTTATGTCCAGCACAGTTAACAAGACCCTTAGGCCACAGCAATTCTTCTTTCTGTTTTGTGGGGCATCTAGCTCAGCTTTTGGCAGACAGAAAGAGTAATGCTTTTCCATATGGCCAAGCCTTTCCTGCCACCTGTACTCCAGGAACACATTTGTCTGACACAGCGTCCTGGTGAGATTTCAATAAAAACACAAGCACGTCACACAGTTAAACCCACAGTGCCCAGGTGTGGTTTGGCTCACTAACATCCAGCTGTTTCCAAACAATTCCTATTCATTCAGAGCCATTCTGGACTTTCTAACGGAGATCTTTATAAAAGCAAGTTAAAAATGCATAGGATAATATTTTGTATCAATTCCATCTTCTCCAGATTAACTACTAGGAATGAATAGGGTACTTGGAAATACTCGATTACAGCTTCCTACTGAATAATAACAGGAACACTGCTCACTACAGATGTTTTACATGTATTTCTTTCATTGGGTGATTTTGATATATTTCAAGAAAAGAAGAGGTAACAAAGTCTTGATTCAGATTTGAGTCTTCCTTCACTTAGAAATTACTCACAATTGGGATTCTGGTCTATACTTATCTCAAGGCTTTTCAACTATAAAATGTACTTAGATCAGTTGCACACCTTAGCAATTGTTAATCATTAATTTCTTCTTTTCCAGTTCATTCCATTGTATTGAGTCAATTCCTACTGTGGTATAATAACTTCACAAGTGAAAAAATGCCCATGAACAAGCTCACAGCTTGTTCCAAAGATGAGAGCAAAGGGGGACAGTCAGTAAGGTAGCAGGGTAGTTGCATGGGATGGTTGGAAGGAGATAGTTGGAAAGACAACTTTATACAGGAACAGTTCTTTGTAGTCACATTAGGAAATGAAATTGTATTTGTTTTAAAGGACTTGTGAAGAACATTATGACAGACATGCAGTAAGGAAAGGAGTGAGTTTTAGGACCGAAGAGAAGTCAAGAGGACAAGGAAAATGAAGAACAGTAGTGCCATTGGTGACTGTATATGTATGGTCCCCTATCTATATGACAGCACATCCTGTTGGACCATGGCACTTCAGAAGATTAAAATGCCAAGGAATTTTAGAGATTTTCCACAATGTAGCTTCCAGTGGATTGAAAACTAATGTTACATTTGCAAACTCATTACAGTGCGGTTTAGCAGTATGAAACACTATTACAGACAAAAGTGACAGTTGGTGAAGTGTAACAGCTGCTCAGATTTTCAGCTTGAAGATCCACGATTAACTCTTCTTCATTAAGGTTTGGTGAGTTGTGTATTTTTATTACTGTATTTCTTGCATCTTTTCAAATCCAGCAAGTGGGGTGAAAAATATGTGAGTTTGAAGAGTGCAGTATGTCTCCACGAAATTCTCCTCTGGGTTTTCACTACTTAAATTTTTGTCATGTTCTGCTTCATCAAAAGCAGTGGGACAGTGACCATTAATCAGTACATTCTAGTCAAACCTTGTCAATGCTGGATTGCAATTCAGAATTTAGTGATAAGGAACTCCTGTAAAATCCCTTAAAACCTTCTTCTTTTATTCAGATTAAAAACTAAAGAGGAATCAACTCAATCAAATAGACCAAATGATGGACAATTCTCATGCCTGTCTTGCCTGACATGTAGATAAGGGGAGGAACATCTGCAGGAGTTTGGATTTCTTTATTCCATTTGTTTGGTTTTGAATATCCACATATTTTCCTCCTTTGACTTGGTGTAGAAGTTATCTCAGAAAATCTCTTATGAAAGGGAAATCTCAGAAAATCTCTCACTCAAAATATTCTGTATTCTTCTAAGATCACAGTGCAGAGAGCTTAATCACACAAAAATTCTGAACCTCTAAATTCCTCCTTACTTCTTATATGAAAGAAATTGCTTCTCTTCTACTCAGTTAGATACTCAACATTTGTTATTCCCAGTACTTTCAAGCTTTTATTGTCATTCTTGTCTGTCTGACATAGTACATATATTTACTCCAGCTTGGTAGCATATCTGTTGGGTTGAGAAAGGTCTGACAGTACCTCTGTTTTTCCTAATTGAGCTTAAGAAACCCAGCACACCATGTACTCATCAGCGCAGAGGATTTTCACTACTTCCAAGATCTATCCTCACCAATCTCAAACAGCATCTGCAATTGGTATGTATAAATCTATCATGGAAAGCTGCATGTTGGAACAATTTGTGTCTCTGTGTGCCTCATGTTTAAGTGAAAGTGTGTGACAATCACAGCAGCACACTGTCCAGAAGTCATAAGCAGTTAACAAAATGCAACATGATTGTTGGTAGGCCTGCTGGTATGGGTCATTCAGCCTAAGCTGAATTTATAAAACAGGGTAAATAAGGGATGAGAAAGGGAAAAGGCAACTGGCATTTGAAACCCTGTAAGAACCTGATTGGAATAGTCATCGACTGCCTCTCAGTTTTGCATTTCCATTTCTTTCTGCCTGATTGGGCCCAATGAGTGCTATCTATTTGCCTTTCTTGAAGACTAAGAAAGGTTTAAATAGAATCATAGAATGGTCTGGGTTGAAAAGGACCACAATGATCATCTAGTTTCAATCTCCCTGCTATATGCAGGGTCACCAACTACTAGGCCAGGCTGCCCAGAGCAGCTGTGGAGCCACATCTAGCCTGGCCTTGAATGCCTCCAGGGATGAAGCATTCAGAACCTACTCGGGCAACCTGTTCCAGTATATCACCACCCTCTGTGCAAAAAAATTCTTCCTAGTATCTAACCTAAACCTCCTTTGTCATTGTTTAGAACCATTCCCTCTTGTCCTATCATTATCCACCCTTGTAAACATCCATACCCATTGGGTACACCAATGATTTACTCAGAAGACCCCAAGAACGGGAGATTTCTAGGATGTTACAGTTAGACTTCCATGCCAGAGGCAGCTCCTACCTTCTACAGAAGAGATAAAAAGGGTTTTACAGGTAAAGTGTAGCTCTTTTCCAATAGGGAGTCCTGGGACACATATTCATGTGACTGACAAATTATGGCACAGCCACAGAGGTGTGAAGTCACCCATCCAGTCCACACCAAGATATAGATATAGAAAATAGGGCCCATCTTTCTACACTGGGCAAAAAGTGCATTTGATGCGTCTCTGACCTCTGCCAAAGAAAGGAGCAAATGGAGTGTTTTATGCAAGGGGGAGGGAGATGTTTGTGCTCAGGCAGCAATTATACCCTGAAATCCAGAGCTTGACGGTTGCTGCTCCAGGGCAGCTGACTCTGCTTCCTGCAGCTGGCTGCTTAATACTGCAAAGGTGATGAAACCTGAAGGGAGCCACTGAACAGGTGGTAATTATGACTGACACAATGACGGCTTGTGCAGACATGCAACTGTGGAACAAAACACAGCAGTTAGCTAACAAGAGATTGGTATAAGGTTTTTCACTGGCACTATGTCTCCTGTCTGACACTTCTGAAATTGGAGGAAAAAAAGCATTGTAAGCTTCAGCATTCAGATGTATAATAGGCCAGACGAGCTCAGGGTGGAACACCAACATCTGTCCCCTTCAGAATGATTATAGCAGGTTCTGTTTCCATGTTGATTTCTGAAAAACTGCTTTTCTTACTTGCAGCTTTTCCTTCATAAATATCTCTTCTAGGTTGTCTTCCTGTGATGCAGTTGACTACACTAAACCTCCATCTCTCTCCAGCACACAATTTTCTGAACAGATTCACAAAACCATGGGGAATCCTGTGTGTTCCCAGACCCGTGATATTAAATGATTTGCTTTCCCTTCCTTTATCTTGGAGGACAAGAAAGGCTTTCTTGGGTGATTATGCTTTTAATCAGAGGGCTTAGGAAAGAACACTGGGACATCCTGTTCAGTCAGTGCATCTTTGGAAGTTCTTCAAGCATAAATGGACAAAAAGTATGGTTTTCCTGCCTGGTGAAAATATCTGAAATAAGCTAGAAATCTTCTAGGTTTCTATAATAATAATAGTAGCTAGGAAACAGGAGAATAAGGAATCAAAATCATCACTAACTCTACAGGCACTGATCTTTAGTCCTTCTTTCTTTTTGAAGTGTAACATGGAACTATTCTAGCAGAAGACTAGCACCTATAAAACAGGAGAATGAAAGTGAGATCTGAGGTGGGACTTAGGAAGAGTGGTACCTGAAGAAAATGAGAGCTCTAACAGCACCCTGCTGAAGAAGGCAGGAGAAATGACTTCTGTCATCCTAGTGTGAAAAAGACAAAAGCATTTCTACTCTTTTTTTTGGCAGAAATATTGCACAACGGAAATTTTGTCAAAGCTGATCCAATTCTATACAAGGTGTCCATTTCAATTCATTGATATATTTTAATGAGAAGCGTTTTTATCAGAAATTTTCCCACCACTTGCTGATGCTGCCAACAGTGCTTTTGTTTTCCATGGAAAGAAACTCCATGGATACTTTTCCCCAGTTCCTCTGCTAGAAATACTTAACTTATACACGTTACAGATCTTTGCAATTTTTTTCACAAGCTAGAAAATCTTCGATTTGCACAGTAGCCAACTGTAGAGCTCAGTGACCATACTTTTTAACCCCTTCATAAGGGGTTATGGACCAAAGTCCATATCAGTCCATATCAGTTATCAGGACCAAAGTCAGAATGATAAAACTTTTTAAAAGGTGGAGGACAAAAACTTAATTTTTATCCAACTAGAGACTATTCTGTGGTTAGTGCTTTTGTGATTTCATTCAGAAAATGCACATATGTTCTGGATCTAGGATTAATAATTTAGTGAGATATTGTTTCAGAGAAATAAAGTAATCTAATTCATATTTTTTCAATTATTTCACTGTGTTGAAAGAATATGATTCATCCACCTTTGGTTCTGAGGCCAGAGAGTGGCCAGCGGAAAGCACTTACTTATAGACATATAGAGCTGTGTTTGCAACCCTCTGTGGTACATACAAGCATTGGTTACTTGTCCTTTATTTCTTCTGCTGTGTAAGACATTGAACTCTGAGAATTAACTAAAAGCAGATTTTCCTTGTCTGAATTTTAATAGAGACAAAACAGCAATTGTGCCTTTAGGGCTGCTTTCTAAATTCTATTTTAGATTCAGTTCTTACCTAGGTATTGTTTAAATGCATTAGGCTGTCACTCCATCCAGTCTAGCATCCTGTCCTGGGAAGTGGCCAAGGCTTCCAAAAGGAGTTTTAGGTAACTATCAGAGAAAGGGTAGTAAAAAATTAGACAGGTGTATGATCAGGAACAGTAAGGGACACGCTGCTGAAGTTACTTTTTGTTACTCAGAGATCTCCTTACATCACTTGGAGCAGGCAATATAATAGCAGGTGCATATAATGTAAAGTCTTGACATGCAGGCCACTGGAAATGCAATGCCATGACAGAGACTGCACAGTACGTCCATAGAATATTATCATAAATGCAATGTAAACCTATGCATATGAAAGGACAACAAAATCTGCTCTGACAATCTTAGAGGGACCAAAAAGGGTCAGCATGGAACACCTTGCAAAACACAGTGATAGGCATTTCATGCATTGACAGATATCATAGATTGGACATAGATGTGAGAAGCTTCACAAGCTTGGCTCTCAGTCACAGTGGCACTATTTTTCCAAGTGAGAAGGACAGCAAGCACAGCTCTTCACAGAAGCTGAGCAGACAACATTACATGTAGTGCACCGTTAATAATAAAGACTGATTCTGTTCTTTTTTTTATTACATTGGATGAATTCAAGTTCTTCATTGTAATCATGGGGGCTTGAATTTTTCTTCTCCTCTTTTTTAGTAAATATAAGTCATCATTGTTACATAATCCTATAATTCCAGAGTAGGGGGTTTATAGTTTACAGTGCATGTATAATGTATCAGAGCTCATAGATTAATCACTAGAAGTTAGTGATAGCTGAACGTGGGCAGGGAATCCTAACAGGTCCCCAAGAGAGTGTCTAAGGGGATACTTTGGCAGAAAACTGTGCTGACTTCCTGCAAAAGAGTGCAGTGTAGTTAATTCTAACCACATATTATGCCTAATTAACTCATTATGCAAATATGTACATAATAAGTCACTACTATCCAAGGGCCCCAAAATCCAACACCACATTCTGAAATGTCACATCCTAAACCTATAATACAGAGTGAGAGAAAGGAAATAAAAGAGTCAGGAGAATGGAAAAAATACAACTGAACATCTCAAATAAAAGGCTTTACTGTTGGAAAGAAAAACAGCAGGGGCCTTTCAAAACACAACCACTTACCTTTTTAAAGAAAGTAAACATGTAGTCTGTTCTGACTCTGCAACTCTGATGTTCTGTCTCTTTTTCCCACACCTACTCATCACCTTTCATTTCTCTCCACTACCCCTCTCTTTCAATGTTTTCATTATTTTTTCCCCTTTCTCTCTGGGCCAGCTGAAGTACCAAAGACCTTGAAAGAAGGATAACAGGTATGTTGACTGAAGACAGATCAGGGAGCTGCAGAAGGCAGAAGTGGGCAGCTAGCACAGAGTAGAATCAGACTGGGAATGGGTAAGTCTTATTTGGGGTTTTCACCAGGCAACAACTCATGAAAAAATAATAATAACAAAAGATGCTGAGTTTTGCTTAATTTGTCCTAGCAAGAAAAATGCTAGAGCACTAAAAGATTTGATTGCAATAATGTTAGATAATCAGTTTAGTGAATAGACTGGAAAACCAAATCCAGCAAACACAGATTGTTTTCCTAAGCATACATACAAGCACATCCCCCACTCACGCTTGACAAAGAGACTCTCACCTTTTTTGCAAGAGCCTGGACTACCTGCTAGCAACATACAACCTTTCTGCTTCTCTTTTCTTCCTCTTTCTTTGTGCAATGAGAACCAGGGGAATCAGCTCAGGTGTGTCATGCCCACATACTCTCCAGTGGACAAGTAACTCTGCCGCTAGCTTTCTTCTTCTTCCACTGGATATGGTGAACGCTCCAAGTTCTTCAGCATGCAGGCCACACAACTTTGGCATTGCTCAGTAGGATGGTTTTCTGTGCAATAATTCCAGTTACCTTATATATTTTGCACCTAACTTCTCAAGCCTATTATTTATGTTGACTATCCTACTTACTCTGCAGTCTTACCAGAATAATGGAGATAATGTTTTATGTTTCCAATGAAGCTTGTCTGGCATCATATACCACCCAGACCACATTTTGAATTGTATTTCCATTGGAGATGATACGATCACACTTTTGACCTACTTATAGATACAGGCCCAAGTCTTATCTGCCAGATCTATCTGCGATTCCCGCTCCTGTTTCTCTGTATATTTATGTTCATGTGCTCCCTCTGCATTCCTCGGAGCACAATAAATCCTGCCCGCCAACCCCTTCGTCACCTCTGCCTCAAAAAGGATTGCTTCAAGGTCAAGCAGTTCCCTTGTAATGTTCAGTTTAACCTGATTTGTGGAGGCAAAGCTTTGAAATTTTTAAAATAAGACTAAGGCAAAATAAAGCTTGCAAATGAAACTCTGACGGTAAGCTGGAGTATTTCCCTCTCCAAAGAGTTCGAGCAGAGGGCACTGTGCCATCTGAAGCCATAAGAGCCAGAATTGTGTTATTTATTGCTCTAAACATAAGATATGCCTCAAGTAGAAAAGAAAACAAATGCAGACAACAGAAGCGATCAAACCTCCATCCATGTAAATCAGCAGGAGGGTTGGAGGGACAAACTCTCCCAGTCTGTCCGCAAATTCACACCAGTGAACACAGGTGGAAGTCCAGGCAGACTTAGAATCCTTCACTGGAAAAGTTTAATGTACAAATGTAGGGTGAAAACCTTAAAAGTATAAAGATGCTAATAATAATTACAAGATATAAAAATATTCAATAATATTTTGCCAATATTTACCTTCATTTGGCTGCCATATAAGCTTTGTTCCACTGCTGAAGTGCTGGCAATTGTTTTGAGGCAGCATCAATGAAAATCCCTGACCAAATATTTATGTGAAGATTGAAGATGTGGACAGAAAACACAAATGCTAACATGCAGGTGCCCCTCACACGCTGATCTTGTGTACTCTCAATGGTAAGAGTGGGTGGTTTGGGCTTAAAATAAAAGTATGGTAAACATACTGAAGCAATGTAGCTGCTTTGTAGCCCCTATCATAAACAACTAATAATATGTGATGCTGTGGCATAGGTCAGTAAAAGTTCAGAAGCATTGGAGATGTTAAAAAATAGTGTATT
Organism: Lagopus leucura; assembly: GCF_019238085.1. Taxonomy (NCBI): domain Eukaryota; kingdom Metazoa; phylum Chordata; class Aves; order Galliformes; family Phasianidae; genus Lagopus; species Lagopus leucura. Next base: position 53,039,799 of record NW_024962252.1, on the reverse strand, counting down.
ATAAAAATTATTACAAAGTCTAAATATTCTTTCGCCAGGTCCTCCCCATTCATGATAATAGGTTAAAAGTCATGTTTTCTTGGGAAAAAAATGAAATAATACTTTTTATATTCTTTGATTTACACTCTTTTTGATCCTTTAGAGAACACATTTTCAGCTTTCTTCTCTACAATGAAAAACATTTTTATCATTTTAGTCAATCTATAAAACAAACATGTTTCCAAAGATCATGAGAAAGAGCATAAGAGCAGATCAGGACTAAACTGAAAAGACCCCTCAGAAAAGTTGTGTTTCCAGCAAGTTCCATTTAACATTAGCTAAATGGATTAAAGATTGTCAGTCAGCTGAAGATCTAGGAACAGATGCTCATACTGTATATATATTTTTTTTTATTTTAATGAATAGTTCCAGTGATAAATAACAGATTTCCCTATTTATAGAAAACTGGTGCTACAGGAATATCAGATTGTGCTATTACACCCCCACACGCATACCAGCCTTCTATATGGAAATTTGATAATTACAAGAATTGTTGCTTTTAGAGATTTGGAAACAACAAAAAGAAATGGATTTCTGTTGTTGGTAAAAAGCAAAAAAAAAAAAAAAAAAAAAAAAAAAAAAAAAGAAGAAGAAGAAAAAAAAACCTACCTATCCACTTGACATTTTTTAATTAATCTGGAACGTGAGGATATTTGTTTAACCAGAGGCAGAATTAAAAGATTAAGGAGAGATCGTGGGAAAAAAAAAAAAAGAAAAAAAACACACTTGAAGGCTGCACTAAATTTTTTTTTTTCCTTTGGTGCTTTTAATTTCTACTTTCTAAGGAAAAGAAAAAAAGGCACCAGAAAGTTTTCAGGGGTAAAAAAGACACCAACTAAATATCTCTGTAATTTTCAGATTTTCAGGTTTGTTAGCCTTCCTCACGTAGTTCACAAAATGCGCCACGGTATTTACCAATACGATAAAAAAGCACCTGAAAACTCACAGCTCGCTGTGTTAGGAAAGCTGCCCCAAAGAACTGGTATTGAAATATCATGTAAAATTCATGCGCTAAGAAAAATTCCATTCAGACTGGGTCACAGAGCCTCATGCTGTATTTGTAAAATTCTCAAACATGATATGAGAGCATTATTGCCTTCAGGCTTGTTATTTCATCCCCTGGACACACACAGAAGCATATCATCCTTTCATAGGATTGATCAGCAAATATCCTCCAGAGCAGTTAGATAAGAAGGCATTCCCTTCTGCTGGCTGTAGGTTTTTGCTGTGTTGCATTTATTACTGTGGTGTGAAAATCTCCCGCTGAGTGCAATACCTTTAAACACGTCTTTGGGTTTTTTGTTGTTGTTAGGCACTTTGCCAGGCAGTGTGGTGTGCTATTTACCTTGGAAAAGAATTGTTGCAGCATAATTTATTTTGGTCTGGGCTGAAATTAGCTATGGAAGAAGTTCTGAGACCCGCTTTCTCATTAACAGCAGGTCTTCCATCTGCTTAATTAGGAGTGCAAATATTTGGAAATCTGAAATCCTGCAGCAATGTCTCAGATAACATTTCTTTGTTGCGAGATCTGAAAAGTGATCGCTGATAATTGTTGATTGTGCTCTGTGTGACTGTAATTACGGGACATTGATCTGATGTTCAGACACCACTGCCATGAGCTTAATAGAAGAATCTAAGGAGACCAGATACAATTAGACCAATAATTGCTGAGAAGAGCTACTTTAAAGGGGCAGAAGGAAATCACAAATTCACAAACAAATGTGAATGACTGAAAGGAAGGGGAAAAAAAGCTGAATATTTTATCCAGCAAAGTCTATTCAGCCATTTAAGTCGCTGATCAAATAACAAATGCTTACCTTATTTTGCGATCAAAACCCTAACTATACAACTGTAATTCCTTGCCTGCCTGTAAAAACAAAGAGAACTCGGCAAACCTGCTCTGAACCAAGCAGGTAAATCACCAAGCTCTCAGTCTGGGCAGCCGTCCAAGAGCCGAAAGGATTGTCCCTAATACCAAGGGACGCTCTGATCTGCGGGCAAGGAGGTGAGAAAGCAAGAGGCGAATGTGAGAAGGGAGAGCTCATTTCCACAGGAATGTCTGCTTGGCAGTGGATAAAGTATTTTCACATTAGTATTTAGCACACCAGCCACACAGCTGTAAAAGAGTAGAAATCTGAGAAGGAGGTGAGATAAAAGGGGAATATTGCTTCTTAAGTGGGCTGTGAACTTTCTTGCTCTAATTGATCTCTTACCATCCTACGCAAAGGAAAGCAACTGGCACGTTCTGCAGACAGATCGTTAATAGCGTGTATGCGGGAGAAGCTTTCTACCCCTCGCTGCAATTGCTGAAAATTGGATTCGCCCCCGGGCCGGCATGGGCACAACTGTTCTTGTTGTAAAGGGAAGGGGACTCAGACGCCAATGGCATGGTGACAAAATAGCCACCTGGCACGTGGGCTAGCCACATGGCTGAAGCCTCCGCCAACAGCCTCTTCTCCTTGTACTGCACCAGAAGGGAAGGAACGACTTCAGCTCAGTTGACAGGGAGGGAAAACTTTTTATTCAAATGCTTTCTCCACGATCATCGAGCCAGCACGTTCCTTAACTTCTACATCTAGCTCAATCCAGCTTCTGGTCCCCAAGGTCTCAGAAAACTTTTCCCCAAATTTATCTTCGATAAGAGTGAAATAAGGGGAGGCTGAGGAAGAGCAGAGCAACTGGGGGTGGGGCGGCTGTGCCTGGGAAGGCAAGCCCTTGGGAAAGCACAGGCTGGGGAAAGTTGGGGTTACATTTCTTGCAGAACAGATGAAATGACTGGAAAAATAAACAAGCTTTAAGGTAGGAGGCTTTTGGGGTCAATCTCTTGAAATGTTAAATGAGGGTTTTTTTTCTTCCTCGGTTGGCAAAACATTAAGAAACAACATGGTCAGGAATTTGGATGTGGTGCCAAAAACGCTGATTTAGCTCCTTTCTGGTAAGCTGCCCCATTGGAGAAGGAACCAAACCTGTGTAGCGCCTGATGGAGGCAGACCAGATCCAAGGAAGGAGGCATCCCTCCAGCAGCTCAGCAGAGCACGCTCAGTGGAACCTTTTAGTCAAATGAAAAGCATGCCAACTTTCTACAGTTTGAATTCACAAACAACTTAAAAGAATTGTTCAGTAAATAATTTCACATAACAAGCAAATTTGAGAAAACAGCAATCTGTTTTAGAATAATTTGTGAAGAGATAAGAGGAAAAGTTTGTTGAATAAATTATCCATTATAAATTATTCTCCCACCTGCACTTCCAACTATCTTGCTTCAGTTTCTGCTGTTACTTTCTCCCTGTTCCAAAGTACAAGGAATATTCAACTTTCATGTGCTCAGCAGTAGGCTGAACATAAAACTGTATAAATAATACAAACTCAGCTCACATTTTGCTCAGTGGCTTTTTACTTTTTCTTACAATGTTTTTCTACTTTGTGTCTTTTTTCTTGTCAGGTTGAAATTCATGACCTCTGTCTCAGCACATATGCCGCATGGCAAGGAAAAGAATGATAACAAAGAGGAAAAATTAAAGATACTCCAACACTGACATTAGGCAGCACTTTTCACTTTTTTTAAATGAATTTTAAGTGGATTTTAAGTGATTTACAAAGGAAGATGTGTTTTTCATTGTATCCAGTTTCACAGACAAAGAATCTAAGGCACTGTATGTATGTTTGTATATATATAACAAAATCTTCTACTCACTTCAAAAGAATCACAGAATCATGGAATCATTAAGGTTGAAAAAGAGCTCTAAGATCACCCAGTCCAACCACTAGTCCACCCCCTCCATGCCTACTGACCACGTATCTCAGTTCCATATCCACATGGTTCCTGAACACCTCCAGAGGTGGTGACTCTACCACCTCCCTGGGCAGCCTGTGCCAATGCACTGCCATTTTTTCTGAGAAAAATTTTTTCCTAAGATCCAACTCAAACATGCCCTGGCACAAATTGAGGCCATTACTTCTCATCATATCAAAAAGGAACCAAGTTTTGCTCAGTTTTGCTCTTGCAGCCAGTATGAGAGAAGGCAGAACTCTGTCATGCCACAGAATTCTGGGCAGAGTAGCCAGGCTTGCTCTGCGCTGGAAGCACAAGAGCCACGTTAACCTGCTACTAAACCTGCGCTCATTAGAAGCATTGCAATTAGCTTGACACAGCAACAGACACCATCGTAGCTATATTGTTTCCTGGACCCAATTAGCATCTCTGCAAGGGGCAACACTAGATGATGTAGACAACGCAGCCTGTTCTGAGACAGACAGATACTGCCTGCTGAGGTCCATGGCCAGGTGTGCCCAAGATAGGCCACATCAATCCTAAACCTTCCAGCATTTGCTCTTGCATTAGAGTCCCTGGATTATGACATTTTCCCTGCCCCAAAGGCAGGATACAGAAGATACATGAGCACTTTCCTTTGAACTCAAACAATAATCATATTCTCTACAAATATACCCACAAGGCAATGTGCTTGCTGCAGACTGGTTTACACTCTTCACTTCAGTCCCTTAATTTATCCCAAGTGTACCTTAGGAATCTGCAGTGATACAGAGGCATGTCAGCTGAAGCCAGAACAGATATTCAGTCTGAAGAAGAGAAGGCTCAGGGGAGACCTTATCACTCTCTAGCTCTCCACAATCCCCTGAAAAGAGGATGTGGGGAGGTGAAGTTGGCCTCTTCTCTCAGATAACAGTGATAGGAAAAGAGGTGATGGCCTTAAGTTGCTCCAGGGGAGGTTCAGGTTGGATATTAGGAAACATTTCTTCTTCAAAAGACTGGTAATGCACTGGAACAGGCTGCCCAAGGAGGTGGTAGAGTCACTGTCCTTGGAGGTGTTCAAGAAACATGTAGATATGGCACTGAGGGATATGTCTTAGTTGCACAATGGGGATGGGTTGGTGGTTGGGCTGTATGATCTATGAAGACTTTTCCAACCTTAATGATTCTATGATTCTACATAAAATCCCTTTCTCCTGCCACCTTTTCATTATGCAATGAAATAATGGGTTTCTAGGTGAGCCTGAGAGAAAGGATTCTGCAAGGTGTACCTGGGTGAGTAATACCAATCAGCTGTCTCATTAGAAGTGTCTCTGTTGCACCAACACTAGCTGAAAATCCAAGTTTGGGGTGAAATCATGGGAGTTGATTGAAGTATCATCCAGAGAAGGGTTTGGGTCTTTGTTGTTGTAGATTACCTGCTTTTCTCTCTTGCCTTCTGTGTGGGGTCCCTGTAAAAACAGTTCTCATGAACTTTATTACTGGGAGCTTTCACAAGACAACACTGCAGTCACTCTGACCTCTTAGGTGGTTGTATTAAAATTGTGTGGAAATGTTGATTCACCAGCTTTCAAATCTGTAAAGCTGGCTTTTGTTTCAGGGCAGACACTCCATGCAGATCCCAGGGACCTCACTGTAGCCACTTTTTAGAAGTGAAATTGACCAGGGCAGTCATGGAATCTTATTTTCTGTGTTTTTGTTGTTGTTTTGGATAGTTTGTCTTCTATTGTTTCCCCAGTTGATATGCAGACAAATATGTGAATTGGCTTTTGATTCTCCAAGCTACTGATCTCTGGAACAAACCAGAACGGGTTGGCAAGAACAACCCAGAACACACTGGACAGGTCTGGTTCTGCTGCATCCCAGAGGACAATGGGAATTTTGGCATCAGTTTTCCCCACGGTCTGTTTTCTTCAGTTCGGAAGTACCATTGCCCCTTCCTATCTGTGTAGTGTAGTCCAATGCAAGACCAGCTGCTGAACTGCCTGGGAGTTGCAGATTTTCCCCACCTCTCTTCATTAACTCTACATTTGGACCTCCAAGGCAGACTTGTGATCTGGATGGCTGTTGTCAAAGTGCCTACATATGTAATCTTTAAATGCAAATACAACTATCAGAATCTTAGATATCTTTCCTTGGAATTGAATTGAAGCTAGCAGTTAAAAGAGAGTTCAGGGATCAGTAGGTGTTCCAGCCTTGCCATTGCTCATATTCAATCACTGAAATCAGTGGGGAAATGCACACGTGGAGCTAGCTAGACACATCTGCGAGTGTTGGCTGGATCCAGCCACTCTAGGGCCGAGAGATCATCTCAATTTTCTCATAGTGAGTGTGGAATCTTACATTCCACTTCTGAGAGAGCAGCAAAAGGGAAAGAAATTTTCAAGTAATGAGATTTAAAATGCACTTCTCTCTCATTTTCAGTCTAAAAATTACAAGTGAACTTGCAGCAACATTGTTTTGTCAATTTGGCTTCTTAACGTGTGTTTTTACTATTTACAAAAGCCTTTTCAGTTCACCTTTTAGAAATCTTCTCTTGATTCCATTTCCTTTTCTAATTACAAACCCATTTCCTTAGTAAGCCCTTGAAAAAGCTTCCCCTATGCCTCTAATCATCTCTCCAGTTATAATCTTCAAAATTGTGTTCCATCCAGTTTTCAATTTGGCAATGCCCAAAAACAGATCTCCATGTGGTTAACAACCTTTTATTTGCTGCCAGTTAGGGCTGAGGTTTTGCTTCTTCTCTTTTTGGGCTTTACTGATTTCCTTGTTGCTATTTAATACATCCATCTTCAGTATACTTTCACTATGCAGGTGTTCACTTCATCTTGGACTCTTGGATTTTCTTTATTTTTCTTTATTTTTTTCTTTCTTTCTTTTTCTTTTTTTAAACTTGGTGAAGTGTTATCCATTGCAGAGTTCTATAATCCAGCCATTTCTCTCCATTTCTTCCATATTTTTTCAAGGCCTAATATGAGATGCAAAGAAAATTTTATTTTGACCTTGATCTATGTGAAAGAAAATAGGTTTCAAGACTAAAATTCCCTATGAAAATTAGGATAACAGCATTGAAGTTAACTAAACTATGCTGATTTATATAGTCACAGTCTTCTGGTCCCTGTTAGTGTCAAATGGATACACTGCTGCAGTTAAAGAGAAAGTTCCTGTCCAATCACCTCAGTTTGTGCTGGGCCTATTATTACGCCACTGTTCCTGTTGGTAGACCTTTCTTCAAATACAAGAGCAGAACCAGAAGCCTGAGGCAGATCCCTGCATTCCCCATGGCAGCATGTACCTTCCAGGTAGGTGTGACGCACTGGCATTGTGACAAGCAAGTCCTTACCTAGAGCTTGTCTGGAGCTTTAGGAAGAAATGTTGGACCATAATGGAACTAGGGAGGGGCAGAACTTTTTCCAAACACCTAGGAGCAGTATTTCTTCCTTTCTTCTAAATCACTAAATTGTAATTTAAGTAATGATTCTTTGCCCAGCCAGTTTCCAAGCACAGGGAGCATAAGCAAGTTATGTCAGATTCAGGGAAATAAAAAAAATGAAACAACAAACAGAAAATTAATTGTTTTCTTTTTCTGATCACTTGGAAGAAAAAGTAAAGATATTTTTTTACACTCATTTTCCCTGGAAAGGCAGGCACTGCCACGCCAGCTTTCTAAGAGCCACTCACAGAATCCAGAGCTGAGTGCAGCTCTTCCCTAAATGCCTCTAACATCTGTAGAGAAGTTTAGCTCTCTGGCTGCCAGCCATGAAGGAATGGCTCTGTCCAAAGCTGTTCTGTGGCACTGCTGAGGTCCAGCAATCCAAATGCTCTTGCTGCCGTCACGTAATGCTCATGCCTATACAGGTGCCTAAAGCCCCATTGGCAATTTCTGAACAGTCTTGTCCCAGGGGAGAAAAGGCATTATCACACATTTGGTATTTTATATGTATAGATACGTTTGGTAACTATAGAACTGTGTGATCAAGTAAGTGACTGAAGTAGAGGGCAAATTCATAGCAATTTTCTCTCCTTGAGTATCTTCTCATGGGAGAGTACTTTTCAAGAGGCTGTGTTCATTTTCCTGCAACTGTGGAGAACAAAGGAAACCAGAATGATCTTTACAGTACCCCCACCTTCTTCACAGCATTAGTTGGCATGCAAAGTGCTGCACTGTGGACAAGAGAAAGACACAATGACTCCAACAGACAGCTCCTGATTTTCTTCTTCAAAATTACCCTTTAGAATCTGTAAGATACACTTAAGTGGGCAGGAGGTTGCTAAATACAGCCTTCTGAGATATTTTTTCAACAGTAAGGGTACAGGTGTTCTTCTGCTCTTTTCCGTCAGTGGATTATGCTTTTTGAATTTTCACAAGTTGGCTGAAATATTTCATTCTTGAATTGTAGGTGTAAGATATAATGTTTGTGTGCCACATCCAAAAGGAAAGAGATGACTTTTTCCTGACTGGAAATGTATGCTGCCCTGTTATCATGGCAGTATATCCCTTTATATCCTACTTGGGCACACAGATTACCCATTTTAACACTGCAAATTTTGCAGTGAGAATCGCTTTTCAGTGATCCCAGTATTGGAGTGAGAAATACGAGCATTTTTGTGTGTGAGGAATAGAAGTGCCCACTCCCATCTTCTGGAAAAATGTATGCAAAGTATTTATGATAAGGAGATCCACTTCAGTCAATAGAAGAAACTGAGAAGTCTGACAGAAAGAAGTGGAAATTAACCCATATCTTGCAATAAAACAGACCTAAAACTTGCTCTGAAATTTGCATTTTTTGGGGATTTGTCTACACTGTTTTTAATCATTATCAGTAAATATCACCTTGAATGTCGTGCTTCCATTTAATTCTACAAAATTCAAAACAGAATAGCAAATTAAGGAAAAAAAATAAGTACACATACGCATACATGTATGTATAAATGAATATATATACATACACACATGCTCTAAATTCCTCATACAGAAGGTTCCATGCAAACAGCCTGGAAATTCTGTGGAATTGCTGAATATATCACTGCTGTATCATCTCCATATGAAAAGTTCACTGAAATCCTACAAGTGTCTCATAATAACTTCACTTATTTTTCCTTTCTCTGATCAGAAACTAAAAAATAACCACAAGGCATATAAAAAAATAAAAATAAAAAAGTGTGCAATAACTATGTGACAAGCTGTGACCATTCTTATTTGACATAATTTATAGAAAAAGCAATATTACTAAAAAATTCTTCTCTTGTTTGGTAGCTCTGATATAGAGTGCTTTTTAATATTATCAATCAGGAGCGAGTCAGGAAGGTGCCTCCTCCGTCTTCTTACATCTCTGTAAATCAGAAGCCATGCCTCTCAAATTGGGAGGTTACAACTTGCCTGACAGAAGAGCAAAACCCATAGATTTGAAGGAAAAACACCAATGACTGCACACACTTTATGGCTAAAAGAGACTTTTGAAGACACAGAAAATTCTTTGCTTTCTCCCACCCACAAAATGCAGACAGTTTCTGGGTTTATTTTCCCCCATTATTTTACCTAAGCTGTCATTTCTGTTAACTGTTCATTGCGAAAGTTAAGCTGTCTCTAGAGATCCACCCAGACTGCTGCCTTCTACAAGTTTCCCAGAGATAAAAAGAAAGCTATGGCACAGATTACTAATGTCTTCCCACCTCACAACAGTTTCTGCAAGGCACAAAGGGCCACTGGAGTTCCTTTTTCTTATGTCCTTGCCATTTCTCAAGGACCTGGAGCTTAGCTTCTCTGGATTTCAGCTCAGCACAGATTGACATATAAGTCCCCAATATTTCCCTCAAAATTTCCCTCAGAACTGCACTTTCTTGAAGTCTATTTTAATTTCTTTGTTCCGTCCCCTCCTTCTTCTCTCAGAATGCCAATCCATTTTTTCAAGTCTGTTTGCTCCAGATTTCCTGTTTTCAAGTCAGCTGAAGTCCCAAAAAGTTCTTTACTTTCTGCCATCAAGAAGATCAGTGTCATTTGGACACCATTATGCCTGGTGAAATACTGAAATAGACATTACAGGTGTTGGTTCTTCCTCCTATTAGAAACCTCATTGCATATCAACATACATTATTGTGTCTGCACAGTGTGTGCACATCCACCTGGGTCAGAACTTTCCAAGTGATGAATCTTTTCAAACTGTACTCAAATGAGTTTGTCTCTGCCTCTTTCTCTTTCAAGCTCCCAGGAAGACAACAACTGCTACTCCCTTTCAGTTGATGCTTTCTGGTTTGTGGGTTCCTTGGAAGCCACACCTTTCTACCCATTTTTGAAATTTGACATCTGTGTTTTATCTCCTTTGGATGATCCAATGCCTCCTCTTGTTCAGCAAATCTATGCTGTCTCAGTAATAACCTCATTAGAGAGAGAGGAAAAACTCATCATGGCAGCTGTCTTTTGGGCCATTACATATTTTGCTATTATGTGCAGCCTAGTTTTCCTGGATTGCAAAGATTTCATTCCTGTAATTTGTTAATACAACACAACACATTCTCTATTTAATTCTTTTTCACAGCAGTTAGACATCTCTCACTTTAACGTCACTAACTACACTTAGACAGCAGCAATCTAAGTTTGCTGCTGAACATTTTTTAGCATTCAGAGCGCTGCTCTGTAATTAAACAATTCCAAAATGGGATATTAGTGGAAATCACCAGATTGTTTAAGTGATAGTCCCACAAGGCTGTGGATATCCCTAAGAAATGTGTTCAAAATTATTTTTAAGAAATATTTCAGTGCCTAGTAATCAAATTTTGGTTCTTTGCCTGTCATAAACATGGTTTGTGTACTATGGCAGACAAATATTATCTTTATATGTGAGATCACACATTCAACAGTTGATTCCTGCAGCAATGTTATTTCTGGATACCACAGAATCACAGAATCACAGAATGGCCAGGGTTGGAAGGAATCTCAAGGGTCATGAATCTGTTTTGGTTTTTTTTTCCCAACATTTCTGAAATTAACTTTTTTTGCTTTGGCTATTTTGTCTGCACTGCATTTGCAAATAGAGTTTAATATATTTTCCATTTTCTTCATGTACAGATATCATGCGTGCATTCTGCTTTCAAGCATCTGATTCAAAGCTTTGGGAATTAGCTGAGAATGCTCAGAAAATATACACCCTATATTCTATAAAAGCACTTCTTCAGTACAGTTTCAGTAAGCTCTGTCCAGTTACTCAGACACATAGCTTGTTTCACCTTCTACAATGTTTTATCTAGTATTTTAGCTTTCTGAAGTGAGAAGTCTAAACAATTACATCCTGTCTGAGAAGATAAACAGTTCTTAATTTCTGCATGCATATCAGACTCAGTATCTGTACTGCCTCAGTTCCATTGAAAACTCTGGACAGAATGTCTGCTCTGTGTAAGTCTTTTCCAGATTTGCATTTGAGCTGTAAATCAGACCAGACCTTACGATCTAGGAGATCTCCCTGCAAAACTCTTTTTAGCAATTGCCACCAATGGCTTGAGGTTCCTGCTTGCACTGGTCTTCCATTCTTTTTTTGTATGCATACACTGAAGAAAGGGCATCCAACTCTTTTTCTGCATGCTGACATGCTGTTTCAGTGAGGTATCCAGAAGCATATGTCATGGGTCTCCAGTGATCACCATTCCTTGTTAAAACTGTTGCCCCAAGGCCTTGCTTAGAAGCATCAACTGCCAGCTTTGTTTTGTGCTTATTATCATACGCTCTGAGGACAGGTTCCTTCTTTATCAACTATTTGAGATTCAGAAAGTCCCTGTTGTGATTACCAGTCCATGCCCATCATGCATTTTTATACACTAAAGACCTTCAGATAGCAGTTTAAATGGTTTAGAAGTGTTTGAACATAAACTCGCCAACAAAGCATGCCACTTCTCTAAGTTTCTGTGTGCCCTCTTTATGTATGTATGGGGATGCATTAGTAACCAGACTTGTTTGCATCCTCTGCTTTTTTTCTTTTTCCGAGATTTGTTATTTCTATAACCTTGAACTCATATTCTTGTCTTTTGCATTTCCACCCCTTGATTTGTGTCCCTCCTAAGAACTTACCGAATCTCTTAATGCAACATTTTTTCTATTATTTTATCCTCATCTTCTCTTCATAGTTTCCTGTCACTTATTGTATGTTTGTGGAAAATACTTCAGATAAAAAATACACTTTCCAAATCATGTGGTAAACTGAAGCATTCTAAACAGTGCTTTAGAATTGCACAGATGTGATCCCTTTCTTCATAGAAAACACTGTCAGAACACAGTTCAGGCATCCAAGGGTCCCAGAAATCATTCCCTGGCCAGGGATTTTTTTTCCCATTTTACATGCTTTGCTAGCTGCTCAGACTGCCAGCCACAGGAAAGTACTCATCTTTGTCTTTTGTAATTATTGTGGAATAAGCCAATTTTGGAAGCTCTCTGGTAGTTTCCATTGTGTCTAACTTAGCCAAAATAACTCTTCCAAGTTTTCATTTCAGCTCCAGAGAGAGATTTCTAGGAACATCTATGATGGGACAACTGTTTCAGTCATTCTTACTTTATGCTTTTGTTGGCTTTCTCTAGCATTAAAAACATCTGGAAAACTCTCCAAGCTTACAAACTGCTGTCCTTCCAACAGTCAGTAGAACTGAGTTGTTTGCAGCACTCAAGCAGGTACTGCGTTTGTGACAGCACTTACAAAGTGTATCTGCTAAAGCTGTAGTTTACGTCAAGTCCACAGTGAAAAGGAACTGCTTAGCGCTTAGTTTATGAGGTTTTGGTCTCCCTAATTTAAAAGTAGTAAGAAGTCAATTACTGATCAAGATGATTATCCCACATAAGGAGCTGGCTCTCTCTTGTACAAATCATTGAAAGTGATTATTTCTCATTTTCATTCTCATTATTTAGGCATAGGTTATCCTTTACAAAAATACTCTGTTCTAAAGAAATGCTCTGTTTTACACAAGAAAACAAACAAACAAACAAACAAAAAAAACCCAACAGCATATACAATCAAGTTTTCTTTCACATAATTCCTGTTTATTTGTATGTCTTCTCGCAAGGTCACATAATCAGAATTTTATTGAGTATTTTTCTGTGTTTTCATTTTTCTTCACATCTGCTCTTACCTAGGGACTCATGGTTTGCAAAAACATTTTGTTCATTTTCATATTCTGAAGTGTAGTGGTGTTCTTTTTAGCTTTTAGGTAAAATACGAACAGTTTGTCTATCTTCATATTTAGAGCTTCTAGTTTGAGGCCTCTAATTACTGACTGCAGTCTTGTCTCAAAACAAAGATAAGGCAGGCCTCCAAAACACAATTTCCAACTCAATCTCAGCTGCTGTGAATACTTCAGAAGTATCACTCTTTCTACATACAGCTGATCTCCCAGAAGTCTTGTGCTTCTTGGGATCAATCTTCTTCAGCTGGTTCCTATTCCTAGATCAACCATGGATTATTAAAGAAATCTCAGCACTCTCAGTTTGCTGTCTTAAACACATGGCAACCTTTTGCCTTTGCACCTTTCTCTTCTGCCTGCCATCACCACAGATATGTCTTTGGGCTGCTATTTGTGTGTTGTGCTTATGAGAGCTTATGCTGTTTCAGAGCTCTTACATCTATCTTAACCTTTTGATACCTGGTCTCCTTTTCCTTCTCCTCCTTTTCAGTCTCTTTCTCCTCTTATCATAGAATCATAGAATCACCAAGGTTGGAAAAGACCTAAAAGATCACCCAGTCCAACCGTTCACCTATTCCCAATAGCTCCTACTAAACCATGTCCCTCAACACAACATCCAGTCTTTCCTTGAACACCCCCAGGGTCGGTGATTCCACCACCTCCCTGGGCAGTCCATTCCAGTGCCTGACCACCCTTTCTGAAAAGTAATACTTCCTCATGTCCAGCCTGAATCTCCCCTGTCATAGCTTGAAACCATTCCCCCTGGTCCTATCACTAATGACACGAGAGAAGAGGCCGACCCCCAGCTCACTACAACCTCCCTTCAGGAAGTTATAGAGAGCAATAAGGTCTCCCCTGAGCCTCCTCTTCTCCAGGCTGAACATTCCCAGCTCCTTCAGCCTCTCCTCATATGGCCTGTGTTCCAGACCCCTCACCAGCTTTGTTGCCCTTCTTTGAACACGTTCCAGGGCCTCAATATCTTTCTTGCAGTGAGGGGCCCAAAACTGGACACAGTACTCGAGGTGCGGCCTCACTAGTGCTGAATATAGGGGAACAATCACCTCTCTGCTCCTGCTTGTAACACTGTTCCTGGTGCAATCCAGGATGCCATTGGCCTTCTTGGCCACCTGGGCACACTGTCGGCTCATGTTCAGCTGAGCATCAATCAATACCCCCAGGTCCACTTCCTCTACGCAGTCCTCCAGCCACACCGCCCCAAGCCTGTAGCATCGCCTGGGGTTGTTGTGGCCGAAGTGCAGGACCCGGCATTTGGCCTTATTGAAACTCATCCCATTGTCTCCAGCCCAGCTCTCCAGCCTGTCCAGATCCCTCTGTAGGGCCTCGCTACCCCCAGGCAGATCCACACTTCCAGCCAATTTGGTGTCATCTGCGAATTTACTGAGGATGCACTCGATGCCCTCATCCAGGTCATCAATAAAGATATTGAAGAGGACAGGCCCCAGCACTGACCCCTGGGGAACACCGCTCGTGACCGGTCGCCAGCTGGATTTGACTCCATTCACCACCACTCTCTGTGCCTGGCCCTCCAGCCAGCTCCTTACCCAGCCAAGAGTGTACCCATCCAAGCCTCTGGCTGCCAGCTTCTGCAGGAGAATGCTGCGGGAGACAGTGTCAAAGGCTTTGACTTCACGTCTTCACATCTCTTGTGCCAAATTTTAATCTGAGATGGTGAATAACAAGGACTTACAAAGCTCTTAGTATGGTAGGCAAGCAAACACTATATGTAAGGACTTGACAAGGAAGAAAAACTAGCTCTGTATCTTTCTTTGGCTTCTAAACTAACAACAAATGTGACATTTCATCCTGACATGCAGAAGCAGCTTCAGGGTTTGCTTTTTTAACAAAATAGTTGCCTAGAAATTATTTTATACTACCCTGAATTTCTGAGAAGACACAGCTATTTGTAGTAATTTTTATCTTCTGCTTCTTCATTTGCATGTGAGTGTTGTCCCATTAGTGAATACAGGGGAGGCAGTGTTTCTGGAAATGAAGAGGCAGAGTTTTGCTAGTTTATTTCAAGCCCACGATATTCACATGCATAATAGCTTGAGGAAAATTAATTTTAAGATTGAAATAGCTCATGAGATTTGTAATTGTAATATAACTCCAGAACTATTTGTTGATTTAAGGAGCAACTCTATTAATAATTGAATGAATTGTGCTCTTTTTCAGGGTTACAACCTTTTTTGATTGCTCCTCTATAGAGAAACATAACCTTATTGATTTGGAATTTGTAAAACACCTCTGTAACTGTACTATGACTCATGAGGGACCATGAAATCACTCTGTGACCTTCCAAGCCTCTTGCAAGTTCAAGGAACAATCATTTCTAGTAGCCAGTATTTCAAAATAGGGTAAGAATTTTAAAGTACTAACATGCAACATCTGGAATGAAAGGCTGTGGGTGAAAATAGAGATTCAAAAGGCTTTGGATGCTAGAAAGCTAAAGAGAAAATCTGTCAGCTTATGTTGCTGAACGATGAATTATTCTTCCGCCTGTGCCTGTCATTCCCTTCTGGTTTTTCTTCTGCCCTGTTACTTTACATGCTATGCATTCATTTTATTTTGCACTTGAAGTGTATGTTACAGGGCAGTAAACAATAAACTGCAAGTGCATATATTTTCTTTTTTATTTTGAGACTTCAGCTGGTCAAGAATTTTGGGACAAAAATCATTTCCTGTATAGAATGAGGCTTCGTCAGAAAACGTTTTTTCATGGTCAAACATAACAATTACTTTTCATTTTTCAGTGGCAAAATCTGAGAGGAAAGTAAGTTAAGTTTCAATCCATTTCTTGTTTTGCTTCAGCTTGAAATTTGGATCACATTTGTTTACTTTAAAAAGTTCATGAAAAAAATAATCTGATAACATATTTAAACCATCTGTACCTAAATAGCAAAAGGTTTAGTGAGGAGTGCAGTGGCAGTGTTTAGCTCCACTCAGACTACTCTCACTGAGTGGTGGCTTTAATCTAGAATCCATGAAATAGGATAGATGGGTGCTGCATGCCCAGGAGAAGGCACTGGTTGTTAGAAGTAGGCAAACAGTAATCCTCAAATAGACAAAATCCCTCTAACAGCAGTATAGCTGTAAGCCATGCTCATGGCTCAGAGCTGCTACAGGTGCTCCCTGGCACCCAGGCCAGCTCTCCAGGAAGTTCTGCTGGCTTTGTGGGACTACAGAAGGCCTGCTGAATGCATCAGTTTGTACAAGTCAGCTAAACTGTTATACTTAATGCAGAGAAAACAATCAAGATTTTGAAACTTGGACTGTAACTCTGTTAACAGCATACATTCATCCCTGCTTCTTCAAGGTAAAGCTGGAGTCCAAGTGTCCCTGCTTTTACTCTTTCTAATGACAAATTTACCTGTGCAAAGTGATAGTATACTTCCTCTGGCCAGAGATACTTTCTTCCTTCCCCCCGTCTTGCTAGAATACACATGCCACACCAGCCACAGTTCATCCCATGGCATTTCATTCTCGAGTGTCTGGAGAGCAATTAGATGGTTCTTTTACTACTAGACACATATTTACAATTCCCATTTGGTCATTTTCTGCTGCTCTCCCTCTATGAGGCATAGCTCTCATCCACATTAGCATGAGCCACACTCCAATGCTAATTAAAGAGAGCATTAACCAGTGTCTATATTTGACAGTGCTAATCACATCCATCATGTACACATGTGACAGTACTACCAGTATTGGGAATCAGACACTCTCTTTAGTATACCTTTTACATCTTTTTAGAAAAAAAAGATTCTTTTCACTGACAGCTTCCAGCTCTGATACTATACTCTCAGATCCTTGAAAAGGAGTTATCACTTCTATTCCAACTTTTATTACCCACAATTTTGGCTATTAATAAGACATATTGTATTTCTAATTATACTTTAGAAACTATGCTGCAACACAATGAAGTCATTGCTTTACTTGTTCTATTACTTACTAGTCCTTTAAGCAACTTATCTTTTTTAATACAAAACACCAGCAGTTACCAGATATGTTGGGGCCACTGACAAGTCTCAATGAAAATACAAATGCCCATTCAATGAGGAAACAGAACATGATTCAGGCTGAGAATCAAGGCCTTGTCTAGTGGCTTTATAATTTTTTTTTTTTTTTTTTAATAAATTGTAAACAAATTTTTATAAATAGAAAGATTTTATTTGGACAAGATAATTCCAGAAGAAAAATACCAAAAATAAGGAGTGGGGGAAGAAATAAAAACTCTTGAACACTTCAGAAACACAACACTGAGTCCTCCGTGGCATGATCAGGATTCCCAGACTGTCAAAAACACTTGTAAGGTATCTTAAATAACTGTAGGAGAAAGAAGTGATGCTCTTATGTAGTCCATAGTCTATGGAAGTTCAGAGCAGATAGGCCTAAACAATCATGATGTCTCTTTTTAGCTATCTGCCAACCTTCCCATGAGAAACACGAAAGGAAGTGCCTGATTTTAGCAAAATTTGAATATATATATATATAATATATTATATTTATATTATATTATATTTATATATTTATATATAAATTATATTACATATATATATTTATATATTTATATTATTTATTGTGTATGTATATAACATTCTTACAACTTTGGGGAAATTTTAAAGCCGAAAAGATAAAAGAGGTCATAGAGCTTGTCCATTATTTGTCTTCTATGGCAATAAGTTTGTCCAACTTCACCTTCCAGCAGAGATCCATCCCCACACACCCTGCTGCAGTCCAGTCACTGGAGGTGCATTGAGGGCCCAAAGCACTGTTTGCAGCAACAGTAGCAGAAGGGACATGAGAAGGACAGCTAGAGTTGTTGCAAAAACAGAGGAGGCATGAGTAGTTAGGCACAAATCCACAAGGGCCCCCTTCTTTATTAGCACCACAATCACGGAACCAATTGTTCTAACGTGATAAGGAAAAGAGGTGAGATAGGTGGTTACATGTTCCCAAATGATGGCTCAGGGAGAGCTCCCTTATCAAGAAAATGCCCAGAAGAACATAATTAGATTAATTCAGCCTGACTTACGGGCAAATCATAAGCTTTTGCTGGCTGGAACCAAGAATGTCTACTTCCCTGCTACAGGCAGAAAATCAAACAGAAATGCAAAAATCCATGAAGGAATGAAGAAGAGCATTCATGCCAAGGAAACGGTAATATGCTGGCCAGAGGTGAATGAGGAATACAGGAAAGCTCTGGAGCTTTAGCACCCTTCAACCCCACAGTGCATTAATGCTCTCTGAAGGTCTGGTACTCAGTACCCACTAGATAGCTTTCCCTTCAGGGCTTGACTTTGTGTAGGAATAAAAAACACTTTGAAAATCTGCACTCAAGGGATGATCATTTCCATTTTCTTCCAGCCCCAAGGTTGAAGCCTGCCTAGTTGCTGGGGAAATCAGCAGATACAGTGCTCCAGAGAGCACTTCCCCTTTGGTATGGGCTGGCACAATCAGTAACACTATCAGAAAACTACTGCCAGAAGTGAATGCAGTGCTCCAGGATGCCACATTGGACAATTCTGATTCAGCTATGGGGATATTTAATATACTACTGCCCTATGGCTCCTGCCCTCAGTGATCTGCCTCTCTCTTAGACTTCCATTACAGGTGAAGCTCCTATGCTCACAAAACAGTACCTCGGGTAGAGCGGCATAGATGGCAGCAGGTTTGTCTTTTCACTAAACACTCCATTGTAATGCACAGGAGTTCGGTTGTTGCTACTGGAGCAGCTGAACCATCCCTGCAAGAAGGAGAAGGTAGACATATAGAAATGAAAACAGCTGTGGTATCCTGAGGTTAACTATTTCTTGCATCTATTTTAAACCAGACTCTTGCAAGTTACACTGTTATTTCCCAGACATCTGGTCAACTTCTCCTCTTTTTAAATCATCTCTGAATTTTGCCTCCAGCACAGAGGTCTGAGTTTCCATTAGGCAGTAGTTGCCAGCCCAGGCCGGCCAAGCATCTGTAGGCAAAGTCTACTGTATTTATTTAGAGTGCAGTATTCTCTCCAGAAAGGAAACTGCATAGAAGAAGACACAACTTAAAGACTAAGCAAAGATATTTCCTTCCATCTTGACTCATCAGCTGACGTATTCCATATGCTGTTTTGGTTATTATTAATTTAACTAACAATAGAAAATGTAGTTAATGAATTATGATCCTGTGACAACAAATTAGCTAGACTAGTATGTATAAAGGTCTCTCTTTAAACTTTAATTAGTTTAACAGTGATGTGCCTGCTGCCTGTTTTTCATTTCAAGAAAACATGTAGCAGCTTAGAAGCAGGATGTTTTGTATTTAACATGAAAAGCGTCTCTCAGGCCAAGCTTATTTAAAGCAATTTTCTAATACTGACCTAGATTCAGTGGAGTTCAATCCAGGATGGAGTTACCCTGACGTATATAAAATGAATATTAAACAGCCTACCAACATCTATTTGTAACAGCACAGATAAATGTAAAGAATGGAGGGAAAGGAGAAAGGAGATGAAGAGAGGTGACTTACTTGTAGAGTCCTTTTTCCTGAAAACTCCCCTCTCTGTGTCATGCCCAAAGCTAGGGCAGGTGATAGATTGCACCACTACAACACTGGCTTGCATGTAGCACTCCTGGGGCTGAACACTTTGCTGCTTACAAGGGTCTGACTGCAGAAGACGCTACTCATTGTGCATCATGCAACAGCGTACCAGCTGGTCCCCCTCCCCTCTCTCTATTGATTTCAAGATTCCCCACATGTCCTCCATCTTCTCTTTCAGCACAGCAGCTGTGTGTAGCTCCCCATCCCTTCAGCGCATGTACAGTTTACCCCCATAGCAGATTTCCTCCCTCAAGGCCAGAAGTTTCAGTAACTCAGTTTTACCCATGGTCTAAGAACCTTGTTTTCCTGAAAACCACAAGCTGGCCCTTCAGTGCTACCCGTAACCTAAAAGCTGGTGCATTAAATATTGTTTTATATTACCACATGATATTTGTTGGAATGGACCAGTGAAGTCCACGGAGTCAAAATCCTCCCGCCCCCCCCCCGAAAGCAGGACTGTTGTCACTAATTTGAAGCAAGGCTTTGAAAGGTTTCTGCAAGATGCAGACAAGAAGAAGATGGTGCAGTATCTGTCAGAAGAACAGCCCATATTCTCTCTCCTTCGCAGCTATTGCTCATGCTTCATGTCACCTCTTCACAAAGACGGAACTTCTTTTACACTGTAAATTATCTTAAACAATTTTTGTTTACTTTACGTTCTTTGATTATGGCCCAACGTTTCAGTCATCAAAGCTTTTATTTTATTAATCTTCTAGCACTGCAAAAAAGAACCAGCTGCTGTTTAATTAACCACACACCAAATCAATAATTTTCTTGCCACCATTTTAAAAGTCTCACACATTTTTCAGGTCTTAAAGGGTGTGATTTAACTGACTGAAATAGATGTATGGTACTGTTTCAGATGTACAGTGTTTGGCAATCAGCTTTTTCATCTACTTCTCTTTTCTCCTCACACAGAACATCAAAAGCTTGAGCAGCTTCTTTGCTCACCAGGCAACAGCATTTTGGATGCCCAGTCACAGGAAGATATCTATATTGCCCCTCATTCATCTGTACGGTAAAGGCCATTTATTTAGGACTTTTTTTAATTTGTGTCATGTTGCTAGCTCCATTTTCAGCACCTCCACACCAGGACCAGGACTGCCATTGCTGCCAGCTCACACCACAGCAGAGCATTAGCCATGCCTTGGCATCCTTAAGATGGGCAGTGGCACATGTGCTACTTTTGGACATATGCTGTCTGCTCCACACACCAGAATTGATCAACACATGGTATTGTGCACAAAGCATGGTTTGTGGGAAGTGAGGTATCACTTGTCCTGAGGGAAGAATGGGGAGCAAGAGGAATAGCGTACGAGGTAGAGAAGTGTTGAAGCAGGAGCTGACCAATGGCCACAGCAACGACTACAAGAGGCATCGTAAGTGGCAGCCATGGGACAACCTGCAGTACCTCAGTTCAGCCAGTGCAGCAAGTCTAATGCAAGTTCTCCCAGCCAAGAGGGACCCAGCATCCCAAAGGACAGTAATCAAGGGAAAGAATACAGAGGGAGTAGTCAAGTTGAAATAAAAGGGGATTTTGCTGCATGACACATTAGAAGGAGGACAGCCACCTCAGAATGATGTATGGGTGGATTTATTTCTGAATTTTCAAGCCATTTTAGGTGTGTCGTGGCTCACTGCCTGCCCCTCATTCCATTTTTTTTCCCCAGAGAAAGAAGAGGAAATGCAGGCAACTATTGTCTGCAAGGCATCTAATGTAATTGTGGCCCCAGTGAATCTCAGCCAGAATCTCTAGATAAATTTCCGCAGTCTTAAGACCTGGCAACACAAAAATATTACATTAGGATGTTTTATAGATGCTCAGTGGCCCCTAAAAGCATGCAGAAGTGTGGTTTTGTTTGGCTTAGGTGGCTGGGAGTTTATACGAAGGCTGGGAGCTCAGTTTAAATGCTAATTGACTCAGAAACGAGATTGAGTAAAATAAAAGAATCAACTAGCATCAGCTAAGCTAGATCAGTTTAGAAATGAGGTCTTTTGTTAATCAAACAGAGTTTGTACTGGGGTAGGCCAGGCCTCACTCCAAAAGCAGCATCAGATTAAACCTCCTGCTAGAAAAACACTCATTAAAAAGCAGTTTTCATTGAAAAAGATCCCACATGTCGCTAGCAGTCATTGTTAGGTAGTGAAACAGTGACAGATATTTTTGAAGACTATTATGGAGAAATAAATATTTATTTAGCTGTCTAAAGTAATTAATCCCTGCTGTTTGCTTTTTATGTAAGCACATACAAGGCAAGACTGTCTTTGTACTTGAATTTTAGGAGACAAGTCTGCATAGAGGCTCCCAGGGTTTTTGAAGGCAATAACAAATTCATTCCTAATACTTTCTGTGCGACTCAAGAATACCAGCCACTGAGCAATAATAGACTTTTCCTATCCTCATTCACTTGCAACAGAAAGGAGATATGAAGGGGAAAGAACAGAGAGGAGAAAGGTGAGAAACTAGAGACTGCAAGGGATGTGGAAGGCTGTAAGAAGCTGACACACTGCTGGCGTGGGACATGCTGAAGGAAATCACTTTCACAGAGTATCAGCTTGAGAATCAGAAGAAAAAAAAAAAAGAAAAAAAGAATGAAAGGGGATTAAGCTGTAAAAGCACAAGAAAAAGAATCAATAACCATCTTGGATGTATTTTCTGGGAATCTGGCAAGGATAGCACAAAGATGTTACTTAGCGAATATGTTGGCATCCCTCCCATTTACAACTTAGACAGCCAGAGTGCAATTAGCACATTTGGTGAAACAATAATTAAACAATACCAAACAGGCAGTCCATAGACTGGTTAAAGCATATGTCAAAAATAGAGATATAGACCCTAGCTCAGTTCTCCTGTGAGAGCCTCTCTGCCCTAAGAAGCATTTGAATGAGGTACACACGCAGTGTAGCATATGAGCTACAGATGATAACTACATATGAGCTTGATAACATGCAGATTGTTTTTGCTTTTTAAATTTTAGCAGGTAAATGTCATTGCTACATGTTTAAAATCAGAAGCAATTTTTAAAAAAGTAGCTCAAGTGCTAAGTTTCATATTTCTTTTTCCCCAGAAGTATTTTATTCCAGAGTAAAATGACAGATGCAATTAGATAATGTTGAGCAGATTACAGTTTGAAAATGTTATGCTGTGTTACATATTCACGAGTGAACAATAGCAAGAAAGGAAGAAAAAAAAAAAAAAGAAGAGACAGTTATCTTCTCTTAGTTCCTATTTTAAAAGTTGGACTAAGATATGTGTCTTTTCTAGGTAGGCAAATATTATGGGTTTCTATGAATTCAGTTGTGGTATTTTTTTTTCTTATCTCTTGTCAGTTGTATGAAAAATCTTTTCTGACAATTTAGCTTTAAAAATTATTCTGACATAACTGGAAAAAAATATTGGAAATGACCAAGATCTGGATTCATAGCAACATAACAGTTCATGTTGCTCAGAATTATGAGCTTGTTTTCCATTGAAACCAAACAGCATTTGTAAACCTACACATTTTGTTGACCTATGCCTCAACTCAGCTGCTAAACCATGAAGACGTAAGTCTGTGGACAAGGTACTTATCAATGAAAATACAGTGTGGGTTAGGAAATATTATTCATCAAACCAAGGCCTCCTGGAGATTCCATTTCTCACAATATTTAAGCACAAAAGCTGGTCTTTATGTCTGGTATACATTTAATCTAACTTGTATGCTTAAAAGTTAGTTATCTAATGGATGCAACTTCCCAGGGTGCTTTGTTTTGCCCACGTTAGACCACCTGGTAAGATGACATGTTGTATTTGAAGGAGAAAAACACCATTTAATTTGTCTCCACTGACTATAAAAAGAAAAACTTTTTCAATCTGAGTAGATTCACTTTGAGATACATAAGTAAGATGTGATAAGTCTAATTCTGTGGGAAGAACACAGAGAAAGCACATAATGCCTTCTCTCCTCATTTTGTACCCACACAAGAAACAGGCACAATCAGACTCCTTGTTTGAAAATTATTTTAACCAGAAGTGTGGTTTTACTTGATTTTATCCACAGAAGGCTACATGATCATACAACGATAAAGTTTCTTCCCCATCTTTTGTTAAGGAAAGCATGGACTATCTCCAAGGTCAAATTTTGCTGGCTTCCAATATGATTAAGCAAAAAAAGGAATGGTTTACGTTCACCATTTCCAGGAAATTTATGTATTTTCCTTCTCAAAGTATCCACTGTGCCATCACATTGTGACAGAACTGCCTTGGCAATCTGAGAGGGAGACTGCATTGATGGCACTCGAGGGCAGAGTCGAGGATAAGTTTCTCTTGGAAGAATTCAAATCGAATCAGTCACAACTCTGGATGGTATCTTTGCTGCATAACTTTGTTTACCTTTATCAGGGCAGGTGAACCACTCTGCTCTGGGCCAGGCCAGGTAGCACAGGGAGGGAATTTCTCCCCCCTTGTTCCCTGTGGCCACCATGGAGAGAGAACAGGAAAGAGAAGAAGACTGACCAAGGGGAAGGGTTTATTGCATTCAGTGAGTGGATTCTGACCAGATTCTGTTGGAAAAAAATATCCTTCACCAATGCCTCCCTCTCAGGAAGCAACTGGCTATCTGGTGATATGGGAGGATAGTCAACAAATAGTGATTCATTGTGAAGTGCTTTGACAGAAGTGGAATACCTGTAATTTCTACCAAAATATGATACTAGTTTGCACTATTCTACCTCAACAAGGCCTCTCTTGTGGATGACATTTTCATGGACTGACAGCCAAGTGCTGATATCTGCCCACATCCCTGCCCCACAAGTTCTGTCTATGTATATATACTCTACCAGTGCTCATTCTCTGTTCTCTTCTATCATTTTCCCTTGAAAGATGAGTATTCATAACCTTACCATGCCATTGCCCCTTTTGCCACATTTTGCCAAGCTCCCTTTGCTTTGATCTCTGCCCTCTGGCAGCTTAGATCTTCGCATCAAGTTCCCCAGGCTCCGAGTCCAACCTTAGACAGATGGCAGAAATCTACTCCTTACTTCTCAGCATGGGCTACAGCCTGGGTCATCACAGAGCACTGGCCTGCTTGCAAGGGCTGAAGAAAGGGCTATATCCCAATATTTCATATTAGTTAGGATATCTTGTTGCCCCTATGACTGATAAAAATGATAGATGTTTTAAACATTTCATTATGGAGAAGTTCTCTGGTTATATATTAGGCCCTGCAAGGCAGCAGAATCCAAGGTCTGCAGCCCTACTAACAATGCACAACTGTAAGCAAGGGCATGAAACTCTCTTGCCCAGGAAACAAATGGAAGGGGCTTCACTAATTAAATATGATATACCTTCTTTGCACAGATCTAAAGCAAATCTCTTTACCTCAGCACTCAAAAACCAAGCCTCTGAGTCATTGGCCAAGCACATGAATACATTTCAACATTTTCCCTTTCTCTAGGTTCACTGTTTCACTGCTTGAATAACATGCATTATAAGCAGCCAGTTCCCCTCACTTGCTGACATCCCATTTTCTTTTGCCTGTAAACCCATGTTATTTTCATCAGCTGACCAATCAGTCATACTGCCACCTGATGCGACATAACAGCCACTCCAACCTGTCGCATTCTCTGGAGTCACTGAATGTTGCTTTCAGGTTAGTAAACAGATGTTATCAATACCTCATAACAGGCAGAGAGTGTGCAATCCATCTCATTTAGAAGAAAGAAGGATTTAAATAGATTTTTCAGAAATTGTAAGGAATACTGTGAATATGCTCAATATTGAATTCTCTTCAGTGTGGGAACTGAGTAGTTTGAAATGTCTGAAGAAAAATTACCTGCTATAGTTACAGTGGATTTTATTCCTTATTTAACAGAATTTGACTTTAAAATGACAACCAAGAAGAATTTCATCTTCATCCACAGATTTTAAATAATCACTTTATAAGCTCCATTGCACTTGGCATCTGTAGTCTTCAAGGAAAAAATTCCAGTTCTGTTTCGGTCTTTATGACAGACCTGTGAAAAATCTCTTTTTCCTTTTTAAATTTTGGTGTCCCCATCTGCAAAATGCCTACTACATTCATTCTTTATTGTTTATTTTCATCCTTTAATTAATTTGATCAAAATCCTCTAAATAAGTAAAATTTATTTGGAATAGCACAGCCTTTATTTTGATCTCTTTCAGCAGGCAATACTTGAAAATGGTATAGAAGGTTTCATTTAATAACAAAAGACAAAAATTCTAAAAGGGAGAGACAGGAGGAACCTACTGGAAGACTGGAGCAATA
The DNA here is from genome assembly GCF_019238085.1 of Lagopus leucura. Taxonomy (NCBI): domain Eukaryota; kingdom Metazoa; phylum Chordata; class Aves; order Galliformes; family Phasianidae; genus Lagopus; species Lagopus leucura. Next base: position 53,013,966 of record NW_024962252.1, on the reverse strand, counting down.
ATAAAAGATGACTGCAACCCAAAGTTGCATTACTTAGAGATTATTACTGATATTGCAAGAACTACCATATGCTTTGCAAGCTGTGACAGTCACCCTCACAGTCACATGGATGAAATGATCAACTGTTTTTTGCATTCAAAGTGATAGGAACTAACTTGATCCCAGTGAGAAAAGCTATCGTGTACCAGTCAGCAGAGGAGCATCATAAGACTCAGTTACTGCAGGGGGCAGGTCACCTGCTTTGGTGTAGTCTGCACCCTCATCTGAAGGTCTGCATGCAGTAAGTGTAACATTTCTGTATTAATGTATTAAAGAAGGAGCCAAGTGAGTGCAGGTGTTGTTTCATTATTTCATGCAGTCATGCTTCTGTATATCGTGTCACACACTCAACACCATTAATGCCAGTGCTGGACTGTCATGCTCTCAGCACAGAAATGATGACCCTGGTCAGAGTGGCAGATAGGACTAGAGTAAATTGTGCAGGCTTTCCCAGTGACATTTAGGTTAGAGATTCAATGCTTGTACAAAAGTCTTGTATTCTTGTTGCCCGATAAAATTTCTGTGCTGCATCCTTTGCAACCTGTATAATTTTAGGGACTGGGTGGCAGGACTTTTTCCAAGCTGGGATATTTAATAGCATCACAGTGATCCTTCCTCTGCAATGGCATTTCAGGAGGCACTAGAGTGCATCAAGCCTCAGCACACCTGACTGCACCCTCACCAGACCTTGAAGCATGGATCGAAGGGTATGCTTCAGAAATCTCCTACTGACCTCATTTTGGATTCAGACCTGACAGGATTTTAATCCCCCTGCAATCATGATGACTGTGTACTCAGCAGAAGTAATACCCACTCATTATAGGTAGACATTCAGCTTCACAGACCATAACAGCATCGATCCTTTCACTTCATGTGTAGAAAGTCTGTGCTGGAGAATCTCTGCATGGATGGTAAAACCTTATGCTTACCGTCACTCCCAGGGAATCATGAGACAAATACTATTTGCTGTGGGATTCTAATATTTTTTGCCCTTGTCCAGCATCTTGGCTCTAAAAGGAGGAATTATTTTGGGATGGACTTGGGGAGAGGAGATAAAAAGTGGAGATGTGCAGAACTCTATAGTATGACCCCAGAATTATTGCACGTGTAGCATGTATGGAGTTGTTGGATTGGGTCCAGAGGAGAGCCACAAAGATGGGCTAGAGCACCTGCCTTATAAGGATAGGCAGAGTGAGCTGGGGCTCTTTTGCCTGGAGAATGCTCCAAGGAGACCTTACAGCAACCTTCCAGCATATGAAGGGAACATACAGGAAAGCTGGGGAGGGACTTTTTTACAAGGGCAAGTAGCAAAAGGACAAGGGAAAACGGCTTTAAACCAGAAAAGGGTAGATTTAGACTAGATACTAGGAAGAAATTATTTTCTGTGAGGGTAGAGAAACTCTGGAACAGGTTGCCCAGCGAGGTTGTAGATGCCCCCTGCCTGGAAGCATTCAAGGCCAGACTGGATGGGCCTTTGCAAGTTGGAACTAGATGACCTTAAAGGTCCCTTCCAACCCAAACCATTCTATGATTCTATGAAACTTGCTGCTGACAGCAGATGAAGTGTTGGGCTTCACTCATTCCTCATTCACTAGACCTTGTCATAGGTGAATGTGGGGGAAGCTCAGATAGACTCCGCATTCTGTCTTCATCTCAAAGCTCAGAACCTCGGGTAACAGGATACTTCTTCACTAAACGTGATTTCACACATGCAAGAGGAATGGGCTGGCTACCTTCTAAACAACATATCGTATCTATTTCAGGAACGTGAAGTGAAGGAGACTCTATTTAACAGTGCGACACATACCGGTGTGTCTTCTATTTACTCCTTTTTTTTTTTCTTTCGTTTTATTTACTCCTACATGATGTCATTGAAAATAACAAGAGATTAACAAAACATTTCACTTTTCACTGTTGCTTATTAATCATTAAATAAGAGAGCTGGCACTTCATGTATATAGACCTACTTATCAACTGTAGCCTTAAATGGGATTACATCAATACTGTAGAAGTAGAGAAATACTTCTTTAATTCCCCTCACTTTAGTCAGGGAAAGCAGCATTGATAGTTTTGTCCTGTTTCTTTTAGGTTTTCCTACACATTTCCTATGCACCAATGCTGTTTTGCAGCACAGGAAAGGAGTAGCATCTGAAGTATTTCCACTTAAGCTTTCTTCTTTTTATTAAATCACAGAAACTTTCACTGATTATAGAGGGTTTTTTTCTAAGTGTTTTGTTTACTCTTAAATGTAATGTGAATCTAGGGGCAAAGAGGACCTGACAGAGTCCCTTTAGATCACCTACATTTTCAAAAAAGCAACTAGAGAACTGAGACAAAAAGTAGGCCAACATTTTTCTTAAGGTATAACTGTTCTTTTTTATCGAGTTTGATCCAGTGTGAAAGTTTTCATTTTAATGTGACCTGCAAAGCAAAAATGAAAGCAAGGTAAGCACAAACTTCTGCACCAAAGATCTCCAAGCGGTGGAATGCAAGAAAATCCAGTATGGAAACCACTATAATATTTTAGTGCATGGGCTTCTGAAGGAGATTCCCAGCATAAAACCCCCCAGGTCATTGCAGAGAGCCCAGATTTCATCATATATTAACTCCAGATTGACTGTCTCAGTTGAAATGAGAATTTGTGGAGTCACTAACTGAATTGAATGTCCACAGTGTTATATGCTGGGATTTCTTCAGTGAATTATGCACAAAAGAAAATTCCATCAAGGAAAAGAGATTCAAGGTTCTTTAAAAATCATCTGTTCTGAATGACTTTTCTGTTTAGTCTAACATTTGACCTGGAGAACCATGGGAGATCATGGGCTGTATGTTAAAGGTCTGTAAGGGACAAGTTAGTAAAACAAGATGACTGCCATTCAGTACCCAAAGTCTGCATCTTGACCAGAAAATGTATAAGGGTTTTTCAGGAGAAAAAAAAAGGTAATAAAAGCCCTGGCCCAATATTCCTGATGGAATATTGGCAGCAGTCAACAGCACTGAAGCTGGAGCAGAGATTTTTATCAGTATCAGTGTAGAACAACTTCTTCAGTTCCTGTGGAAATAATATATATATATATATATATAAAGCAGAGTTGATAGCAGATGCTTTAGGTAACAGAAGATAAATGTGTAGATATTGACAGGTACTGACTGTTCCAAAGAAGGTAAGGGAACTGGTAAAAAGCTAAAAGAAAAGAATCTACTCATGTATGTTTTTGAGGCAATGTTTCACAACATTTGAGGCAATACCAGCAAAGTTAGGTAATGCAGATTTAGCTATTTGATTGTTGAATAGGTAAATGAACTCTGTTATGCCTTCCAGGGCTTAAGAGGGGAACACAGTCACATGTAATGTAGAGTAGGGGACTAACATGTCCTTGGGAGCATTAAAGGAAGGTTTTATATGAAGAGCAATTCCTCCCTTTCCCCATTGAAACTTGGCTCTCCCATCCTCCATCCCAAAATCATAAATGTGTAATGCTACCTCCACTAAGCATGCTTGTAGTATTCCCCCTCTTGTGTCATTTGCTGACACTTACTCAAAACAGAGACCTTGACAAAACAGACTACATTGAGAGAAAAAACAGTAGTGTCATTGTGATGCTAATAAAGGATGCTATAGTTAGGAGCTATGCGTGCACCTCTTTTGATTTATCCATCATACCTCGGTATATTTCTCATTTGTAGAAAGGAATAAATGGCCTTTCTTTTTTCAAATTATCTTGATAATGCCAAAAAAGAAGAATCAGATACATGTTCAAATGTTTCAGGCTATCTACAGTTAAAAGAAAGCTGAATTAAACTAAGAAAAAGTGCAGGTTTCTTTGTTTCTCTCTGTCCTTGAATCATTCTTTTAAAACACCATCTCATTATAGTCAAAGGTCCTAATTTCAAGAACGTCGGACTCCATGGGGGTTTCATCTTCTTTTTGCTATTCACTTCATGAATGGTCTGGACCTTCTTTTTGATCAGTCAGGGACTTTTGGGAATGAACCATAAGATAAAGGTGGAAATATATTTTCTTCCTGCGCTCTAGTTAGAGTCAAAGCTGTCATAGCATATAAGAGGCGATTCCCGGAACAAACTGCCTCCATATCCATAGGGAATACACGTATGTGATTAACCCAACTGGCCACTGGGTGTGACCATTGCACCACACAAAAGCATCTGAGACTTTTTCAAAGATAAGTCTGGAAATACAGGAGATTTAAAAAAAAAAAAAAAAAATCAACAACAACAACAAACCCACAACCTTTTGAGGTATGACTACTGTAATTCCAAACAACTTTCTGTGCAGTGTTCATGTTTTCTGCATGATGTGGAACTCCTCTCAAAAACAGTGCATAAATAATTTAAAATCTTAGTGTTAAAAAAAAAAAAAAAGGTGAAAAATCACATTATCAGAGTCCCTTTTCCTTCTCCAAAGGACAAGTAAGTCTCTTAAAACTCCACGTGTTTGGTTCTCTGTTTGTTGAAGCCACATTAATGGAGTAAGCACATTCATAGGCAGAATGGCTTAACTAGGCAATATCCTAATACTAGCTCCTAGCTAACTATCTTGCAGTCCTATCTATTAAAAGAGTAAAAATAAAGTATATAACAAATTATTTCAGGACACACTGATAAGTATTTTTCTTCTGATCTGTTTTATCATTTGCTCTTTTTTTTTTTTAATTATAGGAAAAGGACTTTGTCCAGAGTTACTCAGCCAGATTTGTGGCATTATTTAGCTCATATCGCCACACTTCTAAATGCTTCCCAATTTTAGGGTTTTTTTAATAACACCCCAAACAGTAAGAAGTTCCCAAATTTATCTTTTAAATCACATTTATTCCCTTATATTCTCAGTACAGTTACATACATACACACCAATTTGCAAGATCTGTTTTCCTGACCATTCAGGTTGCATAGCGAAACGTTTGCATATTCCCTTGAGTCAGGCTGAAGTTCAGTAGTATCAGACCCTGATCAAAGAGTCAGTGGTAGAATAATGCCACCTTGATCTCCAAAAAACCTGTCAGTCCTGAGATTGCTCAAACTTACATCGGTTACAACTAAATTCAACAGGCGATAACTGATCAAAAAAATCACCAAAAGCATCCCTGTACTTCTTTCATCTTTGGGTTCATACCCAGTGCCCTGGTCAGTGGGCATCAACCACTTGGATATTACATGATCAGTTTTTCCAAAATATGAGTTTTCCTATGCAAGAGAGATCTGAACGTATACCTGTGGAAAATTTAATTGCATTCAAAGCAAGGGTCTGAATTCAGACCTGCCTTTCAAATGGAACAGAAGTGCATGGCATATCACTACCTTCTAGAGATGTCTGAAAATCTGTGTGTGTTGTTTATAAAGGGAGAGATATCTAGCAAAGGAAGATAGCTACAATTTCAAGAGTTTTCTCCATATATTTATTTCTGATTATTTGAAGGTATACTACAGTAAAAAATAAAGCACAACCAAAATATGTATCAAAATATATCAAAAATATAATAATAATTAATAATAACAATAAAATGTCTCAGTATCTGAAAAGCTCATGCTGGAAACATACTATATTTCTCAGACTCACTGTATTTTCACAACAAATGGGACATCTGGTATCTTCCTGAATTTGTGATGTGCTGCCAATGTTTTAACAAGGGGCATTTGGCAAACACCACTTTTCCTATACGTTTGTGATAAACCTTACACTGCATTCCTGTAAGTTAAAGGCTATGGAAACCATTCATTTGTTTCTCCATTTAAACAAAAATGTTTTCTCATAACCCCAGGGGAGGAAGGAGCAATTCCACTTGACAAATAAACAGAGTATTTGTGCTAAAAAGCCACGCTTCCTACCCAAAAGCAAAATTCACTGTCTATATAGCTAGCATAGTGCACAGTGCAACCCAGGTGCAATCTGAATGTAAAAAAAAAAAAAAGTGGCCTTCAGAAAATTCTCATCCTTAGTGAAATATATTGCATTTGAAAAGGAGAGAAAGCATTCTCTTCTGGTGTCTTTATGATTTCCAGGGAAAACTTTATAAGACACTAAGATTTAGTGTAAGTCAGAAAGGAGAGCAAACAACCTTAGAAGTACAGAAAACACCTTCCCACCCTACAGTTTGCCTGCAAAGGGTTTCTGACAGCCTCACAGCTGTTTCCTCAAGCACCTTCTTACTGAAGAGCCTGCATTTGTACCCATGTGTGTGCGCCAAATATATCCCAGACTTTTCTTCATCATGGAAAACAAGCCACGGCAGCTCCCTTTGTCAACCTGTAACGCTTCATGTACAGGGCTGTCTCAGGGTGGAGAACAGCTGCTTTATCTCTGGCGGCACAGCACCTACACAAGGGCATCCCCGTGGGGGCAGGCAGCTGCCTAGCAGCAGGTATCTGTCTGCACTGATTGCAGCTTCACAACAGAGGGATACAGCAAATGGGAAATACCCACCTTCATGTATCTGTCTGGCAGAAGAATCTAGAACCTAGAGTGGCTCCTTAGGCACATTCTGTTCTCTGGTGACTTCACCGTCCTTCCCCTGACCATGCCATGCCTAGGTTCTTTAGGAGTAGGGTGCAAAAGGCTATTCTCCTCATCCAGGGGCTAGTTTAGCAGTTTTCAAGGAAATTACATGCTTGAATCTTGCTAAATAAAGTTTGTACCTTTCGCATATGACTACTCATTTGATAGCTTATAATAAAAATTGTACAATTGGATTTTAACTGAAAGTAAGAGGATGTGTGTCTCACCACCAGCCCTCAGGAGGTGTTCAGAATCTTGATTTCCTTCACCTGTAAGTTTCAATCATTTCGGCTTAACTCATACGATATGAGGGTCAAAAGCTTGGAAAACAGATGCAAAAAATTGTGCTCGGTGTATTTTCTCCACTTGGAGTTTCCATGGTACAATAAGTAACAGGCATTTGGTAGAATTAATGTATTAGTGATAAAGCAATACCCCAGATACACAAAGATACTATAGCTGCACCTATCAGGCACAAAATCAGGCTGTATACAAAAATATCCTCTACCAGACAACTATTTTTATGAATTGTGCAGTATTTCTGGTGCACAAGCCATTCTATTAGTGCATGAGCCATTTGACTACCTTTGATAAAGTTACTAAATATATGCCCAGAAAGAAAAGAAACAGAAAAAGGAAAAAGTGAATGAGAAAAAAATAAAACACTGCACACATGCTGGCCTTCCCTTCTTTTGTATCTGTCCCAGCTTGAATTGAGTCATTTTATTCCTTTCCAGCAGGATCTGATGGTTTTGAATGTTTTAAAGGCGAGGGATGTAAGAGAGAACAATAATTCCAAAACAAATCTTACAAAGAATTTTGCACCTCTGAACAATTACTCCTAATAAAGATTGAATTCCTGCTAGGTGGAAGCTATTTGTTACATGGCCTAAATCTTGGGAGATAAACTTTCATGTCACTAGTCTTGAATCCTTGGGAGATATCTTTCAAATACAGAAGTTTCATATTTCATGATGGAAATTTTTAAATATTCCCAGCTGCACTGCTCTGTCAGGCCCTTGGAGCAAGAATCTGTAACTCCAGGCAGGAGTAATGGCTACGGAAAATTCCACACCTCAGTTCTACTTCTTATTAGTATCTGTTTTTACCCATGAATTAACATTTCAATGCTTGAGAAGATATTGTCTCATTCATAAGAGCTTGGAGATGCTTAAGCAAGTGCAGATATGTTAGCTGTGCGGCTGGATAAGAGCACAAACTATTATAGTTAATTTCTGTACAGAAAGGGAATGAGTTACCAAATGTGAGTCTAAATAGCACATAAAAATCTTTCAGCCCTTTTCTATTAGAAAGAAAAAGAGAGACAAACAATAGGCTAATGAATTCACAGATCTGGAGTCAAATTTTCTACTAGTAGAACTCCCATACAATTCTTTAAAGTTCTGTCATTAGAGAATTTCACATTGATGGAAAAGTTTTGTTCAACAGACAGAATTTATTCCTATTTCAGTCATTTGCAAGTACATAACTGCAATCAGTTGGAGTGGGATCAAGTCCAAGTGTAAGTGGAGGGAAACAAAATTCTGCTATTATTCTCTATAATCATGGCTGGATATTTCAGTTCCTGGTTTTCTTGATGTCATGGGAGGTGGGAGAGTGGGAGCTTGATGGGAAATGTTCGTTGGATTTTCATCAGTCAGAAGGGGAAAGAGCATGTCTTGCTGCGGTTGTGTCCCGGCATCCAGCAAGTTGAATGTTACAGCATTTTAGGAGAACTGTCTCTTGTGAAACACTGCAGAGCACTTCAGGGAAAACAGCAAGTGAATTATATTTGCAATTGAGTTCCCTTATTCTTTGTTGCCTTCATTTGTTTTGAAAGGAAGAAGCAGAGCATTCATCAATATCTGAGGACTGCTAACAGTCCTCACATTCCCACTTGACAAAGCATTTAGACATTCAATTGCTCCAGTTTTGCAACTGCTGCTATTGTCAGCTGGCTGATTAGCTGTTTGGTTTTCTTTTAATACACATTTCATCCCATAAGTACCACTGCATGGTATAATTTCAAAGATTTGTGTTCCTTTAAAGCACTGTTATAATCTTGTTTTTTTCTGTTCATTTGTTATATTTTTGTAAATTTGCTTTGCCTATATTTCATGTCTCTGAGCCTCTTCTGTTACCTGTCTCAGATGGGATGACAAAAAATGAAGTACAGCTGAAAATATGCCACTGATGTGTACAATGGTTTTACATATTCGGTGTTACTCTAATGTTTTATCTGTATTTTCAGCTATCAAATCACACTTAGCAGATGTTTCACTGGGCTGTCTACAATGATTCCCTGCTCTTTTTTCTGTGTGATGATTGTGAATTAAGCACTGTCTGGGAGCATTTGAGTGTGCACTATCTGGTATTTATCAACTCTGAAATTCAGCTGTTTCTCTTCTCATTATCTGCGTATTTGTAAGGTTTAATACAAACAGACATTAATGTTTGCGGCATCTCTCAATTTGATCACTTCACCGTTGTTTCATGTCAATTGTTTCAATCATGTTTCTGAAAAATGAAAAAGGCTTGGTATTTTTGTATGTAATTGCTCTTTTTGTTCTTTTATCCTTTAGGTTTTTGGTTTTTTTTTTTCTTTCCTCTTTACCTTCCATTCACCTTTGCTCTTTTATGCTTAAAAATGCTTTACCAAATGTTTCATAGCTCTCCTGGAGAAGACCCAAGGAAAAGAAGACTTAGGATCTTGGAATGGGTAACACAGTCTCTCAGCTGTTTGTAAAGCATTTGAATTCAGTGTGCATAAAAGAACCTCTACATTTTTCAATGATTTAAATATGCTTACCCTTTCAGCTTATAAGTCTGCAGTATTTGTGATTTTGCAGCAATGCTACGAGCTCAGAAGGCGCTGAGTACTTTGAACCCAATCCAAAAAAATTAATCATATGCTTAAATTTACATAAAATAATGTCCAGTTAGATTCCAATCCCTACTTATTTGCAATTGAAAAAATGATTGAAGACTTACAGCAGTCTTCCCTCTTGTTTGGATTTAAAAGTGTGTTATTTAATTGTGATAAAAGAAGTTATATGCTACATTTATGACTTAATTTTGTAATCAATTACCTGTGAGAAACATTCACAGAAATGACTTAATTTTGTTTTCTATAATTATGCAAATTTGAGAGCTTAAAAATCACCTGTTCTTGAGCTATTGCAGTAACATTTGGTTATATAGACCTTTGCAGTAAGTGAATAAAATACAAGCATAAACATGCCTCAATTTAACAGAAAATTCCTCAAGTATTTGAGTAAAAATTATTGAAGCAAATGAATTTCTGTCCTGTTGAAAATAAGAATTCTCCATAAACATGCAGAACATAACTTAAATCCTTGGTCTTAAGAGATGGAAAAACCTGCATTGACCCTTCTGTATCACTGAACCTTGTTCCTACAAAATAGTTTTTCAAGCATCCCTTCTTTCAGTAAAACAAAGGATAGTTGCATAATTTCAGCCATAACTGTGCCCTGATTTCTGTGTCAGTAGACAAAATAAATTTACCAAACTGGATAAAGATGAATATTCTCCTCAACAATATTTAAAAAAATTACAACATATTCATTTTCAGATCTTTTTTTTTTATATGATTCATTTAACAATAGTTTAGTGCAGGCATCTCCTGAGGTGGAGACTGAGAGCTAAAAACCTAAGACACGTTTCCTTCTGCCTTTGCTATTATCTTCTGCTTTTCTTCTTACAAGCTGTTCAAGACATATTTTGTTGATCCAATCACACACTTGGGTAAAAGAAACTGGATTCATAGGAAGCTGGAAACTCAGATATTTTCTCTGATGATACCTGAGCAGTCCAGAAAGCACTAAGTACTGTAAGCACTTAGAGGCAGTTTGGCATTGAAGAGACACTTTCTCTAGGCAAACACCTGCATATCCTGATTACAATGCTATTCTATTGACGTGTGCTCTAATATAAATCTCCAATACTAGACAGTAATAAATGGACTAAATTCTTAAACAAGAAAAATTTTTTATTTGCTTGTTTTGAAGAAAATACGGGGATTTATCAAAGTAGAGCAAAAGAAAGGAAAAATGTAAATTTTAAGATAACATGAGGAAGCTCAGATACTATAAACTCTGAAAGAATTACATTGTTTTCTAAGATTCACCAGCCTTTCATGGGCATCATGTTTCATAAAACTCATTACTTCACCATCCACTTTTAAATGCATTAGGCAAACTGTCACTTCTGTTTAAAATCCACGTGTCTACATGAATCTTCTGATCCTTCCCAATATGAGTAACAGGCTAAAGATGTCACATGAATTGCTACATGCAGGGAAACAACGTGGTTGAGTAAGGACTACTGGTTAAACTGAAGCGTAAGAAGGAAATGTGAAGACAGCAGAAGCAGGAACATGTGGCCTGGGAAGAATACAGGAACACCACCTGAATGTATAGGGATAGGATCAGGAAAGCCAATGCACAGATGGAACTGAACTTGACGAGGGATGCAAAGAATAAAAAAGGATTCTATTAGCCAGAAAAGCAAAGTAATGAGAGTGTATACCTTCTGATAAACAAGATGGGAGAACTAAGTTTGCAGGTGATACCAAACCAAGTGGTGCAGTTGACATTATAAACGAATGGATTCCATCCAAAGGGACTTGGAAAGTCTTGAAAAGTGGGCACATATGCACCTCATGAAGTTCTACAAGGCCAAGGGCAAGGTGCATGGCAATACCAAACAGTGCCGACTGGTGGATGAATGGATGTAAAGTAGCCCTGTTGAGAAGGACTTATGGGCACTGATGGATTAAAAATTGGATGTTAGTTGGCTATGCATACTTGCAGCCCAGAAAGAAAAGTATATCCCAGGCTGTATCAAGAGAGACTTGGCCAGCAGGGCAAGCAAGGTGATCCTCCCCCCTCTACCCTGCTCTTGTGAGACCCCACCAGGATTCTGGTAAACTCAACACAAGACAGACGTGGACCTGTGACAGTGAGTCCAGAGAATGACCACAAACATGATCAGAGCACTGGAGAGCTTCCTCTATGAAGGCTGAGGGAGCTTAGATTGTATCCTGGATAAGAGAAGGAAGCCCTTCAATCCTGAAAGGGAGCTTATGAAAAATACTGGGAGAGACTTTTACAAGGACGTGTAGTACTAGAGTAAGGGGTAATGGTTTTAAACTAAAAGAAGGTAGAATAGGATTAAAGGAATTCTTTCCTCTTAAGTGGTGAGGCACTGGCACAGGCTGCCCAGAGAAGCTGTGAAGACCCAATCTCTGGAAGTGTTCAAGGTCACATTAAATGGAGATTTGGGCCACCTGACCTAACAGATGGCAGCCCTGCCCACAGTAGAGGGTTTGGACTAGTTGATCTTTAAAGGCTCCTTTCAATCCATTCTATTCCATGATTCTATGATTCTAGAAATGTTTTCAATGAAGGACGAATACAGAAGATATTGCACATGTTTAATAAACTTCTCTGTAGATGAGATTCCTAAAGTACTGATGGTACTGAGTTCTGGTGTCTTGCTTTGTCAAAGAAGGCTGGAAAGGACTAACACAGAAAAGAACTGTGTAAAAAACAAAGTGATGTCCTCAATGTTTGTTTGAGGTTTCCTGGTTTTGTTTTTGTTGCTTTTTTTTTTTCCTGTAAAAAAATAAAGTTTGTTTTAGTCTTCTTATTGTGATCAATGCAATGAAATATCACAAAAATATAAGACTGGAGGGATATAATGGCTGAAAACAACGTTCACTCTAGTAAACTTGCTAACTTCCATGCAATGATTTGTATTTACATTATCACTAATTCCATAGAAACTTAGGGGCTTAGTTGCCCCCAGTAGGACAGAGTCCAAACAACCTAGGCTTTATCTCAAAGTGTACACATCAAACCACATGGCACTCAATTCATTTACAGCTCCTTGCATTTCTTGTTCAAATGCCATTGTATTTTATCCAAATGAAAATAGGGTTCAATTTATAATAATAATGATGATCATTCATGCAACATTTTTCAAGTAAGGATGGCAGATCACAAGATAAACTTAGAAATATTTATATAGAGATTGCTTTGCCAGTATGTAAGCCCACCAAAATGAAATGTGATAGTTTTCAAACAACAGCTGGACAAATATTATCCAACTTACACATTATCTTAATTAATTTTTACCTTTCTTCTCAAATCATTTCTTAGAGTAATTTTTTGTAGTAGTAGTAATCAACCAGCTGTATAGCTCTGCAAATACTGCTCATGGAATAAATCATTTGATGGATAATGACAATTTTCAAAGAAACATTTACTTGGCAAATATTTTTTTCTGATAATTGAGGAGCTCTGTTTTAAAAATCATGCAATAACATTGTGCAGTCATTCTAGACAGGCATAAAAAGTACCTTTAAGTAAAATTATAGGAAGAATTTTACACAGCAGGAAGTAATTAACCAAATGGAAATATGGCCATAATAGTGAGATTAACACTTCTAACTTGTAAAAAGTTGTCCACGTTCTTTAATTGTTAGATATGCTCTAAGATCTTGCCTCATATATCATCAAAAGAATCTTTAACCGGGTCTATCTGTACTTCTAAAGAAATTCACTCTTTTGAAAAAGGCTTGGCTTACACAAGACTTTAGCTGAACAAATCCCATTAACAGCCACGAGAGTCACTTGGCTAAATCCCCCATGCCCCAGAACGGAAACAACAGTGTATAAGTGATGTGCAAGTCTGTATTCCTCTGAAAAAGTAAAGATGAGAAACAGAAGGGAAACATCATCTTCTGTCACAGATGCAGGATCATCTTTAAAGTACCACACACACTCCTGGAGAGAAAGGAAGGAAGGAGACAAAAAAAAAAATGGTAGGAAGGGGAAGGAGAGTAGGTAGGGTAGGTAGGTAGGAGAGAGTGAGAAGATGGAAGAAAACGGGAGAAAAGAAGGAAGATGGATATGCATGAGAAGTGAAATTATAACAAAACAGCTGTCATCACCAACTCCTTGTACCATATATACCCGCATTTTGTGTCCCAAAGGAATTCTCTGGGCTGCCTGGTCTCATCTGTTTCTTTTGAAGTTCTTTCTAGAGTTGTCTCTTATCTAAGGAGTTCACGCATCCCTATTGAAATGCTTGAAAACGGAGCAAGGTGTGAAGAGGAATAGAAGATTAAGCAAGGCTGCAGAAAATACCCATTTATTCATCTTTCAAAGGCAGTAGAAAGGGAGTCGAGCACATCTTTATTCTTCTGTGAGAGGATGCTATTGTTCATCTTGTTCTAATTATGAAATTTGAACTTAAAAGGAAGAAAAAGAACACTCTTCTGACAGTGCACTGTACATATTTTCTGGAAATAATTCTTACAGAGATATATGTCAACCCTGTGTATTCAAGAATGACCCAACAGTCACAAAGCAACATACAGAAGCATTTGATACAATCTACAGAGCTGCAATTCTTGATCTATTTGTGTTCCGGACAGGTTAGAAAACTGTATGGCAGAAGAAGAAAACACAGCTAATCTTTCGTGACTGCTAGACACTGCTGCATAAATGTAATTGCAGAACCAGAAACTCCATGAAAAGAATGCCTTGCCATTTACCACAATTCAAAATGAATCCAATTATTCCTTAATCACACTAAAGGGCATGTTCTTCAAGCACAAATAAAAAGAAAATTGTAGGAATTGGGTCTCCAGTAAAAATCCGTGCAATTTGTAGAGTAAATCTTTTCTAAAAAAAAAAACCAAACATATATATATGTCAAGAAAATACCGTAATTATTTCCACTCCCACAGGTCATAGGTCTACTAGGATTGTCACTTTTTCCCTTCCTCTTCATCCAACAACAGCAACAGAAAGAAAAACACAGAAAAGTTTCCAGAAAATGTATTTGTATTAGCATGAGGAGTGAAGGATAGGGAAAGATCATCTTGATGTAAATTTGAGTTCATTGCTTTCCAAAAGACTCTTAGATTCATACATAAGTGGCACTTTCATCTCTATGTAAAGTGCTTCAGACAAGGTACAAAGAGGCTAAGGACATTAGTTCATAGTACGTCTCTCTTCTGTCTAGTAATCAAGCATGACACTGACAGTTCTGAAAATATTTCTTGTACGTGTGTGGAAGAAACAACACCTGTAGTTCTTAATAAGACATGAAATTAAGTTTTCATTAGCAATTGCACACCCAACAACAATTTAGGACAATGTGCTCAGGTATTTCCAAAGTTTCTACAGACTTTAGAGAGGCAGGGATTTTTTCTTCCTCTTTCTTCTTTCCTAAAACAGACTGAGCTAAGGATTATAACACCAGCTGGGCTACATCTTGAGGATACAGATATCATTTGCAACTGAATGAAAATGAGTTTCTTATTTCTGTTGCCCGATTCCCATCAGATTCTTAATCATGTACTCTTGTGAAGACTTGGCTTGTTTCAGCACTGGGCTGAAACACTGTTTACTCCTTTACTCTCAGCTAGTATGTCTTATACACAAAGTGTGAGTCACACACAGCTGAATCCTACCTCACAGTGAGGCTGTGTACCTTGCACTTGACAGCACTGCACCTTCTTTTCCACAATGATCCAGTGTGCATCCACGGGGAAGGATACAATTCTTTCTCTTGATTTCACACTGTCAAAAGAGCCATGGAGGACAAATCTTCTCTATTCATTCTTCATCTGAAGAATGGCAACATTTACTGCCTTCCGTTGCCTGTGCTTTCATTAGAGAAACAGTGGATAGTGAACATATCAGTTTTTTTTCTAATTCTGTTTGCATCTGAACATTCTCCTTCAAAACATTTGAATTGTAAGGAATGAGATTGTTCTATTTGCCTTAATTTAAAGTCAGTTCATCCTCTGCTGGATACATGTATTCTACGTACCCATCTTCCGTAATCATTGTCTTCAATCCCATTAAATCTTGATGATGGAATCGAGTGCACCCTCAGCAAGTTTGCTAATGACACCACGCCAAGTGGTGCAGTTGACAGGGTAGAAGGAAGGGATGCCATTCAGATGGATCTCGACAGGCTTGAAAGGTGGGCTTGGGTGAACCTGATGAGGTTCAACAGAGCAAAGTGCAGAGTTTTGCACTTGGGCCGGAGGAATCCAGGCATCCATACAGACTGGAAGGAGAGGTCCTTGAGAGCAGCCCTGCTGAGAAGGACCTGGGGGTCTTAATGGATGAAAGAATTAACATGAGCCAGCAGTGTGCCCTTGTGGCTCAGAAGGCAAATGATATCCTGGGCTCCATCGGAAGAGGGGTGGCCAGCAGGGATAGGGAGGTGATTGTCCCTCTCTACTCTGCTCTTGTGAGGCCCCATCTGGAATACTGCGTCCAGATCTGGAGCCCCCAGTACAAGAAAGACAGAGAGCTGTTGGAGAGGGTCCAGAGGAGAGCCATGAAGATGGGTCTGGAGCAACTCCTCTATAAAGACAGGCTGAGGGAGCTGGGCTTTTTCAGCCTGGAGAAAAGAAGGCTGCGGGGTGACCTCATTGCAGCCTTTCAGTACCTAAAGGGAGCCTACAAACAGGTGGGGAATCAACTCTTTAAAGGGTTGATAGCTGCAGGGCAAGGGGAAATGGTTATAAGTTGAGGGAGGGGAGATTCTTCACAGAGAGAGTGGTGAGGTGCTGAAACAGGCTGCCCAGAGAGGTTGTGGATGCCCCGTCCCTGGAGGTGTTCAAGACCAGATTGGATGGGGCCCTGGGCAGCCTGGTCTAGTACTGAATGTGAAAGTTGGTGGCCCTGCATGTGGCAGGGGGGGATGGAGATTCATGATCCTTGAGGTCCCTTCCAACCCTGGCCATTCTGTGATTATGTGATTCTGTGATCTGGACTTTGCCAGTCAACTTCCAGGAGAACAATTCGTGCTTCCACAGAATAAGTTGACACAAGTTAACTTAGTTTTCAGATTTGAGAGAGTCTATTATAAAAGCTTTAAACTAAAGGTGCTTGGTAGCACTGGAGTCACTCTGCAGTAGGAACAGTTTATATTTTTTTTTTTAAATGAACTATATCACTGTAAATCTAAGACTGACGTTCTGAATTCATTTAGGAGAATCCAAACATGGAAGACTTCATCTACGTGTAAGTAGACAATGGTGCAACATAACTGACTTCTTTCTGTGATATGTGGGTGAAAAATCTTGTGTTTCTATTATTGTGTAACTGTTCTCTACCCGTATTTGTCTGTGCAAGAGTGTAATCCTCTTCACAGTTGATAATTTAGTTTTCGAAGTTACTTTCCCCTGCACAGAACATGTTGTCATTTCCGGGCCTGTTTAGAAAGGCCTTCAGGTCTGTTACAGCTATCAACTAAGACAGATTTAGCAATAGTAAAACCCACCTTAGCCAGTTTCCTAAGTATTTGGCCCATCTCAGGTCACTTACAATACTTACAAAAGGTACACTATTAATCCTGTCCTATTAGAACAATCACAAGCTGCTGATATTTGGATGAGCTTCTACCTGTTAATAACAGCTCTTTGTATTCTTACAGGTATGATCCACCCCAGTGGAGAAAGATGAGAAATCACTGCAATCCTTTCTGAAGTTCAAGTTCCATTTTACCCTAGAGTAGAAGTTTTGATAAGAAGATCACTTCCTGATATCACTCATCTGTAATAAGCATTAGTGGACTTTCAGTTACTTTCCTGCCCAGGCAGCATAGCTGATCTAATACCAAAATCTCCTATCTTAAAATGGAGCTTTCCTATTTACTTTCTGGATCACTCTTCTTTAAGTTGCTCATATGAGTTAATAAGAAACAACTTAATGAGTTCTGTAATACCAATGTAAACCCCTGATTCTGTAGGAATCATACCAAGTATAATTATAAGTAATTATTATCCCACACACAGACTGAATTCAGAATGAAGTCCTTCAACACAAAATTTGATTGGAAACAATTTAAAAACATGAGGTATATTTAATTATCTATATTATGATAGTGCCTAGGGGCCTTAACTGAGATAGGGATCTTGTGATGTACTTTGTAGAAATGCACGGTAAGAGAGTTGCCTCATTTTGCAGCCTACCTGAGCAAGGTGGCAGCAAATGTGAAGGGAAACAGATTAAATGACTTGCTGCTTTTCAGTACCTCTGTGATATGAGGTCTCTTGATTTCTCTTTCATCTGCTCCTTTTGGCCTTCATTGCCTTTCTACTGCGAGAAGGGACAGACTGTCAGGATGGATGGGTCCCCAAGCCTCTATATATGACTAGGTCACTGATTAATATGTCACATGAATAATGTGTATACACTTACAGTTTTGAAATGTATGTTTACAATCTTAGAAATATTTGGTCAGGCTATAGAGGAATTCAACAATTATTTTAAATGTCTAGCCAAATATCTTAAAAGGTAGAGGCTAATCAGGGTGTAATTAAACTGAAGGGAACATAATGAAAATCACACACAAATACAGAACTTGACATAAACGTGGAAAATGAACATTTTCAAATTTCACCCCACATTTCCTACCAAAGCGAAAATCTCTAGCCAGCTGAACCTTTCTGTTCTCAAACACATGATAAATCCTGAATTCTAACAGCAAGTATGTCCCCAAATGATATAAATAAAGCAATACAGCATTTACTGGCCCACACATCAGCTGGACCAGATGGCATCTCTATACATTTTTAAACAATACAACATAATATTGTATTAACACATGCTTGCATAAGTGTGTGTAGAGATACAAGACAGTAACAATACTTGACACTAATCCTGAGGAAGTCAGCATGGAAAATAGCTTGCCTATTTGAGGCTAGCAAAAGCCCTCAATAGCAATAGCAAAATACTGCCATTTATTTGTGATAAAAGTGTTCTCTTTTCCTGACATTTTCTCATTGACTTGCTAAGTACTGCTTACCAGTGCACCACCAACATCAATATTAAGGAGTTGTTAAATATTCTACATTATTTATAGTCAGAAAATATGAATAGCTTCACAGTCTTGAATCCACTAAGCTCTGTAGAGTCTGCACAAAGTATTTACATTCCCCTTCAGAAATGTTAAGGCTTCAGTTTGGAGGCTGAACACAACTAAAACTGTTGCCTCTAACCCTTTACCTCCCCACCTCTGATATGCCAGAGGGACATGTCCAACAATTCTCCTCGTCATGATGTTGTCTTTGGAAAAACCTGCACAGACCCCTCTCCTGTGGCCACTCTCTTGTGGTTCTTACCTTGGGTAATATTTTCAGACACTTCCTTCCTCTTCTGCAGGACAAACTAACAGGTGTCTGCCTTGCATCAAGGGCATGCAGGTGTCCCTTCAGCATGCTGTATTTTGGAAAAAATTAAGGAAGCAAACCAAGGGAGGGAAGTAGGAAACTACACCATTTCCTTGCCTTTCTAAAGCGAGTAGAAAATAATCAGCTTTCATCCATTATAACAGCCCAGTCAAACCAACTATAGAAAGCATTTTTTTCCTAATGTATGTCAGTATCCAGACAAACTCATAAAACTCTGTTTTTTCTAATGAAGATTTCTGATATGTCAAACAGCTGCAGGCTCAAGATATCTTGCAAGAAAATCAAATCCCGTAAATTTCAAACAGAAAAGAATATATATAAGAACTCCTCCACGAACTGTCTTGACTTCCTTCTGAGAGCTTGCCCTCTCTTACCCTTGTTATCCACTACTCTACCCTGACACTGAAGCATAGGACTTGCAAAACTTGTTTAGTGGCCATAATCCAGTTGTATAACGAAGTTCTTAAACATTTTTGAGTATCTAAAAAGAACATAAATATGTTAAAAACTGGAAATGTCAAAAGCTTATCCGTTTTCCAGATTTAAGTGTCTTGCTGTGCCATTTGACTTTCCTTCACGACATGTTTCTGGAGAAGGGGAATACCACTCATACCCACACTAAAAAAAAAAGATGGGAAAATAAACAAAATTCATTTTTCAAGACCTCCAAAAACTGTAGTTCTTAGTTCAAGATTTTGTTTGTTTGCTTGCTTAAATTATAAGAAAATCAGAGTGAAATGTGATGAGTTACAGGTTATTTCTTTTTTTCTTTTTTTTTCCAAAATCCCCTCGTTGAAGAGAAATTCTCTTTGTCAGCCAGTCCTGTCTGCCAACTAGGTGTGTCATCAATCCAATGGCAAATTTGTGACAGACCATCTTGTTGAAATTTTGGCAGCACATTTCTACACGTGAGAGTTCGCAGAACACCAGTGTTTTCTAGGCTCATTGCCAAATGAAGGCTTGGAAGGATGTATGTATATACTGTACTCTGCAGCCTTCAAAGGATTAACCTGAATTGTTTTGAGTTTGAGACATCATTAGGTTATATTAAATTACAAAATATGTAAAAATAAGAGCCTGCACTTGCTTGAACGAGCAACTCTGCCATTTTTTACCTTTGTGACTTTATGATGACGTTTGCTTTTCTCTGCTCTTCTATTTAACAGTTCTTCCAGGAGCTGCTTTTCTTTTTTCTCGCACTTGATTTTCAGCTCCACTGTTTTGCATTTTTTTTTTTTGACTGCATAAAAGGTGGGTACACCATTTACAGACATTGCGAATGGGATTTTTTTCCCAAACATTATTTATTTGGGGTTTTCCCAAGATTATTTTTAAGGTATTTTCATTTGCTTCTTTTTTAACCGAATCCATTTACTCTCACCCTTGGATGTGATATCAAGCCTTTTCCTCCTCTCCCATCCATTTTTATCCTCTCCATTTTTTGCCTCCATTTCCCCATTTATATTGTAACCACCTATCACAGAATCACAGAATCACAGAATCACAGAATCACAGAATCATAGGGGTTGGAAGGGACCTCCAGAGATCATCGAGTCCAACCCCCTGCCAAAGCAGGTTCCCTACACCAGGTCGCACAAATTGCTCCCACTTACATGGAAAAACAACCCTTAGTAGCTTGATTATCTTCAACAAGTAACAAAAATAATTTACTTGGACCACCAAACTGTGTTTCCTAAGGGACAAAGTCAGCCACGTTCCAATTACTCTCCATCCAGGGGATAAAAGGGAAAAAAAATCTTTAACACCAGCTTCTTAGAGCAACATATTACTTTTACTTACAGGAAATTGAAATAAAACTAAAAATAAATTGTTTTGAATATTTAATTTTTCTTGAGAAGGAGCTGAACCTACGTAACTATTCTGAAATGTTTTTGAGCTCAAAGCAGTGCCAAGCTAGAATGGTTTCTCTTGTCACTAAATCTAAACTGAAACCAAAGGATGCACTGGTTTCATGTCCTGCCTGCAATGCTTGCCTACATTCACTCCCTACTCTCACATACCACCGCTGCTATTTTTCGCTATTCTATGATCTCTCATCTCACATCTGTTGCTGCTCTCTCCCCTCACCCTTAGCCACTGTTTCTCCAGAGTTAATCTCTATCTTACCTTCTACATCTCTACAGTTCAGTCCCTTCAGATCACGGCTTTCACACAGACAGGGATGTCTCTGTGTATAACTTTCTATTCTCACCAACAGCCTCTTCTACTTCAGTCTGCACTCTCTTCTTCCATTTCTAGCTGTTTATCTTTTTCCAATCTTCCTCCCTTGAACAGGTCCACCAATGAGTTAATGTTGTGCCTCTCCCTCTGTGTTTCCATTTGCTACTTCAGTTTTCATTCTTCATCCAAGATAACCCAGGCTCTTGCTCTCTATCATCTGTGGGTCTCTTTCCACATCATCTACCAGTAGCTCAGAAATGCACACTGTCATCCACTTTTTCTAGGACTTCAAATTCCTTTTCAGCCAATAGGGAAAACTGCCAGTTGTGATAGCGTCTCTGAGCTCTTTTTCTCTTTCTTTCATCTGGACAGGACATTAACTCTGTATTGTATAACTATGAGGCAATCATCTTCTCTGCTTTCCATTCTCAGTAAAAAACAGAGAAGCTTCATGATCTGAATCAGTTATGTCAGAAGAAACACTGGGCTGCTCAGGTGGCATCTGCTGTCTGTGTGCCCAACAGACCCCTATGACCTCTGTTCTGTCATCTGTAGGTCATACAACATCCCGCTTTGCCTTGCTTTGCTTTCGTATGCTTTCCCTTTTCCTTCCTTTTCTTGCAGTATTCCCAAAGAGCCCTCATGCATAGCCTTTTCTTCACTTCTACTGATCCAGACTGCTTCTTTTTTTAAGGTTATTTATTTTGCCTTTTAGAAGAAGGTCCTTCACAGATTATCCTCCACTCTCTTACTCTGCACAAAGAGTAAGTCTCTTACAAGACTCCCACACATGACAGTCTCCCTTTGGCCATTTGCATGGTTCTTGGACTGAATTTTTAAATTGATTCATTGCTTTCCACTATCCCAGATGCTCAGGAGCCACTCTCTATAAATAAC
Source organism: Lagopus leucura (assembly GCF_019238085.1). Taxonomy (NCBI): domain Eukaryota; kingdom Metazoa; phylum Chordata; class Aves; order Galliformes; family Phasianidae; genus Lagopus; species Lagopus leucura. Next base: position 52,992,091 of record NW_024962252.1, on the reverse strand, counting down.
TACAAAACAGTTTGCTACCTTTCTTTAAAATTCTCTTGAAAGCCCTCCTTTTCTGTGATGCCTACAAAAGATTTGACAACATTTAGACTTCTGGTATGCTGAGGTCACTGCCTATGATGCTGACTAATATTTTCTGTGTTTCCTGGTGTTCTTCCATCTGTCTATCCCCATCTGTTGTTTCTTTGCTTATCCTTGTAAGCTGCTCAGAGGAGGGACTGCCTTGCTGCTCCCTGATTGTGCAGCTGCTGCAGGCCAGGGTCCCCAGCCAAGGTTCATGCCTGTAGGTGCTTTGCTCCCACCACAATAACCCAGCCTGTGCCTTGCTGAGAATCTTCCTACCTGCTGTATTGAGAGGGTTTTGGTCAGCCTGCTGTCAAGCCAACTGCTGGCTCAGGCAATCTATTACCTCTGTGCCTTATGTTCAAGCACTGCTTATAGTCACCAGTGGAAGTTATTTCAATGACCTCACTTAGTCAATATCACAAAACACTGAAGTATTTGGCAGAATAAGATTCCCTCTGTGGGATAGCTTCCCTACAGCATGTATCTGTCTCAAGGCCAGCTTTGCTAGCCCATCCATTTAATTCACTCAGAAAATTACAGTGAGAAGATAGGACATAAAGTGACCCATTTGCCCGTTGCACTAATCTAAGCCTTTTTATTTGCTGCAGTATAAGTAGGGACCAGTGAAGAAAGATGATTTAGCATAAAAACCTGCACAGCATGCCAATATGAATACTATGAATAGATCAGTGTTAGACACGCAGGACAGGTCATGATAGTGTAATGGCTGTCAGAGAGAAGGTTGCAAATGCCTTTGCTGAACTAAATGAATTCTCTCCAGGTTTCTCTCTGGACAGTTAAAGACACAAAGTGGAATTCTAGCAATAAATACTGGAGTGGGTTGTGCTGGATGATGGCAGGGATGCAATTGAGAACAGCACTACGATTGCAGATGGATGGCTAGAACAGAACAGGGGCAGAAGAACACAGTTGGTGTCTTTTCTTCATGAGATGGCAAAGGCTGACAGTATTTTGACATCCTAAATTGAATTACCAGAAATCTAAACATGAGCATATTGTGTTAGATTTCTAGATTCTATTGTCTTCAATGAAGGGGAAAAAGTGATTTAATTTTTTTAGACTACTGGATTCTAGAAATCCCAGATTCCCAGAGATGTGATGATCAGTAAGCTGAATGAAATAATGTCCCAGGTTACAAGAAAACTGTGCAAATACCAGTTAACGAGCAAACATTTGTTGTGGTGAAAGCTTTCAGGAGCTTTCACAAGTGCACTCCCTGTCACACAGTACAGTGGCAAAAATACAGCTGTACAGCACTCCATCCTGTTCTGACTGAGGCTGCATGCATCCTGGGACACTTACAATATTTTTTATTACCACCTCATATGGTAGAATGTTTAATTTGCAGCTCAGAACACATAATCTCTTCAACCTTATGATGCTGAGCATTATTCCATTCTTACTTGAATCCTCCTTATCAGTTCACTGAGGCTCATACAGGTAAAAAATTACAAGAAAGAGAAAACAGAATGTCTAACTGAACTCCTTTCTCTGAGTTCCTTGCTGCATGTCACCAAATTCCAAATAACAGGATTGTCAGGACCCTTGAGAGAACAAGTCCTCTTATTCAGTTCAGCTTGTATCTAACTTTCTTCCCTCAACCTCCCCATTACATCTAGGATAACAGAAAAATAGTTTCTTGTTATCAAGGTTAGGGCTTTCTCCATTTTTACAGAGTGTAGAGTATAATATCAGACCACAGAAATATACCTATCACAGTAGATTCTGTAGGTAATTGTGCTTTCCAAGTACTTCCTTTCCATCAGAAGGAAATACATGCTTTGATTTCATGATGATTTTTCTCCTACATTAACTAATGCATTTTCTCAGGTATATACTACACTTTTATCTCCTGAACATGTTTAGACATCCCTACATTCAAGTTAATTTAAGCTAGCATACAAAAGTTTTCCAAATTTAGAACCATTTGGAAATGTAATTAATGCTGTTAGTGCTTACCACTAAACAGAGAAGATAGATGTTGAATAAGACATAGATTTGGTAGAACCCATACTCCTCAGTTAACCAGTACATAGTTCATAAATACTTGAAAGCTATTGTTCAAGATTTTCCAAGTAGTGAGAGGCTTTAAAACATTCTTATTCTTAAACTTCTTACTACATAATTTTTACAAGAGCTCCTAGCCCATCTATCAAGCTTCTTCTAAGCGTTTCAGGTTAGATGTCCCAAAATGGGGATATCAAAAAACTGTGATCATTACTATGTTTTTAGGAGTTTATTTTATCTTCAAATTAAATTAATATATCTTTATGTCTTGTTATTTAGTCTTCACCCAAACCTTCATCTACAAGGCAATGATTCTGTCCATTTAGGAATTGTGTCCCAGTGTTTCTAAGTCTTTCAGGAAGGAACCATTCAGGAGCTAAGAACAGGTGCAAACAAATTCAAGAGTGGAAAATAAAATGTTCAGCTGAAATCTAGGTATTTCACACAGTTGACAAAAATAAGAGCACGTATTGAGAGGAAAGCTAGTTCAATGGTAGCCTAGAAGCTGCAGGACACAGGCAAGTTGATTTGATGTATTGCAGAAGCATGGTCATGATCAGGACACAAAATTAAATTCCTGATCATTACATAGTTGTTTTTTGGTTTTTCATATCTGTTCATTTTACTTACTTTACATTATTTTACAATGTAGATATTTTTTGAACATTATGAAGGCTGATTGCTAACATGTACGGTTTCTGAGGAAAGAGCCTCCACACTGTGGAGAGCAACTCATCCAAACTCAGCCTGAGACCTGCTGTGGGCACAAGAACCTCTAGGGTCCTCAGGACCACAGTCCCAGCAGTTTCCTTCCTAGCTTTTCAGTTTTCTGTTCTATACATCTTCTGGCTCTTTCTGATGGTCAGCAGAACATGAACTCTTCAAACCAATGAAATGGCAACAATAGTTTCGAGTCTTGAATATGTCCTCATATGCCATAGCCCTTTCAGTAAACATGTAGTGAACAAAACTGAATCCAATTAGATACAATTTTATCTTATTTTGTATCTTTTAGTGGAATATAAGGATGGGGAGGAGGTGGACTTTTTGGTTTCTTCTTTTTTGTCCATTAAATCCATGAATACTGCTTTGAAAGATGTTGCATTTTGAAGAAACAAATGAATAATCAACAGCAAAATTGGTGTGAGGTATGCACTTGCACAGCTCAGAGAAAACTTATGAAAACAGATGCCTCAGCTCCTCTTCCAGGTTTGCCAAGCTGGTTGGTGACCTAAGCATCCGTTCTTCTAGTACCTTCTGTCATTAAGCACAGGGAGATTCAAGTGCTCTTACAATTATCTGGAAAAGAAAGCAAGAAGCACACTGTTCAGACACTGACCAACAAGCTAAACACATGCTCCCTGGAAGCCTCCATCCTCCACTTTCTGCAGAGCTATTCCAAGAAGAGCAATGTCAGAGTCATTCCTCTCAGATTCAGAGTCCAAACTATATCAAATTAAGCAACGTTATTGTGGGAAGCATATTCCAACTACATTTGGAAAAGCTGGTGAGTAGCAAAAACCTCCCAGAAAGTCTTCAGAGAATTCTGGCTCAATGAGAGGGTCAAAAAACAAAACCTTGTATAACAGTTCGCCATTTGTTCTGCACTTCAAAATTCTGCCTTAGCACAGAGAGGGGAGTGACACAAAGAAATGAGAATTTGAACTCACAGCCTCAGAGTACACCAGCATTTTTTTCTTGCTTGATTGTGTACTAAAACTGCCTGTAAAGTCAATAACTTCCTATGGCTTCACAGCAAAGCAGAAAGATTAAAAAAGAGCCATGGTCCTTTGAAGATGCAGAAGGCAGTAAGTGAGCAGGCTGAATCCTCTTTGGATTTGAAAGTCTATGCGGTGCTAACAGTTCTGCTTTAAGGTGTCAAAATTGCCTTAAATCTTTACCTTTGTTATATCCTGCTGTTACAGATGTATAATAGAATAGGTCTGACTATTCCAAACCATTTAGACAGCATCATTTTTCTTTTGACTTTTTTTAAAAATATAGCTGGTTAGCACTGTTTTTGTTTGTTTGTTTAATGTGCAAGCAATTTAATTACTTCAATAAGAAGAATATGGCAATGTAAAGTAAAGGAGGTAACCACTGTGTGGATTTTACTGTGTTTGGTGATAATTCACAAAGTTTCAAACCAAGCAAAACACTGAGGCCCCTGTTTCTTTGTGACTCTATGAACTTGCCATTAAACAGTGCAAAGTCAGGAGCCCAGAAAAGGGCATAAGAACAGAAATATTTTCGTGCTCTGTTTTTGGAAAACCAGACTAGTGTATTTTAAAGGAAAGAGCAGGAAGCATCAAGTGGTTTAAGAAGCCCTTCCTTAATACCTCCATGCTGAGAAGAGCACTGCCTACTCCTGGACCAGAGACCAGCCAAGTCAGGCAAGTTGATCTCTAGACTTGGCTTTTGAAAATGTGGAAGGCAGTAAGTGTGTAGGCTGAATCCTCCTTGGATTTGAAATTCTGTTCCATCAGATAGGCTTTTGTCTCCTTGAGTTTCATTTTTGGAGGGACAGCATTACCACCTTTCTTTCCCTCATCAATTTTTTCTAAAAGTTTTCCACAGAACTGATGAGAGAGCTTTTGAAGTACAGTGATATAGTAGTAATAAGAATGATTGCTATACAGTCACTCATTACATTCAAAAAGCACAAGGTCCCTGTCAGTAAGGCAGTTTCCTCCCATCACCGACATCCTTTCAGCTGGTCCTATGAATTTTCCAGCTTCGTGCTATGGAATCACGAAGAGCTATTATGGGACTGCATAGGCACGTTCTTGGCATCAGGTCTCTTCCTTAATAAATCCCCTCTGTCTTGTTGGGATTGTTGTCTTAGTTTGAGGTATAGCTCGAGTGTTACCCCTGAGCAGACTCCCATAAGTTTCTATCAGAGATTAAACTGTGCTTTAAGCTCCAGGCAGCTAACTTAATGGAGGGCAGGGGATGGTAGATTGAAGCTCAAGTGTAGCTGACCTAGCTCATAAAGCAGTAAAGACTCAGCTATCCCTTCCTGCTAATACAAACTCCTGTGCTGATAGCACACAACCGGAGTGGATGGCATACAAAGCAGAGGCAGGCTTGAACTGAGGTGCAGGGATGTTTTGGTTCGGAATGCTGGCAGGGTCCCTGTACCTGGCTGACCTTCCCCACTGAATTTCCGAAGCAGCTGAGTTGCATGGGAGCCAGCTACTGAGCTATCCACACATTAAGGTAGTGCATTTTCTGGAGTAAATCATCACCAACATCAGCTTGTCTTAAAATTTGGAGTAATAAATTTTTTTAAATTAAGTCATTCTCATTCCGCAGTCTGAGTTTTGTGCTAAACTGTCACAAAATGGTAGAGCTTCAGTGGGGATACTCACTGAAGTCGAACGTATGACAGAACTTGAAATGTTTTGCATGGCAACAGAATGTAACAGCTCTCATATAAATCTAACTATGCAACATTTACAATATAAATTCTTCTTTGTAACTTTTTATGGATTTCTTAAAGAAATGAGATGCAAAACTCACTCTGTCTTCAGCCTCCTGTCTCTTGTCAGTGTGTTTCCTTCCACCAGTAACTTTTAAAAATACTGAGTAACTTCGAAAAAATCCAAAGATTGCATAAATGTCTTAGGGACTTGGCAGGCAAGTTGAGAAAGATCTTCTTGAAGTCCTAACCAAGAAAGGGACAGAAATAGGAGTTCAACTTTTTAATAGAAATCAGCAGATCCAAGTGCAAAACAAAAATCATTAGGAATTTGAACTTTGTAACTTCCACTTTTTATGGAATTACTTGCAAAAATGGCAACACACTCTGGAATATGGGAGGAAAGATGAACAAGAGTTAAGCATCTTGTTAAGCACATGAAGTCTGACAAAGCTGGGGGCAAGATGTGGTAACTTCATGAAAGTGTCTAATGCATTCAGATAACAGCACAGGAGAGAAATCATCATCTCTGTAGTTCATGGTAAGTACAAACTCTTAACTGCAATCAGAGTGAACTCTCACTACTTTGTGAAGCTGTCAGTCTAAACAGAGAAACACCAAAGTGCAGGAGAGGAGTCCACAGTAACAGCTGATGCTAGCATTAAAATTCAAAATTGAAAGGTTCATAATGACAGGAAACTTCATGGTCAGGTCTAAAATCACTCATTCCTTGAGACATTCCCCCTTCACCCCAAAAATCTCAGCCATAAAAAAAAATTGTTTTGGCTCCTGAACTGAGAGGAAAATCAAGATAAGCAGTCAAATGCCACAAATAGATGTGGTACAGAACCTGGAGAGCACAGACAGTGACATCTACAGCTTTGTAGTGCACAGTACCACTTCCCTTCAGCTCTGTGTCTGACTCCTGAAATGTAGAACTGAGCACCCCAGCCCTGAGCAACCCTGAGCATTCACTTTGTTCTGCAGCACTGCTTCCATCCTAAAAGCCAGCAAAATCATGCGCACAATTTTCTCACCCCCTCCCACACCTCACCAGATGTATTCTTGTTAAGAAGTTATGTCTGAATTGCACTCCAGGCATTTCCATGCTACTGTTGTTTTGCCTGTCTGAACTTAACTTTCTTAGCATCCCCTAGTCTTTATCGGCTCAGGAAAATAACCTACAAAGGTTTCAGGACCCCTTGGCACTAGTTGCATTTCTAGTTTGTGACTGTGGAAAAAATATTGATGTGAGTTCCTTGAAACCCTTTCCCTAAGAGGTGTCAATAATTACCATCTTGGCATACAGAAAAGAGACTTTGGCAGGTTGCCCAGTAACATCAAACAGATCAGGAACAGCCACAAGAGCTCAGTTTTCTGTAACGTTACCTGACAAGACTGTAAGAAATCACGTAACTGATTTATAGGAAGTTGAAGAAATGAAATATTCCTTGCTTAATTTTGATCAGTGATATAAGACCTATTCTTTTGATATGGCGTTACAAGAATCCAAACATAAACTGCAAGTACTTTCACTATCTATTTAACTGCTATTTCAGGGATGAAAGTACTTTTTTCCAATGCCTTGTGTTCACAAAGATGCCCTGAACAGAGCATTCCTGGTTTAACACTACAGTTCTATGAGCTATAAGTTAAAATGAAGCTACAAAAAAAAGAGCAAAAAAAAAAAAAAAAAAAACAACCTCTCCAAACTCAGAGACTTTCCCTGAAAGATTTTTTTTCTTATTTTGAGTTTCACAAAAACCCTAAAAGCATAATTTTCTAAACTTTTTTTTAACTTTTTAAATTTTTTTCCCAGAAATGTGAGTTATCAGAATGAAAAGCGGTTTTAACTCACAGAAACCTTTTGGTTTTGAATCAAAATCTAATATACATCTATATCTAATATACAATCTATAATATACGTCAGTGAACACTGTTTGGCCCAAAGTGTCTTTGAAATGCGTAGGAACTTGAGTTAACCTGACTTGGTTTGAAGGGCTGAACAGATGAATGTTCAGCACACCCCGGTTCTTATCTGTGTATCCACTGGGGCCTGAACTGCATCCTTTTTAAAAGTTCTATAAACATCACTGTATTTCCTATTCAAAAGAAATCGGTTGATCCCATTTACTTCAGCACCCATTTGGAGTTATTAAAAAATCTTATGCTGAAGCAATCCATGCTCAAATCAAACTACTAAATGTATCCCATAAAATATCTCTCATTCATCAGTGTAAGAATGGTTCTTCCTTTAAAATTTGTCTTTGATAACATTTCTAAGATCATAATGTAAAATTATTCAAAACTCCATTACATCTTTGCAGTTTGACCAACATGCTAGGTGGGAGACCATATAAAATGCCAGAAACAAAATACAAATAGGAGATGAAAAGGAGAAGCTGATGTTCACGAGTAGAGACCCCCTCTAACACTTGTGTAGCACTGGAATACCAAATGAGAAAATTGTGGCCACAACCTACTGGTCAACTGCAAGGAGATTTTTCCACCTTAGTATATTTCTATCAGCAGCTAGAGCAACTGACAAAAAACTAAATCCTTTTTTTTTTTTTTTTTTTACTGACCTGTACTGTTTTCAACTGTACTGAGTACATTATTTATGGCACTTCTTAATGAATGTTTTAATAATTCTGCACCAGAGCTCAAGATTCATTCAAACTCTACAAGCACACAAAAATTCCTGTTGTTAGTGCTTAATCAGTCCTAAAATAGACATTAAAATCCTACAGCTCAACTAGAGAAACCAGCAAGAAAGCAAAGAATTGCAAAAGGATGCTGTGAGAAAAAGCAACCAAAGCTGCAAACTGCTCTGTGACTCTCTGTGATGCACCCTCCCAAGGCCATTATCAAGTGATTTCTATTCTTCTTTGCCCAGTTTAAACATCCTCCCATACGTATGATTCAGGAAACACACAAAAGCCAAATATGTAAATGCACAATCTCAAAATAAAGGACTACCAGGAAGTAAGAAATCCTCAGTTGGCACAAATTACTATTGCTTGACTGAAGTCACTTTACAGTAGTGGATGAGCCAACTTGATATTTCTACTCCAGCAGTCAAGTGATTCTGGAATCCCACAGCACTCTTTTCTATTTCTACTCTCTCTGTTGCTATCGCATCTTCTCCAAACCTTCCATAAAAAGCTATGCTATTGTAACACACTTCTTGATAAAAATAGCTTAACGAAAGTATCTTAATAAAAAAGCACCTGGGATATGGATATTCTCGTTGTCACCAATTACACCAGTCTGGGATGATAGGGTGGATATGCACATTACATTCTGAATGTCACTCTTGTAAGACCACCATGAATGCTGTGCTGCATTGTTCACACAGTCATAAGGTAAACCGCTGACAGTGAATCCCAAAAATCAGAACAGAAGATGCAAGATAAAAATCTGTTTATATTAGCAAACTAGGGATCAGACACACAGGACATTATGAGAAAACTGGTTTCTATCTAGCAGAGAGAGATTTGAACTTGAATTTATTTGTGTTACAAAAGAGCTACAGAGATCTAAGGGAAGTATCACAGCATTTATCATAACTACCAACATTACCAAACAATTCTTGTCTTTAAAATGTTGTACTCTTCTCTTTAAATTGTTTTTATATTGTTAATATCTTGTTCCTCTCTTTCCTTATTTTCTCCTTCAGCTTTTTCAAGAAAGACTCCTCTCCAGACAACAGGGAAAAATGTGGCTGTGATTAGATATTTTCCCCTAAAGCGGTCAGCACAGTTGATACTTCATATCAGTATTACTCAGCAGGAAGCTAAATTCTAAAAGCTTTCTGGTCAGAAGTAGGTCTCACAGCCTTCAATCTTTGGCATTTCCCAGTATGTCTGAGTCAAATTGTACAACATGAACATGCACGCTAACAGAGATGTGCCAAATGCCAGATTAAGAATCAGAGACAAAGGAAATGTATATGGATGAAGCCTCTGCATTTCTCCAGCTGTTATCCAGAAATTGAACAAGACTCGCAATGCGTGGTACAGAAAATTCTCATCCTTTCTGAGCTGTGGTTCCTCATGTGGTTCCTAGAGACTCTTGTTTTCAGGCTCTGCAGTCACAGAGATTATTTCTGTCTTAAAAATACATTTCTAGTTATGTCAAGGACTGAAAGGGATCTCAGAACTTGCAGAAAAAAACAACCTGTCTGATTCCTGACATGAAAGTATTATCTCTCAGGGTAAAGAAATTTTTTCTGAACATACTCATTCCCCATTTCTGTCACTCTGTTGAGGGTACCTGCAATAAAGGCAATGTAAGTGGCCTGTTCATAAACCCAGAAGCATCCTTTAAGAATTACCACTGATAATGCTCATTCAAAGAAAAACCTGCTAATTAACTGGGGATTTGACAGTGGAAGTGGGGGCACCCAGACCATGTCAGTCCAAACAGAGAAGCAACAAAACAAGAACAGTCCAAGAGGCGGACTGGCCATCAAATCCTTGCCTACCAAAAAGTAAGCTCCAGCAAGGCTCCCTGGACCAATTTCCTCCCAGAAGTCTTATTTTATGTAGCTAACATGAGTGGTTCCTTACTGTTACAAGTAGATTTTTTTTAGATTTTTTTTTTTTCCCAGATTCCTTTTTTTTTTTTTTAATATCTTCATTTATACCAACTTCAGGTCATCTCCATTCATCCAGTGCTAACTCCATTTAAGTCCATCACCTTAAAAAAAAAAGGATTTTAACATAAGAAGTATTCATAGTGTCATTTTATGACCCATCAAGTGCTTATTCAGACTAAAGCACTGATTTCAAAATCACAGCAAGTAACTAAGACATAATTAAACTGTTATCCCTGCAGATTTTTATATAAACAGATGTTTCCTAGACTCCTCTAGAGGGATGTTTTAGTTTCATTTTATGTGAGAGCATGAAGAATACTTTCTAACAGGTACTATACAGGAGAGATAATAAACAATTAAGAGGACAAACAACATTTGTGCTAAGATTTTTACAGTAAAGATTTTATTTTGCATAAAAACTTAAACATTTTCAAGCATTTATTTGCTTTCTCTCTTGATACCTTACAAACCCTGAAATACAGAACACTTGCAGACAAGGTCAGTGGTGATCTCTGCAAGTCCAAGCAACACTGAAAGCAATACAAACAGGATTTTGAAGCATTAACAAAATGCTAGTGTCCAGCAGAAACTAACCATGCTCAGAGCACGCTTAGCCAGCCCTCAACCCTGAAAAACTGCAGTAAGCTCACTTGTATGAATACATGACAGCTCAGAACTCAAATTCAGTGCTTGAGCCCTCGCACTGAAGGAATTATGTGTGAGAATACAAGGACAGTGTTCTGGCAGTGCATATTCTGCTTCTGCAGCAGATAAAAAGAACCAGGACTGGACTCTCCAGCAGTACAATCCCTTGATCAAGGTCTTCCATGTGAAAGGCATACATATACCTGCATGCTGCAGTTTTGCTCCCCATGAACATGAAGCTAACTTATTTGCAAGAAGCATAAGGCCTTTTTCTCCTTAAGCTCAGGACCACCCTGGACAGTTGGCTAATGGCTTACAATCAGCACAGTTTAATTCCATCCACTCAAATGATGGTCAGATTTATGCATGTACATTCTATCTTAGCTACTTTCAAAAGACTACTGAGAAGTCTCCTCAAGGACTGTCTGCAGAGGTGGAGCACAAATAAAAAAATGAGGTCAACCCAAAGTCATCACCTGCCATGCAGACTGCTGAACACCCAGTGAGATGTAAGGCTTGGATGAAAACCAGTACAATTGATGTCAGGGTCCAAGCTCTATCCTTTACAGTATTTCCAGGCAGAGTCTGCCACTAAGAAGTAAATCAAATCCAAACCAGCTTGCGTTTATTCTCTTTCTTCCTAAAATTTTATGTACTGTTGCATCTCATCCCTTCCCTCTTTCTCTACACAACCTGTCCTATTGTTCTTCTTTGTCAAGTTATCTAATTAGTTGGGGACCAGATCAACAGAATACTCATGATAGCAGGCTAAGCAAATCACTCAGAAATAAGTGTTTACTGGATCAAGCCCTTAGCCTGTCAGCTCCTCAGAGCAGAGACTGTGCTTTATTGTTCACATGCAGAGTAGTCTGTACACCAAATGTGTTATATACATAATTCATTTAAAAATAATAATGGTACACTAAGAATGAAAAACATGCCAGCAGGAAAGTTCACTGGCTGCGCTACCATCAGTAACTCAGAAGTGCTCTCAAACAATTCAGTCTTGAAAAATCAAAAGGATGATATTTTGCTTAAGGCAAGGAACCAAGAGCCAGAATTGCTGCAGTACCATCCCAGCCCTGCCACAGAAAATAAATAAATAAATAAATAAAAATCATCAGGACAAATCTTCAGAACTTTCTGTGCCCTATCTTCCTTCAAAATAAAAATAAATAAATAAACAACAAAACAACAACCATAAAGTAAGTGTTCTTGTACTTCATATACTCACAGGTAAACCAGGGCTTGGACAGTATCTTGAATAGATAATGCACTGTATACTGAATTTAAATAATTGCACCATAGCATATTTTCTCAGTGTAAAACAATGACACCATATCAGCTGTATTATTTATGGATGATGTCTAAAAATGTATGATATAACATGCAATTATAGAAAACAGGTACTTCTGCACACCAGCACACACGTGTGTAAATGCCTTATGAGAGACATATTTAGAAAAGGTTTTATGAGAAAGTATAAACTCATGGCATTGGCCTGGCTGCTGCACTACTTAATCCTGCCTTGACCCTCCAGCAACTAAATATTCCTGACTGACACAATCTCCAGGCTCTCCTCTCACACAGAGTTCTACCTAAGAGAATTAACACCTTGGCATGACAGAGTTTCTGGGGGAGGGGCTGTACCTTCCTCTTGCTATTGTCCCAGTGTCTTTTTTTTTTCATACTTTGCCATCTACAATAGCCTGGCTATTCTTCTTTCATATTTAAAAACCTTTATGCAAATCAGGCTGGTAGCACAGCAACCTAAAGTTCTTGCATTAATGCAGAGTATTATTCACATATAAAAATTCCATTTAAATCCCATTAAGGTTATGACATAAATCCAAACAAACCAGAAAATGTACAGTTAAGGTGCAAGAGTGACATATGTCTTCCAATCTCTTAGCAGGAGCAGAATAAAAAAACTATTAGAGCGTCACGGGCTGGGGCAAGGCAGAGAAGTAATATGTTACATTTCTGCCTATTACCAGTTCATTCCAGAATATCTGAGAGTGTTTTGTTTTATTTTTCCTTAATGCCTGTGTCTCAGTGTGAGTGGTCCTGAAAAACAGTATTTATCTGTAAATACTTCCTAACAGTACCCATGCTGAGGGACAAGAAAGGCAGCCTCCTGAAAAACAGCTGTAAGCTAGGAAAATCAGATTAGCATTTTATATTTTTCTAGAGGTGTTCCTAGTGGATGGTCAATAGCAAAAACAAATGCGACAGTGCTTTGCTGGTGTCCCAGTTAGCAGCACTGCTGTAACAGTCTGAAGGCACCTACCTGTGCTCTCACATATTCCTCCCTCTGAATTCCTGACACTTCATAGTAATGCAGTACATAGCAAAGCCTTAAAAAAGAGGCTGTAGAAAGCTAGAGGTATGTTCCTGGAGCATTGCTGAATGTTTTGGGTTGATTTTTTGGTTTGTTTTTTTTTGGGGGGGAGGGGGATGGGGGGGAGAAGGGAGGAAGGGTGAAGACCACACTGCCTGTTGGGTAACCCATTACTACAGCTAGTGAGAATATAGAGTACAGTGGCATTCCTAGGCCCCTATAACAAGTGTGTCAGATTACTTTATAAGCAGGTGGATATCACTAGCTATCATGTATAAATAAAATGTGACCATATTGCTTTGTAATAAGCAAAAGGGGGAGGGGTTGATCTGGTTTTTACTTACGTTATTTGAGCTGTACATTCACTGTGAAGCTGTCGTCTTGATTAGAATCCCAGGTTTGATTTGAACTAGCCATTTGTAAGACAGACATACATATGCACAAACATACACACAAAGCTATGAAAGCAGTTCCATCTGTTTTTTGGTAAGGCTGGGTCATAATCAACAAGAGTGCAGATATTTCTTGTTCTGCATTTGTGACCTGACATGTCTTCCTTTTTGCTGTCATTAAACACTGCTGTCCTAAACTTAGCTGGTATCAACAAAGGATTTGGTAGAGAGAGGAATGACAGTTTAGGGGGAGGTTGTTGTTTTTTTAAATTCATTTTTTTTCATTCTGCATTGAAGAATTTATTTTTCCCTTCCTCTGTTCTAAGTAAACATAGTACAAATTATACTTTGAATAAAACACATCACAGACTTCCATGGAAACTGCAATCTGCATGAGGAAAGAACGGAAAGTGGTCAAGGTGATAAGAATACCTTCTGTAGCTCCATGACAAGATACAAGCAGAACCCTAGCAAGTGCAGAAGAAACCAACATGACAATACAAAGCTAAGTGAAATCACAGTGTTTGAGAGAGGGAGGGAGGAAAGGGATCGGACATATGTGCCCAAAGCCATTCTTTCCTGCCAATTATCAAATCCTTGACAAGTTACAAACATTCAGGATCTCTTTTGGGTGGACCTTCAGGGAAAGTTGAGAGAACAGATTAAAGTGAGGATGTCTTGTTTTCTCTTGGACACCCTGCACATATGACCACTTAATGTGTTGAATTAGACAAACATCTGCTCTGCATGTGAAACATGACAGGTGCCCGCAGGTATATACTATGCTGATGTTTACTGGAGACACTCTTGGCTTATATCTTCACAGGGCTGTTTCAAGTTGAAACTGCTGCAAAAGTCTGGACTGTGATGAAAAATAGTTTATATGGCAGATTCTGAAAAACATGGAGATGAATACATAGCTACCAACTCTTTGATCAGGTATATTTTTAAGAATCCTTTCTTGAAAAACTTTTTTTTTTTTTTTTGTCCTTATTCTTACTCTCCTAAACATGCAAATACTCAAGTACTCTCTCTCTCCTTCTTCTATTTCTAAATGTTTATGTATTCCTACCCAGAGACTTGTCCAGAGTGCTGACACTACAGTTTGGTCTTCCACTCAGAAACCCTGGCAACGCTTCTCTTCTACTCCATCACAGATCAGCTGCTGCAGTCATTTGTCTTGCTCCATGATCCACATCTTCCATCACACATTTCCCTTTTCCTCATCAACTTTCAGATTTTATTCCACTACTGTCACTTCCCTGCTGCTCATTCTAGGTGAACTTTTAGTTCTCAAAGCAAATCATTCCATAAGTTTCCAGCTCTTCCTTCTATACCCATTTCTCTGCTCCTTACCTCTACACAAATATCCTCCTTTCTTTTGATAACTTTTAATGAAAACATAGTGATGACTGCACTATGCTAGTTCGTACCTTTCTTTTGAAATAGTATCTGTAAATGTTTGAAGATCTGTATTTATATTACACATGTAAGAACCAGCATCCCTTATTTTTTGATCCAATTTTTTCATCCATGTTGCTCAAATTCAAGAAATAAAATGATGAGGGCAGTATATTCATGATCTCTCCATGTACAAATATATTGCTTTCAGAGGTTTGCATCCATGTCACGTGATCAAGCTTTCCACTCTGTCAGATCTCCTAATTGAAATGTTCATGCTTCCTTCCAAATATGAATCAGCTGAAAGAAACTAGGTTGCTTAAATATCAGGGGTCAGGAGCAGAGATATTTATAACTTTGCTCATTTTTATTTAAATGGACCAGTAGCTCTTACCCAGTGAGCTCAGACAGAACATGTAACAAAGTATGAAGGAGCATGAAGCCCTTCAAGAAGAGGATGTTGCATGCACAGCCTAAGGTTTCATTCCTATGCAATTCTCTACATGAATGAATGGTTCTACTGACTTTTTCTTAATGTTGAAGTGCAGGAATAATTTTTTTTAACCAGCAAAAAGGCTAAGTGGTTTGATCAGGGCCACAGATCAGTATGACAGAGACTACTATAATATTCTAGTAAGCCAGTCAGATTGAAAGCTTAAATTCTGGAAACAGGAGTCACCTTTTATCATATATTTGAACTGTGCTCAGCAACTGAACTCAATCCTTGCTGAGGTTTTTGAGTACTGGTTTAATACAGATAGTAAATGTCAAGTAGACCAATGTGCATGGGGCTTTACATAGCCTTTTTACTCTTAGGATCATAAAAACTTAAAACCTTCAACAGAATAAGGTAGGTCTTCTTTTAAATGCCTCAAGCTACTTTCCTGGATTCTTTAAAATAAAAACATACTCTACTTAAGAATGGTTTCCCATATGGAAATTTTCCTTTTGGGTTGTTCTGTTCCCTTTATAACTGCTGGTGACAGCATAGCATTTGAGGCATAAGGAGGAAGTTATGCCGAATAGCTATTAAGAGAGGAAATAAAACAAGAGTGGGCAGAAGATGAAGAAAATATCATGAGTAAGCTTAAAAGGTATATTAAATCTCTTCATCTGCATTGACCTTAGAATGGTACTAATCATGAGGATTAGCATGTTTCCTGTGCATAACAATAGGTTGTGCCAGCTGCTGGAGAGAGATGGTCTGGTATACCCACTCAGATACTGAAGTGCAGCCTACAGATTGCTTATACACGTAGTCATGAAACAAATGTTGGCATCTTAACATGCACTGCAAAAATCTACCAGGAGGGCAGAAGAAAGAGGCATTATTTTATATCTAAAAATGTACCCAAAAGCTAAAATATATATTCTCAGTAAGTTATAAGAGCAGCTTCAATTCTGCCATATCAGATTGTCTTCAAAAAGAGCATCAGTTGACATTATTAGTTTCCAGATCAGCACTTCCAATCTTCTCTACCATTTACTCACGGATAGAAGAGTTTTGTGGAAAATTTGTATGGAGTTAGTTCCCTCCAATCTACTTTCTCCACTGAGTATCTTGGTGATGGATTGATTGAATGACAAAGGGTCACATAACTACACATACTTTGCCTGACAACAAACCTTCATAAATAGGTGGGAAAACCTTGTGTAGCCTTATCCAGTTGCCATCTATCCAAATATAACTTCAGTTCTAAGGGACCATGACTCTGTTTTGTTTGCTGAAACTTAACACCAAATATATCAGAAAAAGTCTCAGTAAATGAAATTCAGCACACATTCTCCTGCTCTGATATTCTTTTAAGTAACACTGCCTCAGGATACATTAGTTTCATTATCTCTGTATCTATAATAAGATCCTACTGTATGACAGCCAAAGATTGCCATTTATCCTTCTCACACTGACATGTTTCATTTTGGTTGGTGGAAAGGATATGTTATGTGAACTGCAGCCCTGTAATTCCTACTCGGCATTGTATCATGGACATGACATTTGGCCCTGAATCCTTCCCATGAGAGAAAGGATGTTGTACTGACTCAGAATAAATATTACTGGCTCCTTCAGCAAATGTAAAGTTTCAGTTTCAGCTGAAGTGATCTACACAAACTCTCTTGTGGAAAAAAGAAAAAAAAAAAAAAAAAACTATTTGGAAGTAGACAGTATTTTTTTTTCATTTGAGGAGCATGTTTAATACAGAAACATTGTGTTGGAAAATTCCCAGTAAGCGTTTCTTAGTTGTCAGACATATTTTGCAATAGGAACAAATTATTAAGTAGCAGCTTATTGCTGTGCACTATTTCTAGCTTGGCTGAAATCCTAATGTTTACAATTAACACAGAAAAATCTAGACTGAATTTCCCCATCCTTGATTTCCATAATGGTTAGGAAAAGCACTAAACATGGAACAGCAGAGAACCTACTCTGGACATGTGAGTTAACATTACAGCACTTACAGACACTTCCTAGCTCATGTGTGATGACCTAAAAATTGCATCTCTGTTTCCTCAGCCAAGGGACTTTGGCATAATATCTGCCAGTTGACTCAGCTTGACAGAACTGATAAAAAAATGATTGCTTTTCCCTTGGGGGAAATGTAAGATAGTTGGCCATGCTTCTCATTGTGGAAATGAGGAAACCTTCTTTTATAAGCTTATTTCTAATGTTTGAGTACCAAAACATCTTGTGATGCCATAGCTGACATAAAATACAGCAAACAAAATGTTAAAATCTGGGCTGTACAAGATTAGGATTATTCTACCTAAAAACCAGCGTATGATCATTTCTATTGATGAGATTAATAACCCAGTCACAAATTGTGTTACCCTAAAGAAGATACCCAAAACAGTCAAAATAATCTGTCCCTAAAAATGCATGTTTATCTCTACTGAGTATAAAGGGATCCTGTGGTGGTGACTGTAATCACTAAATTCTTGCCGCATAAATGTTTAAAACTAGATGAAAAGAAACTTACCTTGATGTCTTAGTCAGGTCAGCTAACCAGAATTGCAAATATCACTTTAACCCCCATATAGGATGACTTCACACAACTCTGCTCTCTTTCCACCACTATTTGAGTGTCTGCAGAAGTTACCTTTTGGCAAGGCAAAAAAGAGCCTCTTTACAGCTCTAGACGATTCCATCTTTTCTTCACAATTCATCACGAGGTAACATAAAGTATCATGTCATGTTTGCTTTACCATACACCAAATCGTTAAAAAACACAGCTGTGCCAGTACTTCATTATACTATTCCTCAGGAGCAGAGTTAGTGCTATCTCATATAGAAAACCTTCTTTATGTGCTACTGCCAATCACAAAATGGATGAGGCAGGAGCCATGATCATTTAACATTCAGGCTATTTCAACTTAAAGATTTATGCTTCATATCAGCTTAACATATCATTGTAATGCATTAGGTAAGAAGCTATATAATAACAAACACTTTGTTCCAGCTATCTTGATTAAAATTTGTTTGATCATATTGATTACATTCCTAGTAAAAACCGTCAGCATTATTCTGTGCAACATGTTGCAGCAGAATACCTGTTACAGTTACCTGTGCAATGGAAACTACAGGGGGAAAAATTAGATGATTTGCATTTTTCACATGTAGTTTCTTAAATTTTTGATTGATGTTTATATGTATTTCCCATAGATTATTGTACCTCACAACCCTTAAATAAATGTAACAAATTGATTTATTTTTCCTCACTTTTTGAAATGTAGGAAAGTAAAGTGTGCAAGCCAGAACAAGAACTTACTCAACAATGTGACAGAAGTTTGTGGCTGAGCCTGGCTGCTTTATACTTAGCTTCTGCCACATCTTAGGAAAATCCTAGTTGGTATGTGATGATTTCAGAGAATCAGAGTCACTGAGCTGGGAAGGGACCTCTGGAGATCACTTAGATCAACACCTCTGCCCAAAGCAGGATCAAAGCAGGGATCTAACAGACCAGAGATCAGGGCCAGCTGTTCTGCTCCTGAGACGCTGGAAGCAGCATCCACCCCTCAGAAGGCTGACAGCCCCATGCCCTCTTTTTTATGGCCACCATGAATAAAATTCATGCCACTTTCTCTATGGCCCCCACTGAGGTCACTAGCTATAAGCTGAGCACTGGCCATATACTGGCACTGAGGCTATGTTGCCAATCTCCCAGCCTCACAGCTATCCCTTTTCTTATATAAGCTCTGTATTTTATACATATGTATATAATTATATATAATGCAAAAGACCATTTTGTAGCTATATGCAGCTCCAGTACTTCTTGCTCTCTAGAACCTCACTGCTTTCTTGTTCCAGTCACCCTCAGCTCCTGTCACCCCCAGTCTCCCAGTCCTCAACCTGTGCATCCCCTCACTATTGCCAGTTTCATCCAGCCAGTAGAAAACATGACAGCTCTATTTGTCCAGCAAGAATGAACTCTGCTTTTCCTGGACAAGAAGATTTTTCCCATCTTGCTCTTGTTTCCAGATATAGTCAATATTTACATAATATATTAAGTATGTGGGGAAACCTCAAAGGATTTGGTTCATTGGTTTTTGGATAAGCACCTGAAAAACTTGGCTGTTTGTGCAAACCTAATCCAAACAATCTGATTCTTGAGTTAATGGGCTGGAAATCTTCTGAGAACAGGTTGTCTCACAGTACAAGATTTCTTGTAATTTTAGCTTCTGCTGTTGGAAAGGGTGTACAATGAAAATAACCTCTTGTACTGTTTGGACACTTCCTTTCAAGGACTCAGGATAAGCAAGGAAGAAAGTTACCCAAACTTTTCCTGCAATTAAAAAAGATTAGTCAGCTTATAAGCATAAGTAAGCTTATATTTCAGGTGAGAACATAGGAGATTGTGCCATCCCAGCCAATTCAGCTGTTCTCTTAAGGCAGTGTTCACACACTTTATTGATATGCATCAGGTATTGGTAAAATAATACACTACATGCTCAGACTGACTGGCTAATAGGAATCTGTCAAACTAGGAATGCTCTAACAGTCACATAATAATAACACAGCACTACTGAAGGTAATCAATTATATACTTGCCACCATTCCTCATGTATTCTATACGGATCATGGAGTTATGGTTATTGGTTGCAGTGTGTATTAGCAGGTCCCAGGGTCAGCAGAACAGAGTTAAATGATGTAAGGGAGTAAGAAAATGATGATCTATGTTCAAAAACAGCACTAGCCTTGATACCTATTTACCTCATGGAGTATGTTTATATACTGAGTATGAATAATCAGGTTCCCTGAAAAAGGAGAGAAAATTGACAGTGCCAGGGGCAAAACGGTGCTTTCCATTTATCAAGAATTTGGGATTGAAAGGTTATTTATTTTTGGAGGTGCTGTATGTTGGGAGGTATCACTCAGAGATGGCAAAGTTTCTCTCACCAATCTATAAGGCTCTGTACACAGTAGGATATTTATTTTTTCTCACCAAAGTTCAGCTGAGACCATCATGTGAAAAGAAAGTATTCCAGTGCCTGCTGTGTGCCACTCTCCGATAACAACTGAACCTAAGACCAAAGGCCACAGAAATCCTAGCCTATTGTTATTGCCACTGCTCCTACTTGACAAAAAGGAGTGATTACTTTCCATTTAAGCAGTGTGGTATTTGTGCTTTAGTTTGAAGTATCCACTTACATTTTATTCATGAATCCTTTCAGCTTCATTCCATCTTCACTCTTCAGTGTATTGCATATCTACAGATTCAGTAGACCTCAAAGATAATGCTGATATATCATAACTTATACTCAAGGGAAGCATGAAGGTGGAATAAATAGTGGCTCTGTACTATCACAGACTGTTCCCAGATTCACCAGCGAAGCTGGATCAAGACAGGGAAAATAAATAAATAAATAATTACACTAAATTCTATCTCTAAGAATTCCCAATTACATAAATCAGTGATATTTTACCCTCTATATGGATTTATAGATTATTTAGGATTCACTGATATAGCTGTCAGCCATACACTGTCAGCAAGTTCTATACCTCTTGTTTTCAGCAGAAACAATCAAACAAACAAACAAATAAAAAAAAGGAGAGTGTTACTTTTATATCCGAGATGAAATCATATTGTATTTTCAAAGTAGATGTCACCTCAAGAAAAATTATGCTCAGGCAGGAGTTTTCATGCAAATAATTTTCTGCTGGGCAATCTAAGAGTTTGGGGATTTTTTTTAAGTGTCTGTATAAACTCAAAGATTTTTAAGAGAAGGTGTAACGGTGAATGAGAAGACAGGAAAGTAGAAGCAGCCTAGAGCCCAAGACCCTCAGGCTGAATGCTTGCTTAATCCAGAACTCTTTTGCTCATTTACCTCTTTAGGTAATAACGTTACCTCTCCAGTGCACCTCTCCTGGCTCCTGCCCAGCGTATACATTATGTCTGCTTATGCCTCTGGAAACTATTAACAAAGCCAGGTGAGGTTATTTGGACTGAGAAATAGCATCCATTCTCTTATTAAGCATACTGTTTGTTGCTTCTTTACTACAGAGTGTTCTTTTAACCCTTTCTCTTTCTGCATAACACTGAACATAGAACTGTACAAAATGTTGACCTGGCTTGTTTGTGCCCTCCTCCTGAAAGCAATGAGGTTGCTTCACTGTAATTGAACAAAATTTGAACAATAACCCTGGCTTTCTCCTGAAAATGAACAATAGTGCATGAAAGGTAATATAGTCCTGTTTTGCTGAGTGTAGTGCTCTGAAAGGTCACACTGGGATAGAGATTGTGAATTGTTTGGAAAATAGCCAATTTGATTACAATGGGCAATTCTGAGCTTACTCTTTGCTTGTGTCTATCCTGCCTGAAGTGGCACATTTATAATAACAGAAGAACCATGGAAGAGATCACAAGCCCAATTTCTATTCTGTTGAAAATCAGAAAGGGGACTTAAATATCAAAACCAAGATATGACCTATTCAACATTGTCTGTTGTACAGATACGTGAACACAAATGAAGAAGCATTAAATTAATACTAAGATATACCTACTAAACAGTAAAAATAAACAGTCATTTGAGGGAGAAAATAATATGAAAAGCTACTATCAAGTATCAAAGGATCATTTTCATTTTTACAAATTAAAAAAAAAAAAATCAGAACAGAATCTCAAGCATTTTCTCTCACTATCCAAGTACAAGTTACGTCACTGCCCTGGAATTTGCTGTGCACTTTGCTGTTAACTCAGGTGATTGCCACCAGTGGCTAATGTGACTGATTCAGATTCACACAGTGCCCGAGGTAATTCACATGTGCTCCTTGTCTGGCAAGAAATGTTAACACCCAAAAATTGCAGTTTTTCATGGATACAACCAATCTCATATGCAGAATACAAATCCATATATTTCTCATAACAGTGCTATTTTTTTTGTCTATATAATTCTCTGATGTGAAGCATTGTTGTGAAGGCCATTACAGAGAAATGGGTTTTCCTATATGCTGTCTGTTCTAGACATATTTCAAGATATTTTTTTAATATATTTATCTAGGGTTTGCAGTCATCTAGTAAGTCTAACACACATCCACCTAGGGTATAAATGATCAGCAGGTCTGATGTCTTTCAGAAAAATGGTACTACAGGCTCTTGCAAAAGGGTTGCTTACAAATTGAAGTTCCCATGACATTTCTTGCATATTTATAAGTATCTGATTAATGAATAACCATAGATAGTGGACAGCAATGGGAACAGCAATGGAGTTGCAAATGACCTGAGTAATTTTAGAGAAGGCCACATCAACCTGTTTGTAAATTCCCTTGTTTCATTTTGTCATACAGGCAAGATAAACTGAAATCAGTCATTCTCTCTAGCAACCTGGTGTGATGACAGCATAATTCACTAATGAAGTATTAGCACATCATTCTCTGATGGAAATCAACTGTGCTGTTTCTAGCTAAAAATAGGGTTTAAAGTACAGTCTTAATAAAGAAGCTTCTACTATCTCTAGAAGCTTCTTTAGGTTTCTGCTTCCTGATGAGTTTTATTGAAGTTTTGAAGATGGTTATGAACCAGATGTCCAGTACTAGCAGAAACAGTAAAAGTCTCTTTACTCAACCTGGTAAAGTGTCAAGGAGTAACTAGAGACTCCACATTTGTTGACACAATCTGTTCTTTCAGAGCATTTTTTTTCTTTCTGTGTTCCTGAACTGTACAGGGACTCTCATCCAAATGCTGGATCTTGGTGAAGAATGATCATCTCTCTGGGTTTCTGGAATCCATACATCTTTTCTTAGTTTCATTCTTTTCTGCTATGGGTGTCTGTGATGCTTTTAATGAAATACTCTTCTGTCTTAATTTCCAAAGAATAATATGAAGAATTCACACCCAATATTAAGAATTAATGGTCTTGTTTTCAATTTTTAGGTCATTGAGTACAGCTTCCAAAATCATCTATTTTGAGATGGTCTGAAATATCTGGTTTAATAAAAGGCTTAAGGTTAAAAGGTTTGAGAAAGACTTCTCATGTGAGGCGTTTTAAAGCCATCATAAATAGACAGTCTCAAATGGAAAGCAGACTGGACTGTAATTTTTTTCAGACATTTTCAACTACAATTGAGAGATTTAATGTATATTTCCAGCATCTTTGCTGTTCACTGCTGCTTCTAACCGAAAGTCAAAAATCACGACAGTGTTCTTGGCAAAGGAGCTAAGGGGAAACAAAGACCAAACAAATTATATACTTTTATTCATGTTACCAAGTTTCTCTCTGACAGAAGAAAATGCAAAGAAATTTGCTTATTTGTAAGCTTTCTGAGGGAGTTATCAAGACATTATTAGAAAGCAGGGTTTAGGCAGCGCACACAAAAAGATCTGATATTCCTATTACTTTTCCAGCCTCAAAAAATGAAATTTCATAGATTCATGCAATAATATAGATTGGAAAGAACCTCTTTTTGCAAAATGAAACAGACAAAAAGTGGGGTTTGTTCAATTGAAATGTATCCTATGACCTAGTTTCTTTTTTTTTTTTTTCCAGTACAAATTAGATTAAATTCTGAAAGAAAAAGTTAGTTCTGACTGAAAAAAAAAATCAATTTTGTAAATAGCAAAGTAGATATTTCTTATTGAAAATGTGATTTATTAACAAATAATTCACTGAAATAAAACAGCTCATTTCCTGAAACTCTTTTAACAAATCAGAATTTTTCATTGAATTGTATGATGAAAAATTCTTAACTGTACAGGAGAGTCTCTCTCTGTAGATAAGCTGTATCACCTAAAATTTCTGTTTCTGCTTATGTAGTTTCTATGTTTTCTTTTCACCTGTATTGGAGGTCTTGGATTTTTTAAAATAGTTTAGAACAATCTAAACACATCAAGAGAGTAGTACTTCCCACAAATCACCTTTTTGAAACACTGCAAAAAGTAGTGGCGTTCTTCTAATTGCAGAAGTGGCAACTTACGCTAAGAATGTGTGAACTGATGCTGCACTTGTGCAGACAAAATAAAGCAGCCTGAATCACCCTGCACCCATCAACTAAACTAAAACTACTAGTCCTGCAGAACTGCTCCTGTATAAATGTCAAGTGGTGTCACAGTTCATCTCTTCTCTCACTCAATCACAGTACATAGCATTTCTAATGCAGAAAATACTGTATTTTCTATTTAAAATTAAAAAAAAAAAAAAAAAAAAAAGGAGGGCAGGAGAACAGACTCAGCTTCTTTAACTCCTTCTTTGTAAGTAACCTTGAATGAGAAGTGTACAGCTTACACCTGTGCATCTCATAAAGAATATATGTCATTTTACTAAATAAGTATCATATATCTCAATAGTAGGGTCAATTCTGCCCCTGCCCCCTCACAGTAGCTGATCTATCAAGTTAAATCACAGATTTTTTGATATGAGTGTCAATGTAGATCTGACATTAAAAAAAATAAGCCGTGGTTGGGAAGAAAAGCAGTGAAAAATACAGTAAAAAAATTAACTCCTTATGCTCTCAATTCCCTAAAATCTAGAGAGGACAGTGTACAGTTTATGCTCATGTGCAGAGGATATTTTAATTCAAGTACTTTTAATACATGGGCAGTTTTCCATGAACCCATCATCTCTTTCTTTTTTTCAGCATTCCTAAACTACATGTCTTCTTTCATTCATTTTTTGCTCTTGCAAAAACTTTGTGCCTCCAGTTTCCACGTTCTTTCTTTATCTACGCCTAATACCATGGGGGACTGCATTCACACTCTCTCCTGAAGTTTTTTTGTGTGGCAGGCCTGCTCACAGCAGGGGATTGGAAGCAGGTGATCTCTAAGGTCCCTTCCAACACAAAACGTTCTATGATTCTGTGATTCTCTAAATTGAACAAGCTTAAAATACATTGTTCCCAGAGGGCTTTAAAGACTCAAACATCTGCTAAAACAGAGAAAGCCAGTTGAATTAATAAGAGTCAAACTAATATTTTACTGGATCAAGAGTTTTCCTCATAGAATATTTTTCCACAAACTCAAATGTCAAAATTTTTAATAAGAATAAATATACAAGGTTCAAGAGGCATGGGATTTTTAAGAAAGAGAGAAGAGCAAGGCTTCCTTCCCAAAAGAGGCACCAGTCCAGTATTAGGGAAGTCCTGCCTGCGCAAATAACACAGCTCACAGCACTGCTCCAACAGCTCAGGACTCCTACAGGTACAATACCTCAAGTGGAAGAGGCTGAAATGCAGAAAAACAGCAGGAGGGCCTAGCTCCTTGGGCACTTCCCAGTGCCTCTTAGCAGCACATTGTCTTGTGTTTGCTGGTGCTTGGCTTCTTCTTCCCTCTAGGTTTTATACAGCCTCATCCACACTGCCTAAGGGTGCAGATCCTCACCTGTGCCATCCTGCAGACCTTGTCTGGGCATACTGTGGGAGCTGATGCAGGCTGCAACAGGGCTTACGATTTGACTGTTTGGATGACCATGCACCAGTATCCCAGCTCAGGTCCTAGCCTTTTTTTCTCAGCCTTTGGGGCTGAAGTCCTTGTTCCAGTCCAAGCAACCTAGACTTTACATGCTGCATGGTAGATCACCCTAAACAGGATGACTCTGATCTCCCTTGTGTGCATTTATGTTGTCCTTTGCAGGCAGGTCCCGCTCCCCCTCTGCATTACTGCATGTTGATGCCGACTTGGCACTGCCTGGTCATGCATGACCAATGGCCTTGAAGGGGGGCAGGGGAGGATCTGAATGCTGTTTCCAAAGACTGTGTATATCTGCAGCATCTCTGATTTCTGTTTTGAAAGATTCTGACTTCATCCCAGTACAGAAGAAAGTGGGGGAAAGTACACAACCTTGAAAAATTTGGATAAATATTTTCCTGATCATAATCGCTCTGAAGCTTCTTATGCAGTTAAATTCCAGTCTGACTTCCTTCAAAGTCAGCACTTGCTCACTGACAGCAACCAGTGAAGACCACTACACTGCAGAACTGTTTCAAGCAGCAGTCCTACATCCATAAATGATATATAAAATGCTACTAGCTTGACAATTAAGAGGTATTGCTGTACTCAGTTCATATCTCCCTGCTCAGAAAGGTGACAAAAGTTGTGTACATATAAAATGTACTCGAATAGAACTAAAACCAAGATTCTCATTTATTTCAGCCTGAAAAGATCAAGCCTGGAACACTGCTTTTCCCCAAAAAACCTTGAGTTCACAGCTCTCACAGTGAAACCTCTATACCATGAGCTCCAGTTCAGCTCTGCAGGAGGGGTTTGTTTTATCCATCAGTCTGCAAATAAACTGGGATGTGATAGGCAGTGCAACAGAGTCCTGCAGCAGGAGAACATGGAAAGGAAAGGACACAAAGGTCATGAAGAGTCACACGTTAGCCCTCCTTAACATATTCCTTTAGATACACAGCAAATGTTATTCTGTTCTTAAGATTGCATGTCCCAGATGTTAGTTTCTGTACAAATAATGCAGAGGAAGAGGAAATGCTTTAGCTTTACAGTAGATACCAGGATTTCAACAGACATTGGGTTTTCCAGCCAGCGTTGAGGGTTTGAGAGTCTGCAAATACTGCCTTTGAGAAGATCCTGCAGGTCTCACAGTGCTGCTCACCTCTCTGCAGACTCCTCCACTTCTGCAAGGTGCTTTAGGGGAAACAGACGTTCATACCATGCTCATATCCAATGTATTAATTAGAACTAAGTAACTGGGCAAAAATGCAATATGTGTATAGACATACACAAATAAAACAAGAGTGGAAGAGACAAATTCATCTAATGACCAGGTTGATCAAATTACTTCACATAAACCAACAATTCCTTACAAGCTCTGTGTAATAATTTAGGGAGGCTGCAGTCTTGTTTTGCTCTTAGACCAGAAAATAACAGGGCTTTTATCAGCTCTCGCTGCCAAGTGACATATTTAAGTTTCCAGCCAAATAGCTGGTACAGGGAGTGTCAATCTCTCTCAGGCTGAAACTAGTGTTGTGACTGTGGCTCTGCTGCCAGTTCCAAGAGTTTGTGCAGATTATTGGTTATCTAACGGTACCCAGCCTTTCACTGCTTTTTCCCCTGCAGCTCCCAACAATGGATTACAGTGGATTACATTGGAGATATTTCAATATTTCAACATGACACAGCTACGTACATTTAATATTTGGAAGATAAATTCAATGAAATATCATGATTTATCATGATTCAGCTGTAGCTAGTTATTTCAAAAATCATTCTTTACTCGCTGTGCTATAATACACTCTGGGGATTCTTGCTCCATATGTACACCAGCAGCTTGCAGCAAAGAATGCAAGAGCACTGAAGTAGAGGTGATCCTTAATGGACAAATATGGGAAAATAAAGAGGTGCAAAAGTAGAGACATAAAATTTGTGAAGAGGGTTAAGCCTATAATATGCTGCAAAAGTCTACAAACTTCTTCACTCAAAGAATTGCATTTTGGGCTCTTACTTTTTTGCTTGCAGGAACACCTGCCTTGCGAGAGAAATGAACTGTGAGATATTTGCTTGTATCTGGGTTCTTTGGCTGCTGGCATGTTTTCAAATTAGTAGCACTTTGTTATTATGAAAATCTCTCCCTTGCTGACACTGGGATCTCAACCACCATGCAGGATGAAATTTCTGTGAGTGTACACCACACAGAACACTGAACATAATCATTCATTAGGCAGTAAAATTGAGTGCTATTCTCTCTATTCTCCCAAGAACTGTATTTTAGTTCCCTCAAACTCCCTAATAGCTTAAAGATGAGTTTATATGATAGAATTAGTGATATCTCATTTAACAAGACAGTTGTAGACTCTTGGCAAATCAAAACGGATTAAGGTATTTGAACCCATGTCCAAAATGTTCACATCAATGTCTTTGGGCTCTTGGTGGGCAGCTTTTACCCCTTCAGACTGGCAGAGGCCATAGTACATGCCATTCATCATTTCAAGGCAGAAGAATTAGGCTTTGACTAATTGGAACATTTGCCTGTTATTTAAATGAAATTTCTTTGCAGTTTCATCAGCTGTGTGGAATCCAGAAAGGCATCAGACTATCCCATCAATTTAGTTAAAAAAGAATAAATGAATAAATAGGCTGACAATTTTCTCCCCTGGGACTCAGACTGTCACTACATTGTTCCTCTATTATTAATTACCTATGTAAAAAAAATTCACTGTATGGCAGTATATATTCTGTGTTGTGAACGACAGGATTAGGTTCCTTTCTGTTTGTCTTCTTGTGTGCATTTAAATCATTTGGCATCAGCAAGTGATGCCCAATAGTGTGTTCACTCTGAAGGAAAAGGAGGAAGTCAACTCATAAACATAAAAGGGTTACAGCCTACTTTTTTGGATGTGCACAATAATGGGGTTAGTTCTTTTATATTTGGTATGAAAGACTAATTTACAACTGCAGCTCTGCTTGTGAGGTTTGAATTTAGGGTGTCTTGCAAGCAGTTAGTGTGTAGGACTGAGATGCAATATGCTAGCAGATGTCACAGACAGGTCAAGGAGTCCTTCAGATACTGGAAGTCCACTAAGCCCTTAATGAAAAGGGGCAGAACAGAAGCCAAACACATTTCTTTGAATTGGAGCTTTTTACAAGTGTTTGCCTTGCATACAAAATTCTCGACACAATTTAGTAGAGAAAAAAGTTAAGAATCTGTTTATACTCAGTAAAGCAATACCTTGTAGATTTATTTCACTTAACTCATGGGAGAGTGAAGGAAGCAAATGAGAGGTGGAGGCAGTCAGAAGTTTCCTCTTATTAAACTTCAGACTTTCATCTACCTCCCTTCCAAGTGCCAGAGAGACAGGTATATTCATCTCCACATTGCACCAGCAGGTCTATCCCCAATAAATATTTTTCTTGTATGCCATCTGAATAATTTTTTTAGTCTCATTCAAATAGTGACACATTTCATTTGTGTCTTACAGACTTTGCCATATGCCTTTTATCTCCACTGCAGCAGTATTATTAATCCTTTAAAACTTGTAAAAACTGTGTCAAAGCAGAAATTCAGTCTTCTCAGTCCTACATCCCAAAGGGGTCTCACAATTTAAGAACCAGTGCTGTGTAATTTCAAAGCTACTTCACTGATTCTTCCAGGAAACAATTCCTTCAGAGCTGAAATTTTCACAAGGTTTCAGACATCCAGTCTTTCTGAAAATGCTACCAATAATCCAAGAGAAACACTTTGAGTATTCTCATGAGGATGAGATAGGTTATTTTTTCTTATGGCCCTCTCCTGTATTCTGTAGAAGAATGGTGCTGTCTTTAAAGCACTCTTCAGACAAAGATGTGGCTTTGGGAGATATAGCAGTAAAAATTTGTGTTCCCATTGGGCTTTCTGTATAGTACAGAGTATTTTTCAGCATCTTGTATATTATCTGCTCCCTGCACAAAGGAATTCTAAACTAAATTCCTTGCAGAAACTCCCCCTATATAATGCAAAATTTTAATTTGTGCCTTCTTCTTTTTCAAGATGACACAAATTCAGATTGTCTGGCGTCAATAGTTCTTCCTATTCCCCCAAGAACTTCACAGAGCAAAATGATCTCACCTCACAGTCTTCTCTTTCACAGAGTGCAGCCCTAACTTCTTTGGTTTATCTGGTACAACCAGTATCTCCAAATCCCTCTATTATTCTGCTTGCTCTTGATGCATCTTTACCCATCTCTATAATAATTCCTTATAATCAGGTGATCAGAAAGGAGGATGATGGTACAAATAAGGTCTCTGCAGTTCTAAAGGAAGGTAATTTCTTAATACTTAAATCCAGTATTTACTTACAATTTGCAAAGGTTTCTGTAAATTTCTGTGTGCGTATGCACCAATTTTAATCCTTCTGCCTCAAATTTGTTCTCACTGTTATCCATGAAATACATTTTCCTGAACTGCATTTTTGTACAGTATGATCTTTCAGAATCTGGTCCTCTGTTTTGTCCAGCTCCTCATTACTCTATCTAGGTCATTCATCTTCCCATATACACATGTAGCTTCTTTACTTTGGCAGCGATCCCTTTTTCTGCATTATCTGCAAATATTTTTGCTCTACAGCATTTTTATGGCCTCAGACTAATAGTATGAATAAGAGGAACAAATCTAGACTCAGTTCTCATCTTTGCAATTCTCTGCTCCTCCCTTCAGCTTACACCCAAAATATTACCATCTCTATGCTGAAGCCATTTCTTAATTCATTCAGATGTGTCACCCCTTAACCATACTGCCAATACCATACAAGCCTTTTATGTGTTTGTTGCTGCCACAAAAGCATCATGAAACCTGTGTAAGTTACATCCCCAGCTTCCTCTTGCCAGGTCTTTGTGCCTATGTCTAAAAATAAAAACATCATATTATTAAGACAGGATCATCTCTCTGTTAATCCATGTGCATCCCAAATGACAAAATAATATCTCAGTAAGGACCCGTTTGTCCTCTTTCTGATGAGTTTTAATAGCATTCTCCACCAGTGCTGGTCATATTGCTGTCTGCTTCAGTCTGCCACCTCTGACACTGCAAAGCAACGGCTCAGCACTAAGAGATCTGTGGTACGTGAATACCTCTTCTCAAAACAACACAGCATGATGATTTCAGAAATACTGAGAACAGTGGTTTGACACTAAGAGATTCAGAGTACATGCTACATGAATACCAGTTCTCAAAATGGCACAGCAGGAAGATGTCAGAAACACTTAGCTCCTCCTGCTCACTGAGAATGTACAGTATATACTCTGTTGACTGAGTAAGTCAGCCAGGAAGAACTTCATTCAAAGGAATTCCCAATTTTGGACAGATTCTTTTGCACATGCATACCACAGCAACTTCCAGCCTGGTATGTATAAATCTCTTATTTTAAAACCCAATCACAAACCATTTTAGGAGTCATTTTCTTCTTCATGCCAGGACCATGATCTCAACATGCTTGTTACACAAGGAGACATCAAAATAGTGAGAAATGTGAACAAAAATCCCACCGATTTTCATTCTGAAGAAGAACTGAGGTGACAAACAAAAGCTCTGGCAGTACTCTCCCGGGTTTGTGAAACTGCTCATCCACCACTTCAGCAACTTTTTCCAGTCCTGGGCAAAGCAGTTTGTCAAGAGCTGCCACAGGGAGAGTAGAACCACCAGTGGTCTCTACTGGTGCATTCCTGCCCCAAGCAAACAGGACAGTTTTTCAAATCTCAGGACGGGTTTGGCTGCCGTCTGCAAACATGAGGCATCATGAGTCGCTCTCTGCTGTGGTGTAGATCTTTTAGGGCAGTAGGTTTGTCAGCTGAGTAAGTTCAGCCTGCTAACTTAGCCCCTCGGGAAGAGGTTTTGGAGACATCTGTAAAGCCCAAAAAGGGCTGGATTTGTTGGAAGAAGCATTAGTGATGGGGATTTTCTACTTTCATTCAAATTATCTACACTTTCTTTGCATGGTCAATACTTTCCTTCAGCATTGAGAACTGGTCCTCCAATCTGCTGAAAAATGTATGTGGTTTGCAATAGTTTACAGTCAACATCCTTTAAGCATGCCTCTTGTTCAGCCCAATCAGCCTTGATTAGCCCACTCTAGCTATGTCTCTGTTCTTTTTTTACTGTACTAATCTCCAGGAGACAAAAGAAAAAAAAAAAAAAAAAAAAAAGACGAAAACATAGATCAGGGTAAAAATCCCCAGGCTAAATACATTCAGGATGAGCCACTGCACAACATGGTCTGATTAAAAGTCCCCTAAGAATACTGTGTGAAGTGACTAATTCAGAGAGCTTTGCAATGTTTACAAGGCCAGGGTCCCATATCTGAAACACATTGCTACTTTTATCTATTACAAGCTTTTTTGGCTCTGACCATTCCTCTCGCTATGTAAGTTCTATATTTTCCTAGCACTAATAGTGGCAATGTCTGCACAGCTGCATTTAAAGTTGTATCAAAGACATCCAATAATGAGAGCACACTTACAGGGAATTTCAAAGTCATCTGTAAAATATAATTTGGGGATGAAACTCAGCAAGAAAATCTCATCCCAGAAGCAAATTCTTTTGTAACATTAAGGGGACTGGGGGCAGGAGGGGAGAGAAGAGAGAAAATTACTGCAAAGGTGAACAAAAAAGTGCTTTGCGGGGAAGTGAAGAGACTACCTTCAAAGAGCTTGGAATCCCAAATATTGAAGAGAATATGTGTGTAGACTTAAAAGTGACAGACGTATTTCTCTTTGAAAGTCAGTTCCTGCTTAAGTTCACGTTGAGTGTCAAGTGTTTGCCCTTCAAATGATGCCAAATTCTTATTTTAGAAGGCCTGCTCTTTACCCCAAGCACTGATTTTTTCTTGATTAGTTAATAGTGTGCAAGCTCCCAAATATTAAATAAATCTGTAAGCGGGCTGAGAGTTATATCTTGGATTTCTCACTTCCCACCTTTTTTGAGTGCCCCCGTTCAAGGCTGGAATATCTGATTTATTGAGAATTTCTGATCAAGAAATTCATGTTAGATCAGTGTGGACAATTAGGAACATTGACTCTCTTACTACTGTCTGTTCTAAGGCATTGGGAGAGAAAAAAAAAAAAAAGGGCATTGCAGCTTTCCTGAATTCCTTCTGATTTTTCGAAGCAAGACTGATGACACAGTACTCAAGTGCACCAAAATATAACCTTTAGAAAACTATGGCAATTATACTCATCTTCTAGGTCTCTTCCATTACTTTTAAGACATGGTTTGTCTGAGAGAAACAAACCAAAAAGCATTAGCCAGAATAACAATAAACAACAATAAAAATGTTTTGCATGCACAGGAGCACCTAGCAAAGCTGCACCAGAGCACAGATGAGCAGGAAGCTACTAAGGACTTTCACATTTTCTGTGATGGACTGACTGGAAACAGTTAGCAGCAATGCTGGATCAGCCAAGAAGAACAGCAGATGGCTACATGGTGTTGGCCAAAAAGTCAACAAGAACACACAGAGCAGCCTGTGGAGGCAGGTCTTCAACAGAAGGTGCTCTGCCAGCAGAGGTATGGGCAGCAATGATTTCTTCACCTTTGTTCACTGGAATTTCTAGGCATCTTATTACAGACGTTCCGCATACAAAGGCAAAACAGGGCAAAACAGGCTTTCCTGATGAGGATCTTTTACACCCATTCCTAAACAAAGCAAAACAAAAACAATTGGGTGGATTTTCCATCCATATTTGCAAATGGAGACTAAATTGCTGGATAGGAGCATCCAAGCCAGCTTGGTACTCACATGCCCTTTGTAATTTAGAGTCAGTGCAAGATAGCATCACTGTGAGGGACAGCAGCACCTATGACTCCTGGTGGTGAGCACTCTGTGAGCCACTGACACAGGCAGAAGGCAGGCCCTGCCCCTTCCCTGCAGAGCTGCACTCCCCAGCAGCTGCCAAAACGCTTTCCGCATGCAGGGAATTAAGTTTCACAGATGCCTGTGAGTTCAGTATTGCATCTATTCTGAGAAATTGATTATATCCAGTCTGAAGAAAGCAAAGCAAAAAACATGCCAGGAGATCTGCCCAAGGTCACATTGCTAATCTATTGGAGAGCCTGAAATGGAGGCGAGATAGAGCTGCTGGCTCTTTCTCCTTTGATTAATCACCAAACTGACATGTCCTCTCTTACGCCTCTTCTAAATCCAAGTTAATTAAACCAGCTTTGGGTGTGAACATTATTAAATCAGCTGAAACCTGGCTAATATCAGATTAACTTGCACCTGCAGATGTTGAGCCACCAGTTCAACTGCCACAACCTGTTTTTAAAACAAAAATATATGAATCCCCACCATGGTCCCACCAGCCAGGCTGGTTTGGTGTAGAATCACACCTCCATAGACTAACACCTCAGTGGTGCTAGGAAAAGCTGTGTGTGGCAGACAGGAGGGGAAGAGAACAACAGATAAGTCAGCCTGTGCCTTATGACAGAGTACTAATACAAGAAGATGTAACTGGCAGCTTCTAAATTTTCAGTTGAAAGAGTTATCTCTGCAAAATATATAATATTGCAGCTGTAATTATTAGGAATTGGGATTATCTATTCAAATAGTTGAGTAGCCTTGGGAAGTAAGCTGTAGAGAGAGATGCAGCGTCTCTAATTAAACCCGCTGACCTAGTTGGTAAAAACAGACAAACTATGGCTCTCATAAGCCCTTCTTCGGGTCTGAAATGAAAGCCATGGATTTCAAGCTAAGAGCAGTCTGGGAACAATTGCTCTGAGTGTTCAACCTTCCACAAAGCTATTCAGCAGTCATGCTTTGCATGTGATACTGAGTGAGTAAATACAGTTATCTGATTCTTGCAGTTCCTCTGTGTTTTTTTCGTTTTACATTCCATAAAGCACACATACACACTCAAAAAAAAAAAAAAAAAAAAAAAAAGTGCAACAAAGCCCCTTCTTATTTGTCTTCCAATGCTGACATGTCATGGTAGCTGCTCAGTCTTGACCATCACCACTTAAACCTATTAGATCAATGTTTCTTGGCTATGCAGCTGTGTCTTGTGGGCTAATTAGTGAGGAAGCAGTGACTGCTTTAAAGAGAGGCTTCTGCAAGGAATCCGGTAGTGAAAGGAGACTGGCTCATATAGAAGCACTTGAAAGGAAATACCAGATGCCAATTGCTTTGGTCTAGAGGCTCTATTTTCCTGACAGTGGGCAAAACACAGGAGTGAAGCCAAGTGGAGAGTTGCATCAATACTGAGCTTCATTCTTTTCTCACTCTTTTACTCTGAAAATCCTTGTGGGTAGAAATTAGGTTCCCATCAGAGATAGATATTGCCAGAATTAGCAGCAAAAAAAAAGTCTGGTCTTGCCATCAGAGGTTCATTAGCATACAAAATGTCTGTATAAGAAAGAATTGTGTCAATCGCTGACGCTGTGCTCCATTGTCTTCAGTGCTGCTGAGCTCAGGCAGAACAGTTCACCCACCCTTACTCTGAGATAATTCACACTCCGATCACTGCAGTGTTATGGAGGGAGGGAATGGAGAGCGAGAGGTTGTGTAGGAAGAAAGTGCTAAAACTTTATTCAAATTATACTTTACAAGCATGAAAAACAACTAGATGGAAGCAGAAATCAAGATAAATAGGGGGAGGAGAATGGTTAATTATACTTGCACTTTGCAGGGACTGTGTTAGCTTCAGATAGGCTCCCTCAGTGTGGGATAGATAATTCCCAACAATATCACCACAGTCCTCTCAGAAAGATAATGCTGAAAAGGGAAACCAATTTTAAGGAAAACAATGTTATTTTAAAAGACACTGATTTCACTGTATGGTCATTTTGAAGTGGGCAAATTAACAATTAAAAAGGCTCTCATGTACCATAATCTCTGATTGTTCTATTTTAATAGCTATCTCAGTACAGAAGATTCTCTTCAGTAGCTAGAGATCTAATTTCTGTTAATTTTGTGCAACTCTAGCAGAGACACTGACATTCATTTGCAATGTGCCCCACACCCCCTCCCCTGCCACTGCTTCTTCTAGGAATATATCTCTTGAAAGCACACTGATTATCAGCAGATTTTCTCTGCTAACTACAAGCTTTTGCAGTCCAAACCAAAACTGCTAATGGGTTAGGAAGTGGCCAAGAGAATGCATAACAAATGTCACACTAGGAAACTAACCCTCTTTTCCCAACTCACTCCATACTGTTTCACCATCTGGAAGTACTGCAAAAGGTGAAAATGCTCACTCCAGGCTGCACCCTGACTTCAGAGCTCAGGCGGAGAAGTCTCAAGTACCTCACTCCCCAGTGCAACACTATCCAAAGGGTTGTGCTGTCCATAACACATACATTTTAATAGAAATCCTTCAATTGTTTGTGTTCTGCTTAGCTTCACAGGCTCTGGGAGAAGAAGAAAGTCTTTTACATGTGTTTGCTGCTTCAGTAGACTTCTACAAGTCCTGACCAAAGTGGTCACAAACGACATCTGTTGTGGAATGAGTAATGGAATATGTCTTACCATAAGTGGAAGTTGTTACATTAACATTAAAACATCTTTCTTTTCTAATGCTGATAATGATTAACACATACTTTCTGCCAGGGAAGAGCATGAGAATATTACAGCAGCAGAGAGACTCCAGGAACAAGCCCATTTTGTAGCAAAAGCAAGCCCATTTGAAAAGATACGTGTTTCTTAAGAGTTAAAAAGGAAAATAAAAGTATCGTAAAATAAATACAGAAATCTACACTTACATATACACAGAGTACAGACTCTTCTTATATGTCTACTTGACCATTAGTGACAGATCTGATACAGTGTTTGGAAACCAGTGGGAACAGACAAGGTATGTATTACATTCTGTTCAGAAATGGTGTCTTTATCTCTGCACTGTGCTAAATACATCTATCAGTAAAGGGTTAAAAGAATAACAGAACTGTATGGCTTGCCAAGCTGGTTGCAGCTAACCCATATACACAATTTCAGGGGCCTACCCTTGCTTCCCACTTTGAAACCTGACCTCACTGCTCTGGCTTCTGTTATGCAGAATGCTAATTATCCTGCAGAAATGATACTGCAGGGCTCTGTGCTGTGACTTGGGGGGATGGGTTTCAGTGCTTTAGGCATTGTTAGAGCAAGTCAAAGTTTTATGTAAAACTTCTTAGCATGAAAAATTACTCTGTCCCCGGAAATAAATTATTTCTTGTACATTTTTCATTTTACAATCTTTTGGATTTGTCAAGTAAAACAATTTTTCACTTTTCCAGCGTTTGGGCTTCTCTGTTCCCCCTTGAATCCATTGAAGTAAGGAAAACAGACTGATAAAACTGATGAGAAAAAATTCTTAATAGGTGTTGAGATAAATAATTAATGAATGTCCAAAACCTTAAAAAAAAAAAAAAAAAAAAAAAAAAAAAAGAGTTTAAATTCCCTTTGTATTAAACTTTAGAAAACTGACATATTTTTTAATATATTTGTAATGCACATGATCTCTCTTTCGGCAACTCTGATCATAGCATGTATTCTCCAGAACAGAAAAGCAAGAAAAGCATTAAGCCAGAGTTTCACTACAGTACCTGTAACTGAGGACAGAGTGCAGTGTGTGTGTCTCTTAGCAATTCGATTGAGGGAATTATTTTTCTCCACTTTGAACAAAAGGATGAAGTCCATATGTCAACTGAAAGTGCATAATAAACCTTTGCACAGTTAAGGAAAACAAATTCATATATTATTTTCTTGTTTAATTTCCATCTCATAGTTTGTGCCAGAGGATTAGGAACAGCAGGAAAATAACTACATAAACATATAAAATGTAGCTAAGGTTCTCAAAGTACAGAAGTCAATCAGAATAATCAGTCCTCTTCTGCAAGTGAAGCTGTTAAAGCACAGAGGAAGAAAAGCAGTGCACTACTCAGTCATTTTCCCTAGCTCTTCAGGTATGACAAGAAGTTATGTCTTCTGGAAACAGTTTCCACTGCAAATAGCCTTTCCAAACTCGAAAGTTACCAGAAGAGAAATATGATTGGGAATTTCAGCCAGAACAAAAATAATCAACAACCTAACACTGTTCCAGTCTCAGGTAACACTTTGTTCGCACTTGGGGTACATAATACTTGGCTACCAAAATTTCAGCACTGGTCTATGATCCAAAATTATTTTCCAGGGTGTGTTAAGGTGAGTTTGGCATATCAATTCATATCTTGCAGTTTCAGTTCCACATCAAAATCTGGGAATAATAATTCCCTTGTTAGTGAGAAATACTTTACAGTCTCCTCAGACTGAATCCAGATGAGAGACAGGTAATACTAGCATTACCTGGCAGACTACATTTCTGTGTCTGCAAGTTCAAGAGCAAGCATTGAAGTCAATAAATTGTGTGGCCCTGCAACTCTGCCTAGAGGGAAATAACCCCAAAGAAATGTCTTTTGGCAAGCTGAGAGTAGGGTTGAGCACATCCTAATTCATTATATTCTATTTCATCAACTTCAAGTATCTAAGACCATTCCTGATAACTAGTCTATTTATATGGTCTTCTGATACCTCAGTTCCCAGTGTATCAGAATCATCTGCTTGCAAGTGACATATACCATTACCCTCAATAGAAAAAGGCAGATTTTTGAGTCAGATCATATGAAGGATTTAAAGCACTTTTTCCACCTCATTCAGAAATCCAGATATAAAAGCCGTCTCTCCAAGATAACTTGGCTTTGTGATTTGCCCTGAAGGGCTACAGTAGGTCCAGAAATCAATGACTAGATTGAACCACATCATAAACTTGCTGTAGGCTTTTTTCACTTGGGACTGCTACATTGATGATAATTTCAAATTATTATGTGCTTCAGACATTCATGTGTGGGAGAATGCAATAATGAGATAACTGTTTATTAAAAAAAAAAAAAAAAAAAAAACCAAGGAGCAGATTTCAGCATTATAGGATATGTCGCAGGGTTTTCTCTTTGCAGTTGAGTAACGCTGCAAGCCAAGCAAAGCTGCAAACCTTACAGCTGTATTGTATACGTATGCGTCAAGCAAATGGCACTGCTGGGAATGATTGCAGCAATGTGAGCAATCCCCCCTTGCATGGGGAAGCAGGTGACTTTGTGTCATTCAGAAGAGAGGAGAAAAATGGAAGAGAGTAAAGAGCAGAGCTAGAGAGATGGGCTTCACCTTCCTCTTGTCCTTCCACCTCTCAAATCAAGCACGGATTTTCCCCCTCCCCATTTGTGGGGGACTACAGAATAGCAGTACTTCAGGGATAGCCTGTGAAAAGCTTTGGCCTCCTTGGAAAAACAAGCACAATATGATTAAATGAGCCAGAAGGGTTGAAGTGTCTGTATCACCTGCCTAACCTTGCTTTTGGATTGTCTCCTACACTCACCTGTCAGTGGAAAATCACCCTTGCTGCTGCAGAAAAGAAATTTCACTCTATTTTGTGATGTGTACAACTTATAGCACTGTGATCTTTCCTCAGACATTAACGTAAACTCTCCTGAACAATATTGCTATGTAGGATCTATACAATATGGTGGTGGAAGCACATGTATGTCTATGAAGTCTGATAGGAAGATATATTTGTTTTTATATCTATGGGATCTATGTAGCAATTTGAGAGGCATTTGTTTCTGTCCCTTGTTACCACCAAGTTCCTAAACACATACAAAGTAAAAGCTGAGCAGAATTCCAGTAGGGCTAGCAGCCCACACAAGGAATAGATTTGTAAAGAATATAATATCAGATTTTACTTCAAATTTTCCATTCATTTCTATTTATAAGAAAATACGCTGTCACTTTTAGATCATGTTCAAAGGTTTTGGAGTTTGTAAGTGACAGAGAGAATGAAAAGGTACTGATATCTGACAAACCTTTCCTCCCCTTAAAGTGATTCTATGGCCAAAAGCTGCATCCAGCCACTTCTCAATTCAACATCACACACTAACCTGACAAATACATGGTGCTCACAGCAGTCATTTTGTGCTCAATTTTATTTCCTTGTGGTTGCTGGTTAACTATAGTCAAAAAACACTACCCCTGCTAACTCACAATAAGTAGCAAAGCAAATTCTCCCTGTTATATCTTGTTTTACAGGCAAACGCCTTCATCTCCACACAAAATAGCCACTCACAAGACACTTTGATCCCCAGCATGCACTCCCAACATGTGCTGAATAATGTCAATTCTTTTTCCCACAAACAAATCCTAACAAGTGCCACTGCACTATCTTTTCTCACTTCTGGCAGCAGTCAGTCCAGGCAGAAGCTGAGAGTTATTTCATTTCACACGCAGCTCCCAGAGATTGCCACCGTCTGCTTTAGGTGGTTAAACGACCCCTGCCTTGGGTCTGAAAATTCCCGTCTTATCCTGCAGCTTCTGACACTGAATAATTTCAGCTTTCTGCTATGCTGCCTTTGTGGACTGTGATGGACTACCCTAGCTGTATACAAGTGGAAGAGGGAAGAGTTTGATCCACTGCAGTTTCCTTTAGGAGGGCTCAGTGGACCTTCTGTGCTCCTGTTGCAATGCCCAAGCCCCCATCCCATAAACTGCTCTGACAGCATGAGGAAGCACATGGTGAATGGGAATGATGAACATACCCAATTTTGGGAAAAAAAAAAAAAAAAAAAAAAAAAAAGCAAGGAACAAGGCACAACATATTTTTAACTTAGAGCAGTTTTCTCACCTATTTCTGTCTATGGCCTTAAAGCTTCAGTCAGCCCACAGAGAAACTCATACAGAACAGAAAAAAAAAAATGACTTCATGAGATTCATAGTACTGATTTGTCCTTACTCTGCCAGGAGTCATGCATAGATGTGGCCTTGGTCACCTCCTTGGATTCATCCCCACCAAACCATTACATAGGACAGAGTGAGTAGCAGGCATACATCTGGTGGCTTTCTTGCTGCAGGGCAGTGGTAAACTGCCCTCAGGACATGCCACTCAAAGAGTGTCCAGCACAGAGGAGATGTGAGTAATTCACCATCCTTGAATCAGCCTTTATCTCAACACTGATATTATTATACCTGTCTATTAATTAACTGATATTTCTTAATTTCTGATATATCCACAAACCAGCACTGATGACAAGTGGTTATCATACACAGGAGCAAGGAGTGGTACATACACAGTATCTCTAATGTCATTTTCCAGGAAGTGCAAGAATGAATAGTAAAAAATCTGTTAAAAAATTAATATTCTCCATGTGAAGAAACTTCATTTGTCCAAAACTAAGTTATTGCAGTAATCCTTAAGCTTTTCAGACCAGACTGTCAATCAAAATATGCTTTGTTTTTGTTTTTTTTTTTTTGTTTTTTTTTGTTTTGTTTTGTTTTGGTTTTTTTTTGCTACAGACAGGTGACAGCATTTGTGTGATGATGGTTTTATCCCAGATGTGTTTGCTTGCAGTACTTTTCAACAGATGCAAGAGATAGTTAGAGGCATCAGCTTCACTCCAGTTGAACTGCTGAAATTAGGACTGGCTTCTCTACAGGAATGTAGAGGGTGTAAATATCCAGAGGCAACAGGTATTTATTTCTATGCCTGCAGGTAAAAGCAAGTAGTAATAGTAATTACAAAGCAATACATTTCTAATTGCAATAGATCACACCCTCGAAGGCTAGACTTTCAGATTAGTTTCTCAGTCCTTCAGCATACTAAGCAGCTCATCTAGCAAGATACTGTATGCTTTCAACAGCATTAAGGAAAGAATACCTGGTCAAATCTTTGCAAATTAGATGGGGAGATATTCCCTTGTACATACACACGCATACACACACCAAGTCCTGAATTCCAATAAAACTATCAAAGACTGTAAAAGAAAACGAGCTTAGAACTCCCACGTTCAAACCAAGTACACAAGTTCTCTTGGAACTGATGAAAGAAAAAGGTGTTATTTGCACAGAACATTGTTCACTGTGAGGCACTGATCACAGTAGGTATTGATCACTGTACGTTTATTTCACAACCAAGATCAGACATGACAGATCTGGCCTCCTGACACCATGGTACAAAACAAGCAGTCACCACAGCAGTGTTGCAGAAGCCAGTCACCATCAGCAGGTTCAAGTGAGTGTACTTCACTTACAGCTGCATGGGGACAAGAGCCCAAGAAACTGCTGCCATCCAGAGAGGTCAGATGAGACTTGCTAAATGAAGGTGACGCGCAATCTCCATTTACATTCAGAAAAAGAAAAAAAGAAAAGAAATTTAAAAAAAAGAAAAAAACAAGAGACTTGGAGCTATAACTAATAATAGTTATTAAATTGTACTAGCTACTTCGGTGTTTTCATAAGGTTTACAATATTAGTAGGCCTTTTTTGAAATCCCCAAAGGAAAGACTCTTTGAGAAGCTGCTTACTTCTTCAGTTTTATCCTACAGCAGTACGCCTTATTCACCTTACCTAGACTCTCATGGAGGATATCATTTAAGACTTTCATTGAAGTACCTTTCTGCATTGGAAACTGAAATTCTCCTTCTTGAGAGTTTCCATTGTCCCAATTTGCCCTTCATAACACCGTTTTTTTAACCAGCTTAGCTGAGATACTTTTATTCCCTTTTATTTTTTCTTGTACATCTTCTATCATTTTTCCTAAATAATCTATAGTCTAGAAAAATTGGTTCTTGTTGGAATCCAAAAATTGGATCATGGTAGAAATGATCCAAACCTAGACCCAGAGTACCACACTCTCTTCTTTTGTAAATTGAGCTCTCTTCTTAGATTATAGCTCACATAACCCTAATGTACTGGGCTTTTTGGGGGAGAATGGATAGTGACTCAGCAGTCTTAGGCAGTCAGGAAACAGCTTGGCTTACAGGCCTGTTGGAGAACAGAGACATCAACTGATCTGCACCTCCCAAGAAGCAATGTCAGATTTTAGGGGGAAGAAAGAGGCAGAGATGTATCAGAGTCTAAAGGATCTTTGTACTCCTGGCTGCTGCCCTTGCCCTCTCCTGCCTGTCACCTATCCTACATGCTCTACCCTCATGCTGACATCCATACCTGTCATTGTTACAGCCCCCTTCTGGCTCCTCCAGCACTAAAGAGAGGTTGAGCAGTATACAACAGCTCTGCAAAACATGTCAGTGTGCACATGTCCACATTGTATACATGTAACTGCCTGACATGCCAAATCTTCCCACCTTGGATGCTACCTCCTGTTGCACGAGTCCAGGCAAAAAAAACCCCATGTCCCAGCACAGAAGAGCAAGCAATGTTAATCTGTCATCTTCAGTTATGGGTACATATTTCTCCAAACAGACCAAAATGTCTCCACCAAAAATGTTTCCATATCCAAGCGTATGCTTCTTCAAGAAACCATTGGAATTTCCTTAGAAAGCACGTATACATTGCAAAAATAAATAAATAAAGGGATACTAACCAAAAATAGAGTTTTTCATTCAGACCTACTCAATTTGTTGATGGATTTCAGGAACCAGACTACTGCTTTGGACAAATTCTTACAGACTACGTGTGTAAGGGCTCTGTTTACCCTCCAGAATCAAAGAGTGGCAGTGAAACACCACACCTACCACACTGATTTGCTCTGGCACCGGCCCTAAATGTACCCTCCAGCAATGTTGCAGGCAGCTGTAGCTTCTAGACAACCTAAAGGGTCTAGACCTGTGATGGGGAAACACATCCTCTTCACCTCACAAGAGCCATCCAGAGAGATGAAGAAGGAAATATTGGAGAAAACAGAATAATGGGCTGACCCAGGCAAACAGCTGATGCATCGAAGTTGTTTCAAGACCCCTTGGGTAGCCCTCTTCCTTCTTAGGATCCCCACAGCAAGTGGCAGCAA
Source organism: Lagopus leucura (assembly GCF_019238085.1). Lineage (NCBI taxonomy): Eukaryota > Metazoa > Chordata > Aves > Galliformes > Phasianidae > Lagopus > Lagopus leucura. The sequence continues at coordinate 52,948,552 of NW_024962252.1, read as the reverse complement.
TCCCCAGCATGAGCAGCATCTATCACTGCCATAGGGCAGGCACCTCCTGTTTTTCCACCTCCTTCTCCTGGACAGTGACCATTACTCTTTTCTTACACACCATGGCAATTCTCACTTGCTATATTAAACCCAAGAGGGCCTATCGAATGCAAAAGAAGCCAAATACAAATAATAGCTCAGAAATTTATATTAAAAAAGGAGAATTAAAAAAATGATGAAGCATACAAACAAAAACAGCTATAAAAGCTCTGGAATTAAAACAGTGTCCTTTCCCAAGCTCACAGCTCACACTGAGATCGAGGTGCATGCAACATTTCATGCAAATCAGATGTAATTTACTGTGTGATTTGTTTCTTCAATAAAAAAGTGAGAATATGGGAAGAATAATTTTCCTGCATTTTAGCTACACGTTTCTCCATAAATAGAACAACTATTATAATGACTTCTTGCATGTGCTGGCAGAGTGATTGCCTCTGTGCAAAACACAGGAGATCATTTCTGTATTATGTCCTGTATTATTAGGATGTTTCACCAAGTTCAGTCATCCACGTATGTGTTTATGTACAGATATATATATGCACATACACACATGTATGATGCTAATGCAAAGTACTATATACATCTCTGTATATAATATACAATGTATGCTATGCAACCCATATATGTGTTTGTAAGTGTGGACATGCACACACCTGTGTGCATGTTTATATCAACCACCCATGACCTGGATGAAGACATTGCGTGCACCCTCAGCAAGTTTGCAGGTGACACCAAGTTGGCAGCAAATGTTGATCTGCTTGGGGCTAGGAAGGCCCTGCAGAGGGATTCAGACAGACTAGATAGCTGGGCTGAGGCCAATGGGATGAATTTCAACAAGACCAAGTGCCGGGACCTGCACTTTGGCCACAAAGCCCCAGGCAACGCTACAGGCTTCGGGCGGAGTGGCCGGAAGACTGTGTAGAGCAAACAGACTTGGGGGTGTTGATCAGCGCTTGGCTGAACATGAGCCAGCAGTGCACTCAGGTATCATGCCAACGGTATCCTGGCTTGTATCAGAAATAGTGTTGCCAGCAGAAGCAGGGAAGTGATTGTCCCTCTGTACACAGTTCTGGTGAGACTGCGCCTTGAGTACTGTGTTCAGTTTTGGGCCTCTCACTACAAGAAAGACCATCCCTGGAGGTGTTCAAGAAATGTTTAGATGTAGTACTAAGGGACATGTCTTCATGGGGAAGTATTGGCAATTAGTGGGCTGTTGGACTAGATAATCTTGTAAGTCTTTTCCAACCTTGGTGAATCTATGACTGTACAATTTAATTACAAAAAATAATAATTATTAAATTGCGGGTTGGGATAGGACAATTGCTGAGAATAAGCATTTTAATGAATATTTTATGGAAGAAAAATTTATCTATAATGTTGGGGAAACGTATAAAAAAGGACAAGGTGCTAGGTTATGAAGCACAGAAGATACTTATTCCATCTGTAAATTGTACCTGTAAGTTTAGACATGCACACACATATACAATGTATGTGTGGTATGAAATTTTAGAACAAGCGTACCTGGAATGTGAAAGTAAAAAAAAAAAAAGAAGAGGTAAATAAATTACAGTGAACTTCTGGTATTATTACATATTGACGTATTTTATCACAAATAACTCCACAGCACTTACCAAGAAAATCCAGATTGTGTGTGAGGTATAGGAGGGGGGAAGTTATTCAGGTAAAGTAGAGCAGCTATTTTCCCAACTGAATAGTAATGGAAGAATAATAAATTCTTGATTGCATTTTCTTGCTTTTTGACATTGTGTTTTAGATTTGTCATTTGTATATATTAATACATAATCAGCTTTGCAATAAATTCTGTTTGGAAAACCATTTCTTGATGGTCTTGATAGATTTGTATATAGAAATACAAAGGTAGATATCAATATGAGATGCTTATTCAAGATGTAAAATGAAGAACTTAACCAAAAATACTGTTTATTTTTAAGTTTAGCAAAAAATATTTTTTAAAGGGATTTGATAATAAGCAGGGGATATAAAACATGTATTTCATTAAAATTCACAACTACCATTTGCTGTGAAACCATTATTTCTATTTATTAAAAAAGACTGTGCTCAGGCAGTGCAGAAATATTGATAATTATATTTTTCATCAAGGAATGGGAAAATAAAGGAGGGTTGTACTAGGTGTGGAAAAAGGGAATCTCCAGTTGTATGAATGAAAGACCCTGTTTATGTCACTCTCGGTTCCTATGGTAAGACTACTTTAATGGTTATTTCCCCATCTTTTACCCTCCCCTCTCTAGTAATGGGACCTCCCAGACAGAGACATAAGAGCTGCCTTGGATCTTTCCAGCTGCCTCCATACCGGCTGCACACCACATCTGCTGCCAAAACCTGACCCACCCTACTCACAGGCATGACACACAACAAAACAGCACTTGTCTTCTTTCAGTGATGAGCATTACTTTTCTACTCTTTCATCCATTTTAGCTTCAACAAGTGCTGCAAAATTGCCCCCCTTCCCCAAGGGTGTGCATGAAGGCTAAAACTAGAAACACTTGCAGAAATCTGGTCTTCGCCACAACCCCACAGAATCACACTCCTTGAGTGGGCTCCTGAGAAAACCCATCCAAACAAGTTCAAGGCTTCAAGTCAAGGCATAAAAAGTTGCTGTCTATAGGAAGACTGAATGAGTAGATTCAAATAGACACAAAACTTTTAGATGACTAAAAACTGAATCTCATCCCAAGGACAAGAGGTAATGGCTTTAAGTTCTGCCAGGCAAGGTTCAGGTTGGATCTTAGGAAAAATTTCTTCTCAGAAGGAGTGGTGATGCATTGGCACAGGCTGCCAGGGAGGCGGTGGAGGTCCACTGTCCCTGGAGGTGTTCAAGAAACGTGTAGATGTGGCACTGAGGGACATGGTTTACTGGGGATGGTACAGACAGGTCAGTGGTTGGACTAGATAATCTTACCGGTCTTTTCCAACCTTGATGATTCTAAGTGCCCTATCTCATTAGAGAAGGGAGATCTTGTAATCTTCCAGGAGGTCCACAAATCCTTGTCACTTCAGGAGCTCACAATTGCCAGGAAGTGATGCAAGAATGGGAAACCTGTCTGGCATGCCTCTGCTCCAAGTAGTTTAGCACTCCTCTTTCCTGCCTTTTTACACCCCGAGGCCATCTTGAGTTCAAGAGCAGGTGAGTGGATATCACTTTGTTTTGTTTCTGGAGCAAAACCCCAGAGTGTAAGGCACCTCCCACTTATGGCATTTCTCTGCCAACTATGAGGATGAGAAATATCAGTCATAGTTGGGCAAGCCAGCCACAGCCAGGAGCTGAGTCAACTTTTCTCCTGTTCACAGTTCTTGCAAACAGACAAAGATTTTCTTTGTTATTTGAATTATTTCACTAAATCATTCTATATACACAGTGGCTGTACTAATATACTGTTGCATGGGAGTTTCAGCTCCTGTAATAGTGTATAATGCAGACTGTATTTTCAAAGCTTGATTGGAGAAGTATGACTGAATTGAATTAACCTTGGAAAGGGCCAAGCCAAAATTTGCTGCCTGCCAATAATCGGCAGTGTGAGCTGAAAATTCACCCCTTTCCTGGAGCATTTATGCCAGCAAATTGGTTTTCAGGTGTATTGCTGGTTTTCAAATGCTCTGGTAATGAGGAACATATTAAACATTTGACTGATTTATAGGAAATGCACTCAGAACAGGTGCTGCTACCTCATCTAAGCTTATTTGCTAACTGAATATGAATAACAATGTTTTATACCAAACTTGAACAGACCTTGGTGTATGTGACAGGATACCTTAGTCCATGAAGAAATTTCTAGGCCTCAGGTTTAAGTCTTTGTTTTCTGGAAAGAAAAAATATCAATTTGGGGGCTCCAGAAGCTTGTAGACATTTTTATGATAGCTACAATGCAAGAATGTATTCAGAGGAAATTTTTCAGCACTCCTGGAGAAGTAGTAAACAACTTCTTTACTGCCTGATAATGCAAAGATACTTACTTTCATCAAAATAAATCTTGAACAGGTTCCAGTACTCCTCTGAAATGAGAGGTTCAGGGACTGGGATAGGAAGACCTTGGAAGAGAATGATACTTTATTGATTTACTTGGGTAACTATTTTCTTGGCAGTACTTAGCATGGGTGCAAAATACCTATTATGTGCTGACTGTAATTTTTTATTGCACTCATTTAAAATGATGGAGTGGTTATTCCATGGTTGGTAGGGCTTTGTATGTTTTGTTAGACATAAGCTCTGCTTCTAAAGGCTGTAGAAGCCCAGTAAGCATTCAGCCACAGATTTTCTGCTGCCTTTCAGACTGTTTGGGGTTTTGTCTCAGCACACCTGAAAATGCACACCATCCCCACTTGTGTCCTCATGATAAGATGCTCCCGTTCCACTCATTATATCTCTGCAATAGGTAGCAATAATATATCTCGTATATAATATCAACTACAGAACATATTCCTTCATTTTTCTTCCCAAAGTGGATACAGATCCCATTTACTCTCCTTATGAATCACAATTCTGAAGACATTTGGGAAGCAGCCTATTTATAGCAACCACCAAAAAGCACTCTCCACCTTCTGTTTTCTAAAGGAATTATCCAAAAGTAAACACTGGTATGAATGTGAGCCAAAAAAAAAAAAAAAAAAAAAAAGTCTTGAAAGTCATCAATTCCAATCCTGTGGAAAAGCTGTCAAAGCTTATTTAAAATCTAATCTCTGTTCCAAATGCTGGTGTAACTGTCATTAACCAAAGGAGTGAATGCATGTAGACAAATTTGAGACAGGCATCCCTCTCTAGGTTGTCCACTTGCCTCCCCATGCTTGGAAAGGAACAAAGTCATCAAGGGAACAAATTTTTAATCTGTAGTTGATTTAACATCCCAACTCATATTCACGATAAACTGACTACCTCCTATAAGCCCTTACAATTCACACAAAAGAAGCATCCTGTGACAGAATCATGCCACTGTCACTTCCTGCAGACCATACTACGGGAACAGGAGGTAAGCAACAGGTGTTTTTTTAGCCCCTTGGGTTGTGAAATCTTCCTCCATCTGCATCAGAAGGGTGATGCTGTGTAGGGATAGGAAACAAATCAAAAAGGAGACAAATATTCCTGCCTAATAATAAAGGGCCCATCACACCCACTTCTGGTATGTATCTGAAGTTCAGATTCAACATGTAAAGCTTAAAAACACCCCCCCTTAGCACCAGCTGACAATGTATAATTGTTCATCATCATAAAGACACCGTCCTTGTTCCCTCCCCAGCAGTAACAGCTATCCCTAGCTGGCATCAGTTGTTCAAGTTTGGAGCTTTCCTGTCGCATCTGACCATGTTCAGCTAAACATCAGTCTGGACTGGGATCATTTTTCTCTCCCTCTCTTTCTGGCTTTGTCCTGAAATTCCACTATGAAAAAGAGAAATCTTCTGAACAAGCCTGATGCATCTCTACTTAAGAAGTTCTTGAAGAGGTTATGGATTGGCTCTAACCATTTGTCATTGTTGGCTGTATGAGCAAATACATTTCTTTGTTTTCTTTCTTGAAAACAGAAGAAAATAAGCTGAATAAAAAAAAAAAAAAAAAAAAAACAACAACAACAACACATGGTTAAACATTTGGATGGAAAACAGAGTAAGATTTTGCCATGCAGTTTACCCTATACCTGACCAAAGTCCACTTATGGTGAGATCAGTGAAAATACAAGCACCTATTATTGGGTCAAGTGAGATGTTACTCAGAATGTGTTTTACATTGCAAATGTTATACAGAAAGATGAAACATTTGATTAACTGATTCTGGCAGCCTGGCACAATACAAAAGAAAAATTAACATATATCCTACAATCCTCAGCAATTACAGTGTACTTAATCTGGATTTTTTATAATGTAACTGTAAGAAACAATTTGAGAATTGAATCATTAGCAATAAGAAGACAGAATTACTGGCAAGCCAAGGGAAAGAGGATTAGATGGTAGATATTACCACTACCCATGCAAATACAAGTAGTATCTCCTTGAAATTACAGCTGGTGACACTAAGTTGGAGACATTGCTGTGGATAAACATAAGTACTAATGCATAGAGAAATTTTTCTATATAATAATTTCATATTTCTGTTAAACTATGCCTGTCTGCTTACTGAAAGTGCCCAATTCTGAGACAGAGTGAGCTGCCCCGTAAGATGGCCTCAATTAAGCTTCTCCAGTATTGTTGCTCTGTGGAAATTTAGGATGCATTCTGTGCTGTTGCATTCACCTACAACACTGTGACACTGCCATATAATAGCCAGACATACACAAAGCACAAGTTTGGGGCTTAATCATCCTCTCCTCCTGCTCATCTAAGGCTATCCAAAACCTTGTCCTTCTGCTCATTTGTGAGGGTAGAAGGACAATCAAACCCCCACCTCTCTTTGAGGGTGACAGGATGTTTTGTGATGCTTCCAGACTCTTCCATCCCTCCTGCAGAGATGATGTGTCGTCGTGTAATTAAAGAGTTAATACTAACCACAGGGTTGATTACAGCAATTATTACAAACACAATGTCTAATGAAGGCAAAAGTATGGTAAAATAATTAGACAGAATTATGACATTCACATTTAAATCATTTTTCACATATCTTACAAGAAAGAAAAAATCATCCTGAAATGGAGCAAGTTTAAACATCGTCTTTATTCCCCAATGGGAGCTGTTTGAGGAAGGGATGAATGTGTTCAGGAGTCCCAGAAGGGGAGACAACCTAAAGCACCCAGGTGGTTTGATTTGCCTATCCATGGGCTTTTCGTTTTGCAGATATCTCCCATTCCAGGCTAGCAGCTACTGTGCTCTCACAACTGATCTGGAAATCTCTTAGGAGTCAGAAAGGCAACATGGAAAAGTTCCCCTGCTCCTTCATTCTCACTGTTATTTCACACCATTCCTCAAAACAGCATCACTCAGAATGTCTCTTTGGGCTCCCTTGTAAAATGAGCATGACCCAGAGCATCAAAGAGCAGTCCCATCTTCCACTACTCGAAGAATTCCTCCTTCTCTTTTGCTTCCCTAAGCATATCCATCTGGCCCAAGTCAATTTTAATTTACAAACAGCAGTGTCATTTTAGAAGTTTGTAACACACACTTGCACATAAAATATTGGCTGCGATGGGAAAGGGGAGTTTCAGTATGGTACATTTGTCACAGTGCTGAAAATTCCAGCTATATCGATTTGTTCAATTCATTTTACAGTGCTATTTTCATTAGCTAATCCTGAGGAGGTTGCTGCACTGCATCTATTAAGTACACACACACACACACATACATTCAGAGCAGGAGAGGACAAATTTCATTAAAGTGCACCACAGATGGGAAGGTATCCAAGTCACTTACAATCCATTATATTAGCTCAGCCGAAGGTTTTCCTACAGTTCACACAGTTCATGGTTAAAGTTTTTCTTTTGATGATCTGAATCACATACTCAAGTATATGCTTCACGGTCACTGCCTGCTAGCTGGGAAACATTTGTGCTTGAACTTGGGCATGAAAATTATTTTGACAAAATACACACTAAGAAACTTGGCCCTCTCTGTTTCATGTCAATATGAAAGTGCTTCTATGTGGCCTCTTGCTTCATTTCCCTGTTACAACTCAGTGGGAAACTACAGGGTTAATAATGAAACCTGTGTATGAATGGATACTCTTTCATATAACCCGGAGCCATTTCTTCTACATAAAGGCACTGATGATGCCTTAATAGAATGGCAAAGGTTTTGTCATCCCCAGGAACATGTACAAGCACACGGTACATCGTAGGAAGGAAAATAACCTCCTGTAAAAACAAAATTGCTTGGTACATACCATGCACTCCAAGATGCTTTCCAGGCTCCAGAGCCCATTACTGGGGTGGGTACTCAGTGCTGTGTATTATCAAAAGCCACATGACAGCTTGCAAAGAGTCTGTTCTACAGCAGCAGAACTGAACTGTGAGCAGCCACCTTCAGCATCTAAGGCCTCCCTGGTCAGCAGCATCCTCACTGCCTCCTGCTCCTGCGATCCTATTTGCCTGCTGAGCCCAGACAACAAGGTACAGCCAATGCACCTCTCTAGTGTTCCCACCTGCTAACGTTCACTGGGGAAGCAAGCACTTGGTGCAGGCGGAATCTGAAATTGCAGCAATATACATAAGCAGATGGCAGCCACCCTCCCTTGCAAAGTGGATTTCAGCCAGCAGTCAGGACTACCAGTGCCTGAATAGTGTAATGATAACATCCAGAGGAATACCTGTCATGTCACTAGATGTTCTATACAATAAAGTTTGTCTCTCTGAAGTCCCATGAGCACCACAGCAGGGCACCCCACAGAATGGATGTCAGTCACTCAGTGCTCCACACAAATATTTTTCTTTTTTGACACCCTCAGTGTCATTTCCTGGTTCCTTCTGCATGGGCCCTTCTCCAGAAGAGGCTCCCAATGTAAGCACAGCAGGAAAGCAGTGTTGGAACCCCAAGGAACCCCAAGCTACTCCCAGATTTGTAGGTGAGGGATTCCACCTCACCATTAAATATCTCATATGGGGAAACCGTTCATGCCATTCTGCCTAGATACACGCTGCCCTCCAAATCCATGTGCTGAGAGGGACTGGCAGCAGTAGGTGCCACCAGGTGTCCTGCTTGAGGACAGGAGCAGGGAGGGAGAGCAGGATGGGAGAGCCTTCGAGCAAGCGCGTTCCTACCAAAATTTAAGTGCTTCTCTTTCAAAATGACCTCAGGTGGGCAAGAAAGGTACGACCACTAACCCATGGGATTTCCAAATGGTGCTCAGGCACAAGAAACAAAGAAACACCTGTATCTGTTTACAGGATCTGTATTGTAGTGAATGGGACAGTGCACATAGTTGTCACTGTAAAACAGCAGTATTTGCTAGCAGCTCACAGACAGTAGTTTTTGAGATTTACGTTTACCCTACATGCAGAAAAAGGAAAAAAAAAAAAAAGCACAGTAGACTCATAACACACTAGAAAATGCAGACTTTTTTACTCATTCAGTATTTTGAAAGACTCTTCATTCTTATAAATCAGCATTCTCCTAGGGCAGTTTTGAAACCATTCACAGTTATCTGAGGTTGGAGCCTTAGAAAATTGCTACAGGGCAGAGAAGGAACGAAGATGCATCAGCTCCCTAACAGCCTGGCTTCTGAATTACATCACTGCTCCATAAATATATTCATTTTATTCATGTTCATTCCTGAAAGAATTTACTGCACCGAGGATGTCATCTTGACTATGCATCTTAGAATTGATCATTTCCCCAATTAAGCTGTTCGGGCCTCAGACTTAAAGAGCTGTCACAGCTGCTGCAAGCTGATTTATCTCCTGATGACGGGCAGAGCTCCTGACCAAAAATTATTAATGACAGAGCTTCTTTTTTTGAAATAACCTTAACCTGAGCATATATCTTTTTAGTCACATTAATATCTGAACACATACCCCCAGTTCCTAGCCAGGTGTAAAATGGATGTAAAATCCTAAACCTTAGTCTTTTAATGCACGGCCTTTCAAATGAAGAATAAGAGATTAATCCAGCCCTGTTCTGTGCTAGGCTGAGCAACAACTGCTGCTGTTTGATGAGAAGCAAGGGCTCCAAAAGAGCTTTGCTTGCCTTACAGGCAGGCAGCTCCTGTCCAGTAGCGCCCTGCAGCTCCTCTTTGCAAAACTTGATTTCTACAGCTTGGTCAAGGGGAAGGACTTCACACAACAGAAGAAGGCATAGAGATGAAATGCAGAAAATGTCCATTAATCAGTTTGTGCCAGTTATTTCTTTTCAAGTGTCATTTGTGACTTAACACCACTCCCACTGCAGTCAGTGAGGAGCTCTACCATCAACATTAATGAGACAAGAGCAGGCTGCCCAAGGAAGCGGTGGAGTCCCCATCCCTCGAGGTATTTAAGAGATGTGTGAATATGGCACTAAGGGACATGGTTGAGTGATGGGACTTGGTAGATCAGGTTGAGGGTTGGACTTGATGATCTTTGAAGGTTTTTTCCAGCCAGAGATTCTGTGATTCTAAGGAGCAGGCCCTTCAGCAGCATGGCTTTGTCATCATTGCTACAGCAACTGGGGTCCATTGCACTGCCCTTGCCAAGGACTTTATTACATTTAATTGCTAAGCAAATTTTAGTACTGAAGGGGCATCACTTATCAGAGTTGTATATGCAAAAACAGGTTGGGACTATACAAAGCCTTAAATGGTTTGTTCCTGACGTCGTTGAGATGTTCTGTCAAAGCACAAAAGAATACAAACTCAAATCCATTTTCTTTTCATTTGAATGGCCCTAAAATCATTTGCGCCACCAAAATCCCCCTCACAAATGCCAGTGAGTGTGAAATAATTCATACATTCAGCTGAGCAGTTCTACTCTGTTCCAGATATATGTCAAATCTTCCATTTAAACTTTTTTTAATTAGTTTAAAAATTTACCCAAATGTTTAAAAGTTTCAAACAGCTAAGTGTATTTCTTACTATTCAGTCCTCTTATTATTCATTTTCAAAAGGCCCTATGACACCTATCAAGTCTGATAGACTGAGCAGTGATTTCTCTCAGGCGAGTGTAAATCTTATACCACTTCCCACATGATATTACTTTCCACATGTCTGATGGCTCTGGAAACAAGTAATCAAATTAATAGGACTATTTAACTTTCATTCATATCTTAGCTGCCACCATAAATTTCAGCCGTCAGAAGATGGTAAAATGTTAGTTTTGCTTTATTTGGAGGAGATATTCATTTTCACAACTTTTGCCTTATTAAATCCAGCAGTTTTTTTTCTTGGTTAAGACTGTATGATTCACATTGAAAGCAATTTCAAAAACCACTCCAAACCTTCACTATTTACATTTGGTTTTGTGAACAGGTCATATTCCTACCATTAAAAGTTTATGATTATTTAATAGGAAGATTGTAAATATGTTCTTCCTGGATCTGAAAACTTCAGTGGTTAAAAAGTACAGCTGGAACGATATGCAACAATACAGTTCTGCAGCTGTTCCTCTGAGCTCCTTCTCAGCAATACTGGGACCACACCAGAACAGTCCACTCCTTCCACTCCTTATTTTGTTGGCTTCTGATTGCCTGTTGCATCAGGTTCATTGTGAGATTATTTACCAGCAAAACAGTAGTCCCAGCCTATGATTACTAAAGAGATCATGTTACTTTTCAGGAGTAAGTGTTGCTGTCTTCTTTTCTGCTGTGACTTAACGGAAACTGCAACAGGGCAGAGAAGGAACTGCTGATCCAGGGCTGAAAAACAGGGTATGATCATCCAGTGCAAAAGTTACTGTGAGATTTCATTCTTCAGCCAAGGTAGCCTGTGTGTGTGCCCTGAGTTAATCTCAATTGCAGACTAATTTAAACAACTGAGAATCTGTGTCCCTACTGTTCCCTGCTGCTCATTCCAGTTGAAGGGCAGATTTTCAATCTACCTTTCACAAGTAGCAGCCTTTTGAATATTTAATTAAAATATTGTGCAAGGAACTTCCCCTTCAGCCTGCATCCACACATATACCATGAGCAAAAAAGAAGGATTTGGTGGTTGCTATCAACATTGCTTCTCACAGCTTTGTGTACAGCAGTTGAGCACCATGGTGGTGTGCGCGATACACACAGTAGAATCTTGAATTCTATCAAAATTTGAAAGAATCAAAAACAAAATAGAATCTCACCGATTTTAGGTAAGTGCCATGAAAGACATAAAGTCAGTTTTGGTTGCAGTGAGGACCCTGCACAGTGACTAAATCAGGAAATGCTACTCAGAGCTGCAAACTGTTAAAGACATTCTGCATTCACTCATAATAAACTGTTTGCAGAGAAGATTATCAGTCTTGTGACATGATAGTTTGGCATTTGCAACTTAAAATTACATTGGACATTTTACAGCTTTATGATATTGCAAATTCAGGCTTGGTTGGCTATCCATTATTATCTTACTTCTTTCAGAATTACTGCTTCCCAGGTTTCTTCTTCCTCTTGAAGATGTGTTTCAGATTATTTTCTCACAGATTTATTATCCTGCAGTTTTCTGGGATGAATCTCTGTTTCTATAAAAACCCCTGCCTAGCTTTATAATCTTTTTAGGTCTCTTTTTATTATCTCATTTTCTCTCTAGTCCTCCTAATTCAATATCCTCTGAATTTTGTAATCACACTCTTCACACTTTTTTCTTAGACCATTAATGATGATATTTAATGCAACCACACTTTACACCACTCCTAAAGTACAGCATGAGCATAATAATGTCAAGCTTTTAGAAAGCACAATCTATCCACAACTCACAAAGCATTTCATACATCAGGTAAATGTTTTTCCCCCATATTAAAACAGAAGATGCATATGGTGCAGACTGGCTTCCTCTTCCTGTGCAGTATCCATAGTCAAGGGAGAGAGATATACAGACTTCTCCAAACTGTGTTTTGGAGTGGCTAAATGAGCTTCCCACTTTGAACGGCCCTTTCTGGGACCCCAGCTCCTCTGGCAGGAGATAAGAAGGGTGCCAAATAGCTCTGGGGAGGCACCCTTGACAAAAAAAGAGCTGGGAGCTTGGTTGACCCCTTTTCAAGAGGAGTGTATTGCAAGAGTCTTTCCAGCTTAAAGCCTGGGCAATTTTCTATGTTGAGAGACTTATGAATGGATGAGAAGGAATTAATTCTCCAGCAAGTTTTGATTAATTCTTGGTATTTTTCCCACGTGGAAGATATGACATGCCATGAATGAAGACTGGATAGTTAGGAGGAAAAAGGCACCAACCAGGGGCTGCTTAGCCTTCCCAGGGAAGTACTACCACACACCCATCAGGATCAGAACATCAAAAGCCAATTTTGAGGAAGAGAGGTAAAAATCAAATAAGAAATGAACGTACGTAGATCACAGTTGCTGGGCTTGTCTCCCACATACCCATTATCTTCTTACTTGACCATCTATTTTATCGCCCAGAGACTAAATTCCATCTATTGAGTTCTATGAAATTTACAGGCCAGTGCAACTGGATGCCTTCAGCCCACTCACAAATCTGGATGATGCTATAGCACTGGAGAATTGTCTGGCAGCAACCACGTGAATGTGAGCTGCAACCCCCTAGCTGCTATTCAGTCCAGCTGGATATATGGAAAGACCCATCTGTCTCTGCTTTCTAACCAAGTGCTTTTGCATACCCCACTGCTATGCTTTCCAGGCACAGGAGCACAGCTGCCTGTCTCTCCTCATGAAACTTCTGTTGGCTGGGACAAAGGGCTGTGCAGTCCCATCCTGCTCTGTCCTTCAAGTTTGTTTTCTATCTCTGAACATATGTCACCATTTCAAAAAAATATTTCATTTTGAGTAACCTTGTTTTCAGAGGTGCCGTGTGCTTGTAGCTCCCACTAAAACTTCAGCCTAGCTAACAGCTCCCAAAAGCACACTGAGGGGCAACTGGAGCTGAAGACAGGAAAAATAAGAAAACCTTTCTTAAAAGCCACAGCCTGAAAGTACCTTTTAATGCTGTTTCACTCGTAGTTTTGGGGACACCATCTCAGACAGAAAAACAAAAATACATGGAAAGATGCATGATTTGTATCAAAAGTATCCTTTGCTGTCCAATGCCTATTTGATATCTTCTTCACATAAGATGGAAAATAGTAGGACTATATTTTTGACTGCTTTCTGGTTTACAGAATAAAAATAAAACATAATAAAAATTCAACAATTGCTATTATTTTCTGGTGCTATTCCACAGTTTGGACATATCCTTTGGATTTATTTTGATCTTTTGTTGGCTGCATGGTGTTATGGGCATTCTGGTTAGCAGCAGTTATACATTACAGGCAGTTTTCAAAAATGGAAGAAGGCGTGCCTCACTTTTTTGGTGAAACTTCACTCCAAATAACTACATTCTGAATGCCTAAAGTCTCAAAGATTTTATTTGGGTAAAATATTAGCTTCTTACCATAATTCTACAATGTAATGGTTCTTCGCATCGTTAAACAGCTGTCATTATTCATATGAAAGTTATTTCTATGATGCTGATTGATGAAATGTATTATTCCTCATACCCCCATCATCACATTTATGGAGTCAGTGTCCACACTACTGATACCAAAACCATTTACTCCATTCAACATGGACCAGACCTTCAGTCCCCTATAAAGAAGTCATTCTAATATCCCAAGCCTACAAGCAGCTGCAAACATGCATGAACTCCTGTGCATTCAGCAGAACACATTAGTGCTAGCTGAAAAAGTTTTAATTCTCCACAATATTTTAATTAGGTAAAAGTCTGTAGGAACAAAGCTGACCAGAAACCTCTTGCAGGAGAGCATGGGCAGTATATACTCCTTTCCTTCTACAAAACCTAGGCAACCAGCCTAGGCAAGAGCGTAACATGGGACTAGAGGATTATCCGTCACCATTCAAATGCAATTCTCTGATAATGGTAAGAGTATTCCAGTGTTAGAAGTGATAGACTTATATAATTAGCTGCAAGTGCTATTTCTGTGTGTGTAAAATCTTTTAATTGTTTCCTTTTTAATTATTTTAAATTACCTAATAACTCTTTGGCAAAGAAGGATGTATGGGAGGGAGGTAGAACGAGCCCACCATCGTTATGAAAGCTCTTTAAGAGCTCCATTATGTGCTGTGAGCATCTGACTCTTTGTAGCATGAGTCACCCACAAAGTCTTGAGCCATCAAGTAATTAAGGTTCCTTAATACAGAGTGGGAGGGGAGGAAGTAATATCATTTGTCGTTATGATCACATTCCTACAAGTATATATCATAACTGTTTTATAAATGGATTATTAGCAAATCTGATTACAGCACTAATTATTTCTCCCAGCATTTCCCTTCCCCATGTGCTACAGAGTCATTTGCTCCCCAGTAGTACTATACTTCTCTTCCGCCTATTTTCTTCCCTCTTTGTTATCTCGCATACATACACACACAATTATGTAAACTCATCCAGGACAGGAACAACTGAACAATAGTTGTTATCAAACTTGAAAGTGAAAAACATTTCTGGTTGTCTTTCTGAATGGATGGCAGCGTGGCAACTTAGGTAAAATATGGTGATCATAACCCAGTTCTGAGCTGAACTGTGAAAGAAGAATTCACAACATAATGCCATCTCCACGTGAGCTAGCAATCTCACAAGAAAGGACAAGAATTTACAGGCCTGAAAAGAAAATCACATTTCTCACCTTTACTGGAAAAAGCAGGTCTGTTAGGTAAGACACATTAGGTAACTTTTTTTTCTTTCTAACAAAGTTTGAGACAACAAAAGATGTACTATTCCAACAAAAACTCAAGGGCAAGACAAAGTTAAGCGAGAGTTGATGGAATGGGCAGCAAGAAGAAAGGAGAAAAGCGGAAGGACAGGAATTCAAATAAACTGAAGGAAAACAGGGAGAATCACTGGTCAAATTTACCATAAGCAGACAATGAAATCTGTTACAATTTTCAAGAGCACCCACAGGATTTAGCAGCCCTGAGGAAGTGTAATCACTGTGCCTGTTGTAACTTCACAAAAAGAACAGAGATTGAGATGCTCCTGTTCTATATGCATAGGCTGTTTTGGAAACATCCTTTAAAATTCATTAAAATCAGCAAGCCAAAGCCTGAAATGGTATACAACATGAAAGCTAAGGCCAAACAGCTCTCCTTCCCAACAATGTAAAACAGAATGTTTCTCACAGATTTGAAAAAAAAAAAAAAAAAAAAAAAAAATTAAGGAAAGGTTTTGGGCTAAGAAATAATAGGTTGAAAGGTCAAAGTTCTATTCTTCCAGTTTTTCTTTTGTCATTTCCAAAAGGAAAAACCATCAATAATGTGGCATAGTCTTTGCACAAATTTCCTTTGTCAGCTAGTAAGGTAGGATTGTATCACTCCAAGCATTTGGTAGGGAAGAATTGAGAGTATTGCCAGATTAAGCAATACTGAAGAATTTGCAAGGAACTCTTCCTGTTTAATCTCAACTCTGCATCTAACCCTCGTTCAGGATATGCATGACAAATCCGTAAGATGAATCTGTCACCTGACTGACATCTCCCATTCCCACTGAATACTGGTTTGGATCTCTCTCCTCTTGGCTCTCTTCTGTTCTGTCCCCATCTCAACTACATAAAGGACACACCAAGGCGATATATTCATAAACAGAGTTTCTGCATTCATTTCAAGATACAGTGATATATTGGGGGGAAAGAAAAAAAAAAAAAACAAAGAAAAAAAAAGAGAGAGAAAGAGTGACACCAAAGCAAACACCAATGTACAAGAACTTCCAGGATTCCTGGTTTAAATTTAATTTTTTTTTTTTTTTTTTGTGAGAACTATTGGTGATAGGATTGGTGATAGGATGGTTGGACTGGATGATCTTGAAGGTCTTTTTCAACCTTGGTGATTCTGCGATTCATCCACATGTTCCTGCAGTTGGTCAAAGTTCTCCAGTGTCTAGTTCTGCCACTAACATTGCAAGTGAGATGAATGAAAGCCCAAACCAGCCTGACACACTTAGCCCAGACAGCAGGAAAGATCTGCAGATCCCACCAGGCCAGAATTTCTACAGTGTTTGGCCCAGCATCTCCTAGGATTGACATGAGAGGCAGACAGGAGGGCACTCAGCAGGGCTCAGTATCAGGACATTTGTCTTCACAAACTTCATGTATGTGTTTTTGAGGAGGTTAGTTTCTGCCTAAATGAGTGATTCCCAAGTGTCAGTAGCCCACATTTACCTTTGAGGGAGAATGAGAGTAAAAACATAATTGCCACTCCTGTTCTTCCATCCCAGTTAACCTGAAGGTCTTTGCTGAATTTCTGTTAGCTGAAAAGCATGCATTTTTCTACAAGCACTTCCCACAACAGTGACTCTATCTCTGTAGACCAGGCTTGATTCTCCTTAAATATTGCTATGGTGCTATTCTAATCAGTAATTACACACAAAGCAGAGTCATTAACCCCATCTAAAATGAGCCCCCTCTTGCTGGTACTGAAACAATAGCATATGCCATTGTATGGACAAATGTTTCAACTCTACTCTCTCTAAGGTGCTACTTCACAATGTTAAACCTATAAAACTCAATAATACTCTAGCCTGGGAGAAAAATTCTGAGAAAACTCTGGAGAAGTCAATTTATTTGAAAGTTAACCAGACATATTTCAATCTCAATTGGACATCTTGAAACACAACATAAATTTTTATATAGGTTATTTGATTCTCACACCTCATAAATTAAATAGAATGATCTCTGATATATCTAATGCCTGGTGGTAAAAACTGTGGAAGGATGGATTTCTGGTACATTTGCTTCCAGTGCCCTGCAGTTAGGTCCTGCTGGGCATCAGTTAAGGTTAACAGGAAATGAGGGGTAGTGACAGGAGACAGTTTCAAGATCTGAGTAATTTGCAAAGGAAAGTCAGCTTGCTGGGTCCACTTCACTGGCTGTTCTGCATGTGATACAGGTATCAGGGAGGTAGGTGCTGTTGCTCAATATCACTCCAAATTGTAGAAAACTAGAGCATTGCTGAACAAGTCAAAAGCAAATATTCCAGCAAAAAAAAACTACCATAACAAAGCTAGATGAGAAATTATTTTGGTTAATTTATCCCATCTGAAGTTGATCAAAACTGTTCATCTATTTGCCATGTTAGTGAACCAACAACAAAGTTTGATTCTAAGCTACAGATAGGATGAAAAAAAAAAAAAATCAGTGAAATTGTATCTTGCAAATATCTTGACTGAATATAGAGTAGTATAGTCATCAAAATCTTCTTATGAGTTTTTATGTCTTTGACTAACACAGAAACAAAGGAATACAATGTTATGAATTTGACCCATATTAACTACCTACAAAATCCAGCTAGTCAAGAAGATAAATAATGACACTACGTCCATGGACACAACCTGCACGTGACAGTGCAAACCCATTGTTTGTGTCTCTAAATGTACACATGAGACCTACTTTTAGGAAAACTCAAGATGAACACCATTTTTTGTACTTCCACAAATAAAACTCACATGTTCCCATGTTGTTCAAATGAAACAACTTTCCTTTATCATGTAATTTGACTGCAAAAATAGGCATTAAGAAGGAGATGAATTTAACTCTGAAGCAGAAATTTATGACCCTGAACTATTTTAAGTGTATAATAGTAGTGATATCTGTTATAAAATAGTAGGGATATCATGGAGGATATAATGCTATAATTAGAACTGGCATATATCTCATACATAATAATAAAGTTCATACCTGTCATCAGAGATTGTTAAGTCATTAACAATTGCACAGCTAGAACACTGTCACGATTGGTAACACCAGAGAGCTGGTTTTTTATTTTATGTCTAGGAGGTCCCCTCCAGTTTTGTATTTCTTTCTTGCCTAATTTGTTTGACAAAAACTAGCCTTTTTGACAGAGATGTGTATCATCACTAGGCTTCAGAGTGAACACTGCAGTGCAGCACAGCAATGGAAAGGAGGAAAAAGTAGGAAGGAATTCATTTTTCCCGGAGCCATCATTCCCCAAAAGGAAAGGGAGTTATTATTCGTTCCACTTATCTTGCTTTCAAGGGCTGGCTTTGTAGACAGGTGGGTGAGCAGCATTTTAAAGTAAGCATGTTTTCAAGCTCCTTGTGCCATATGGCCCACAAAGAAGTAAAACTCCAGCCTGTGAGCAGGGTGCTCAAGACCTCTGCTCTAGGCAGCTGTGTGCAGTTCTGAACTCGCAGTATGTTTATAGGAAATGTGTTAATTTTTGTGCATTCTAATTTGATTAAGTTCCTTCTCTTGGCAACTGGTTATTGTAAGTGCCTTTCTGATCAGCAGGGGACTAATACGACATGGGAGCTACAGCCCAGGCAATGGAAAACATTATAGGCACAGTGGAGGACATATTTGCAAAGGATATCTCCTGCACCTGGACTCCATTTATTAAGTTTGCAGAAAGGACAGCTCCTGCCAAGCAGCCAGACACTCTGACCTTGTTTGAACCTGCCTGCAGAGTGGGATCTGTAGCAGGCAGGAACGAAGGAGGGGCACTGAGCACGCTGTTGCTCCGCAGAGACTCACTGCAATATATAAGGAGTTTATGTTCACAAAGTGTTTTACTTTTAAAGCCTGTATTCTTTCATCTAGTCACAGGCTGTAACTTTGCTATTGAACTATATTGCTGTGTCTAGTCTGGGTGTGTGTATGCTGGTGTCAATCATTTCCTTTTGTACCCTTCACTGGCTGCAGCTCGCAGTGCGGCAGGTGGCTCTTGCTCTCACTCTGTTGATGCTGCTTGTTTTTATTACATCATTTTTCCCCCTCCTCAAGTTTTATAACCTATCAACATCTAAAGTCTGTAATAAACAGTCAAAAGAAAAAAGAGCACATGAAGTTAAATATAGTTTGGATTCAGTGCCAAGCCTATCTTCAGCAAAGTTCTACTTTTTCCACTATGACATGAAATTGAACTTATCCCATCATTTAGTCCTCACTTCAAATTTAGAGATGTTAGCATTCCACATAAGCCTTAACAATCATGCTTGGCTCTCAGATACTGCAGAGATAAGTGTCCTGCAAATAGCTAGGCTGAATTGATATACTCTTCCCTAATAGTAATAATAATAAAAAAAAACTTAAAAACAACAAATTACCTAACCAAAGAGCATTATTTTTCCAAATAACAAATTACTAAAACAAACAAACAAAATACCTCACACTAAAATTCCCTTCCCCACGTAACTGAGATGTCTATGAGATGTCTACTACTTAAAACTGCTCCTCTCAGTCTGAAAACAGCATAGGACTAACAAGTGAGCTTAATTTGTTGTCTGTTGGATGTCTTTATTTAAAACCAGACATACCCTTAAGGACTTCAGATTCATCTTAGTGGCTTGAGATTTTACCTAGTGCATTAACATTCTGGTGCAGCACAGTGTGACTCCTCAGAAGGTTATTGCTGGGGCTAAAGCTCATGCAGGTAAAGCTTCTCCTAATACTGGGGCTCAGCTCTGGGACTGGGACTACAGGACAAAGATCAACCCAGGACAGAGGAGAAGAGAGGAGCTGCCATCCCTCACAGCCTCAGCATTGCAGAGGGAGCCAGAAGGTAGTGGTGATGATGGTGGGGGCGTTTGCATGATTTGTCCATTAGAGGGATGGGGACAAGGAACAGCCCGCTAATTTTACACTCCACAAAATTGGCAGGTTGCCATCCCAGGCTCTTTGTTACCACTGATCTGGGCAAGATTTGAATAGGTTAAATGGAAGTGAAATGCTGTGTCCTATAATTAGTCCAAAGAGGCTCACAGATCCTAATTACATTTAGTTTAGTCATTAAGTATTAACCTGTAAAATTTGTACACAGTTCTCCCTTTGTCTGTAAAAGAAAAAGGAAAAGGAAAAATTAACACATCATTCAGACTTACAAAGGTAAAAGATAACACCAGGTTTATTTATAAAAGGCTTGTGGCAGCTTAAACACATCATTAAGAGTCTAAGTAGCTGAACACTCAGGCTGTTCATGGTCTAAACAGAGAGATGTGGTGGGGAAAAAGCCCTGAGACAGGGCAGTGGCTGGCGCCCTGGCAGAGCATCGGGTCTGGGACAGCCCCATACAGACCTCCTCACCAGAGCCACTGGTGTGCAGCTGGATTACCCTTACCAGGGCAAAGACAGAGCTGTGGACAAAGGGCAGAAAAATAGAGAAGGGCATCTATCAAAAGCCTGGGAGTGCGTGGTTAGCAAGTGAGTTGCTGAACAAGCACAAAAGAGGCAGGAGGATATGCTGAAGTAGAAAGAGAAGATTGGAGATCCCACACGTGGTATGTGCTTTCCCATGTTTGTACTGCTACAGAAGTTCAGTTAGTAAAACCAGCCTCAAAAAATCCACTGATATTCCAGTAAGTTAAAACAATGGCAAGAGATACCCTTGTACATACACTTTGACATTTGTTTGTTATGACAGTGTTTGCTAGCAGACATAGGGCAGTTTGTTTGGAGTGGGATATTTGTCATTCTGCTCACTACTGCTGCTGGAAAGGAGGAGGTGCAGGGGAAAGACTGTCCTATGAAGCAATGAAACTGCTTATGACCAGTTCTTTGCAAGACCAGGCAAAGTGTTGTTAGGAATACTAACAGTCATATACAGAAAGAAAAAGCTTGATTGACTCAAGCAGCTGGTGATGAGGTTCTCTGTCTATTGAACACTCCTTCTAAGGAAGCAGCCTTCATCCAGGACGTGTTATCCCTTCAGAGGCTAGCTCTTAAATGAGTCCAAGGAAGGGGTGGACTCAGGGTCCACTCCTGGTCATCTGAGAAGCACAGGTAATGGCTTGCATCTGTGCTTCCTGGGCTAGCCACTACCCTTTCACTAGGTGCTCAATCATCATCAGTTCAGGCTATGATGTAACACTTCCCCTACAAATGTGGTCACAGTCTGGCTTTTCATTTGTACTACTTCCAAGTAAGCAAGGCCAAGTCTGGCCGGCTCTTTATATTTATTTTGCCCAGAACATCATTTGATAAAATTAAAAAATAACCCAAGTCTTGCTTACAAAATTCAGTTTGTGCTCTTGAACTGTATTTCAGCAACCAAAAGATAAAAAGATATGCCAAACTACTGCATATTTCACAAAGAAAAAAAACTTGTCAGAACAGCCCAACAGAACTATTCACACAATAGATGATCTGCTCATTTGAAGGCATTCACTTAGTGAAAGAAAGTACATCTGATTTTACTGGACTTTCTAGATATTTAAATAGATTAAAATGTTGCTCTGTTGCAACACAGAAATTGCTTTTCTGAGCTCCAACAATTATTAGCATAAGTAAGAAAGGACTATTGTTACTTGGTTAAGGGGAATTACGAATAGAATTTCAAAAATATGGAAATAATTTTTCCCAAGCGAACTTGAAAGAAAATGAAAAAATGTTCTTGTAAAATGAAATATTAGCAATCCTTGTTCTCTGAAAATATGCAAACAAGAAAAAGCCTTCCATTTCTTGCTAAAAACAATTTTTGAGGAGGGAAATAACAGCAAAAAGTCAATATTCACTACTTCTTAACTTGGAATCATTCATTCATTGATTTCTTCCTGATACTCTGTGATTACTCTGGCTGAACATTACAAATACTTACCATATCTGTGTGCAGAAAATATACTTCAAAATAGTAATGGTTTTCACTCATAAACACTACTTCTTCCTAAAGTTATAGGAAACACCTCATCTTAGCTTCGTTGTGCTTCTTTGATTTCTAGTACTTCTCCTAAGAGGTGTGCTCTGATATCACGACAAGAAAGCAAAAGCACCTTTTAAAAACTTCCCCCCCACCCTACAAATAAAGCTATTAGCATGTTATATTGGTGTTCCCCCAGATTGGTGTATCTTAGAGATGTGATAGGATAGGATGGAATGACAGTGATAGAGTCAGTGATGGAAAGAAAAATCTTTCACACAAGTTGCAATAACACTGTTAACACTGCAAATGATTTCTTCCTTCTTTGAAAATAACTGCCAAATTATAATAAATAATTCTGAGTGTCCTGAACAATGTAGAGATGACTGCATGTAAAAGACAGAATGCTCATTTATACTGCATGTGAAGTACAGAACTACCACCAAAGTTCAGAGACTAGTTCTATAGCACAAACATACATCATCAAGAAACCCATCATAGCAACCAATTAATTTTAATGTTTTATTTATGCCCACAAAAATCTTCACAAATCTAAACAACTCACAAAGCCACTTGTGAATAAATTGTAAGAAAAAGAAAAAAAAAAAGTTCATCAAACAAAGCTTGGCCTGGCAACTAGTTCGGGCAGTTCTAGCAAGGTCAGACTGAGGTCCATCCTAGGACAGCACACCAATCCCTTTACAGCACCAGTGAGTCTTACGCAGTCCCTTGTCTTACCCTCCAATAGTTTCCTACCTACTTCTGTATCAATTTTCCCTGAAAGAAGGGAATGGTTTTCTTCTGACTTCATCCTCATGATCTATTTTTTCTTTAAGCCTAGACAGAGGTTCTTACATCATGTTTGTTCACAGTGGCTTTGAACCAGTTTTACTTATTAGACTGGTATTTGTTTAGTTTTGGGTAACTGAAATAATAACTTTCTGAAATTTATCTTTCTTTAATGTCATTTTCCTTGTTAATGAGGGGCATCTTACCCCTCAGTTACTATGACACTGGACAGATTTTAAAAACTGTTGAGCATTTAAATGATCTGTAATTATCTACAGGAGGCTCTGCTGAAATCTGAAGGAAAGTTCAGAATTAATTTTCCTTTTTCTTGAGCTGTTCCTTGTATCGCAGTAAATGCACAGGACAAGGACAATCTGAACATTTGTTTCAAAAGAACTCAAAAACATTAAAAAAAAAAAAAAAACTTGGGGGAAAATAAAGAAGTGAAACAAAGACAGAAAGGACAGTAATTTCTGGCAAGTCCTCAGATGTGTTTTGTCCCTACTCTAGCCCTAGGTTCAGAAGGTGAACTTAAAATTCTGCACAGAACTCAGTGCCAATACTCAGAAGTAATCATCCAAGTCAATGTGTATTTCTGTACTGTTACAGTCTGGCAGTGTAGAAAAGATTTCAAACCTGCAGGTCAAACAGGTGTTAGCCAGAGTTCTTCTCAACATATGTCTGCACAGTTTTAGAAAAAAAAAAACAAAATCCAGCTCTGAAAAAAAAAAAAAAAAAAAGACAATAGATAATAGATAAGAGTTAGAAAAAAAAATAGCATTTGCAAATCTAGAAGACAGGCTAAGTTTGTATTTATCATCTTGGCAAACAGGCATGTTATTGATTAATAATAGCTTTAAATGAAAGGACTGGCTAATATGAGAATTAGCAAATTAGCAAAGTCCCAATAAAAGCAGAGAGACTGATCACATTGCCCTTCAAATCAGGTATAGCTGTGGGTGTTCACTCTAAGGACTCATGGCAGAGGACAGCACTGAAATGTGAATTCACCTTTCTAGTATAAAACAGTAAGCTTCAGGTGCTGTCTCATTAATACCAGTCCACATATTTTCTTCAGCTCTTGTGGGTTCAGCCCAGAGGGCACTAAGAGAAGAGACCAAGCTCTAGCAGAGCACTTCTCTTTCTGTCAAGGAGGAGGGAAGACTCCCAAGCCCAGAGGCAGCGGAGTGCCTCCACTACACCAGCAAGCCACATGTACAGGCCATCACCTGGCATGGGGTGCCGCATACACACTGCTCAGCTCCAGGTTAAGAAGCCTAAATTTGGGTAGGCTGTGTCTGGCTCTGGCTGTCCTGAAGGATTCAAGATACCCATGCAGGGCTGGTATAGGGTCCGGTGTGCAGACAGCCTGTAGTACTACTCACCTGTAGGGCAAGTATGCCTTGCCCATTTGCGGCTGTGACTGGAAAACACCAACCACTTCCAGAGCTAAAATAAGCTATAGACAATTAAGTGAGTCTGAAATGCATTTCAGAAGCTATTGAGTAGAAAGCTATGCTACTAAAAAATTTAAAGAGCTGACTTAATTCCCCTAAGGCAATAATTTCAGCTTTGAAATAATATAACTTTTTAGTCAATAGGTTCCAAAATACACCTCAAAGTTGCTTAATTAATCAGTTATGGCTGAATTTAGCTTGAAAAGGGGGTTAAGGGGATAGTTATTGAACATCTACAATAGGCATAAGTATGCAGAAGTGATGCTATGATGTTGCCATGGGAGGGCCTCTGGCTAGTTTGTGTGTTAATTCTCTGAGGGTGCCTGTAAAGAGCTAGATATTCTCAGGCAACAAAGAAAAACTCAGGTTATATTTGCACCTAGATACTTAATAAAAGCATTATGTTGTATCTCCTAAAAATCTCGATTCCAAAAAGCTGTCAAATGCTACATACCAAATTCTCATGCAGTGTAAACTGTAGCTCCTTAACTTGCCATGTGGATTTCCCAATTTACATCACTTGAAAGACCTGGCCAAGTGCCAATACAGTTAGAAAAGCAGATCCTTTTCTTCCTTGGTTTCATTTTCATGATTTTCATGTTTTTGCACTTCCCTTGCTCAGTTATAGACCAGAAGCAAAGTGCTCAGAATTAAAATGTGCACTTGATCTATATTCTCTGTAGCAAAGTAGCGGAAATTTTGTGAACTAGCCAGTCTTTTGAGATTTTCAACCTATTCTGGCAAATTCTTGAGGTTTGGATAATAAAATTATGAGACAATTCCCACAGGTATATTTTTCACCTTTTTAATATCTTTTATATGCTGCAGTACTTTCATGTGATGTTTCCCACAGCTCTGCTCTGATGAAACGTAGCAAATTCATTGAGTAACAGTCTTCTTACAATAGCCAGCACTGGCACAGAATACATCTGCTGATGATGAATCTGAGATCGTCTTTCATTTAGTACAGCACAGTGCAGAAACAAGGTGTCATTCTTGGACTCTGTGATCTAAAATTTTGAAAGCCAACACCTTGCCTGCAGGATATAACTCCACTGTGGTCTGTCTTGCAAATAAACCTTGAAAATCCCCAGACCCCTTTCACCAGATATTTACATCAGTACACAATGGGAACAGCTCAGATGTATCCCCTGATTCCAGATGTGGACTCAGGAGAAGGCTGCATCTGAAAAGCCTGATGTTTCCAAAAAAGCTCAATGACTGGTACAAATTCATCTGTCCCTTTCAGAAGTGATAGACTATCATAAATAAAGAAGACACAGATTTATTTCTCAAAACACCTACACACCTCTTCTCCTGGCAGGCTGTGCTCTGTGAGGTGCCCCATTCAGGAGGCAGTCTGCTAGCAGGCATTGGTGTAGGCTACGAACAAGGACATGGGGTACAAGTTCGCACTGTTTTAAAACTAGACAGAAACATGAGAAAAGATGTATCTGGCAAGCTGAAAAGTGAAAAACTGTAGTTCTTTCCATTCTTCCGTGGCCTTTCAAAGCAGCTCTTTCTACCCCAGGCACCCTTGGAAAATAAAAGAAAAAGGAAGTAAAGTTTAGTTTTTATCCTCTAAAGAAAGCTGGGAGATTTCTGATCTCACATATCCTCTCCTCTTTTTGCATGAGCAAACCTTGATACATCAGCCTCCACAGCTACCAGAGAAGGAACAGGACAAGGAAGGCAAGACAGTGTAAGTCGTTCCTGGAGGTCATGCAGTGAGGTTGCCTAGTGTAGAGGCAATAGAGGAACCACAGAAGTCTTAGAGACATTTAAAGGAATGGCATGTTTCTGAGAATCAGGACAGTGAAGAAGCAATTGCACTTTAAAGAAAACCTATGTACTGGTAAGTGAGCTAAAATCAAAAGAAGTTCAATCCAGATATGCTAGATTTTCTGCACCTGCTCATAACTCATATATCCAAATGTGTGTAATGCCACATTACAATGCACCTGACCAATCCATATTCGATTTTTCATGTGCAAATTCTCGTTTCTTCTTTCTCAAAGCGTTGTTACACAGTTAAGCAAAAACAACATTTTCCAACCTCTAGTGTGCAACTTTTTGCATTAAATTATACTGCCATCAATTATTAAATGAAGATTGTCATTAAATATTACAGTGAATAATATTATCAATATTGTATCTGTCACAGATGAAAAACTTACATATATGGATGAATGTAACCTGTTCATTGGTTTATGAACCCAGAGTTCCCTTGATAGTACTGCTGATGACACAACACTCTCAAATGTTGGATTTTGTATATGATACATGTGAAAGATGAGCAAAAACAGATGTAGCCAGACAGCTCACTTTGGTTATATACATGAGGAAGCTTTACAGAGCAAGTTCATTTAGCTAAGGCTGGCAATAATTTATGCTGAATAAATTGCCTCTATGTCTGTTTCAGACAGCAGCAACATAGAAAAATGTGAACTTTTTTGTTACATCAACTCATTTTGAGCCAAATTATACTGCTTTTTAAGTACCCACTACTGCAAACATAGAAGACACGTGGATTTAGATATTAGCACCTTCTAAATGTTGGCTCAATAAAAGCTGTTTAGCAGTTAAACATGGAAGCTGTTATCAGCTTCACAGAGGAGTAATCCTTCCAAATTTTTGGAAATGAGAGTTCTGATCTGATGTATACTTCAATCTTATTAAGAAACTATATTTGCTAGGCCACAATTCAATCAACTCCAGCTCCAACACTATCACAATCCATACATGATTGCGGAAGCCATAAAATAGGAACTTTGCATGAATTCTTCAGCTGTAAGTGGAGAAAAGTGTCCCTTCCAGGCCATATTCTTAACTCCAGCAAAATACAGATAAAAGAGAATACCTAATCGCACTGCATTACCTTGGAAATATGGTTAAAAAGAAAGATGTTAGACTTCATTCTATGAAGTATCTTTCTTTTTTTTTCCCAGTAATGTCATCAAAAACTATAATAGACACTGTTGCATTTATTGATTCTGTATTTTTCTCTGTCCACTAGATTTTAAAATGGAAATAGTAAGACTGAAAATAAAAAAAAACCTAAATGGACATAGTTTAAATCTGATTTGAGATACTTTTTCCTATGGTATTAAATTTGTAAGTTTTAAATATATCTTATTTTCAATCTTTTTCTTGCCTCTTGAAAATAATGTCAGTTCAATTTCTCCCTCTATTACTGCTATCAGTCCAAAACTCACTTCTCTGTTTTTTCACATTGTCATCGCTATAGACACAATGTTTTCTTAGTCTGACTGTCTAGAACAGCCTGTTTCTCTGCTTTCAAACTTATGTCTCTTGAAATCTCATTTGCACAAATATCTCTGCTGTTAATTTTTCTTAGCTTAGCTCTACCACTGCTGCTTATTTTCAGTTTGAGCTTAATACAGTCTTAATGAAGTCAATGAGAAGTCTTCCCTTTGACTTGAACTGGAGCATGTAAATCCATGTCAAAAACTTGGGGATCATTTGTGCCTTCGAACACACTGAGTTAATGAGTGAAAGTCAGTAACTTCACAGCTGAGATGCCAGCTTAGAGATTTCTTGTCCTCAGCAAGTCATCATTTTAGGGTCCCAGTCTTCATCACCATTAGGCAACATACTAGTTTATCATTGCTATAAAAAGGCAGAGTGAGTAAAATTATTTTAGATATACCTAAGCAGCTGTCTGAAAATCTAAGGCACTTTAGTAACAGAGTGCTAATAAGAGCGTTTTTCATGCAATCAATAATTTATTAACAGTTGGCTGCCAGTCTCACACTTGTTCTACTAATTTGCTCCAATCCATGCACATTCTGTGGATCAGGGCCAGGACAGAAAAAAAAAAAAAAAAAAAAAAAAAAAAAAACCAAGAAAATCAACAACAAAAAAAACACAACGCACCAATGCTCATCCCTCTTGTATCCTCTCCTCTGTCCACTCTGACTGATCAAGCTCTTCTCTTTGCTGAGAACCAGTGCTCACAGTGTGGCTAAGAAAATGATTCAGTCCTGAAAGTCACCATGTGATTAAATGAAACAAAGGGCTGACCTCTCCAGCAGCGGCAGCAGCAACACCATCCACTCTTGAAATGTCTAAAAGGCAAATGCATTAGTATGTTCAGCCACCATGCTTGCTAATGACTAGACATTTTCGAACATATGGGATCATTATTCCAGCATATCATCAGTGAACTTTCCAGAAAAGCTAATTAAAGGGCCCTTTAAATGCTTACAACAAAGTTGGGTTTTATCATAGCTCCTCACTTGCATTTGAAGAATTAGCAGTTTTCATCTCTCCTGCTCTCACCACCTTTCTGTTCCCGGTGATCACTAAAGATGAGCAAAGCTAATTAAACAGATCTTTAATTTTTTCATCATAACTTACTTTTGCTTTTATTTCCTACATATAAAGATCTCATTTCCCACTGACACAAAAAGGATTTAGAATGCACTGTGGTCAGTAGAAGATGGCTCATCTTCTAAGATACCTTCTTTCCTGTATGTCCCTTTTATAACTGCTTCTATTCTTTAATGGTTATGGCAAATGACATTAAAAGGTAATTTATAGATCACAGGAAATAAAGGCCAATCCAATATCTCCTAACAAGGGGTAAATTCTCCGGGCAACTTTTCATGCAGATCAGAATAACTTGCTAAGAAATGCATAGATGACCAAAAACTCCTGCAAGACTGAACACGGAGGCAAACTTCTTCACTTCTTTGGGAGGCAATTTTGCTTTTAGGGATGTATCTTCTCAAGTAAAAAAGAAAGAGCTAGCAAACATGAGGCAGGTGAAAAACTATTATCTCCTTCACAAATGCAAATCTGGTACAACTCAGAAGAGAAAAAAAAAAAACCTCAGGATTTAAAACATGAATGAATGTTCAATGAATGAATAGCCAGTGCTATGATATCCAAGTCCATAGAAAATCTTACAATGCAACCCTGGGCTATTGAAATAAATGAACCCATCGATGGTAACTTGTGTCTTCACTGTTGGGTGTATAATGCCTGATAACTTCAACAGAAGCACACACATGGTTCTCCAGATTATTGGATGCACAGAAAGACATAGGGATGGGCTACACAGTAAAGCAAGTGCACCTTCCTGAAGATGCTCTCAGGGGAAACGACTACCAGGGTATGTGATAAATAAAAATTCTTCTTTGGAAGTCAAAAAGCCAGCTACATTATTCTGAAAGTTCTGTAAGCATGTTTTGATGGGCATTTTATATGCCACTGAGCACTTTCTGTAACATGCACGACTTCACATGGCTATTCAGTGTCATATAGCAAACCCCAAATTAAGATCTGAACTTCATTGTACAAAGAAGAGATTTTAAGCATTAGATTTCCCACAGCGTCAATGCCAACTATTATTTGTAAAAGACTTATTAGTTGGGGCACATGAAAAAAAAAAAAAAAAAGACAAAACAATGGCTGAATCAGAGGGCAAAGGTTCTCAGTGGAATCTTCCTTCCTCAAAGGGTTGCTGGACAAGCCCAGTGCAAGCTCTGCAGTAGAAAGCATTTGGATATAGCACAGGTACCAGTATGTGACTGGAGAAGTCATGAGGGTAGCAAACAATGTGTTGGTTTTTTTTTATTTTATTTTGTCTTATCATCTTCCCCTCCCCCATCTAAAACACAGAAAGAAATAGCATCCACAGGTCCTTTAGCCCAGCTCAGCCCTTCAGATCACTCCTCATGCTACAGTTAGAAGGACCACCTCCATGTCCCTGGCATCATGCTTAGGCCCACCTGGCCATTCACACCAAAAAAATGCCTCTAATGATGATGTACATGGTTAAGTACATTAATACCTGCATCCTGTGACACAAACCACGCAGTGACACAGTACATGGAGCTGGGGAGGGAGAGCAGCTCAGGCAGAGCAACACACAGTGTCACCTCAAACTGGAACCAGCACCACCTGTGGGGCTGTGCTAATGAGCGAGCACTGCTGTGAAGCAGCTTCTCAACAGCGGAGAAAGAGAAAACAACAGGAACGCTGCCTCCCAGAGTGCTGAGCAGTGTATGTAATGCTTGTCCTCATCCTTCAGCTATCAGGAGAGAGATGGCTCAGATGTATTGCAGCCGGATCATCATCATCAGGTTTTAAAGTGGTAATAGCTTTGAATGGGTATCTTGAAAAATAAATAACCATTAAAATACAAAAATCTAAACATTTGAGGAAATAAAACAATGACAACCCAGCTGGTCATTTAACCAGTACAATCTCTCTAGATTTTGACTTTTTATAAAAGCAATATAAAAGTCTGGGACCTTAATCCTCCTGACAATACATATTTAAAACCAGAGGAGAAGCACTCTTTTCTGTAGTAACACAATTTATACGAGCAGTCCTATGCACATGATGAAATGTTTGTGGAATTGGAGACTAAACTTGTTAAAAAGAATCTGAAACGACAGCACACGTGCACCAGAAGATTCCATACGTATTGCATCCCATGGAATAAACATCCCTGTGTGGAGCTGCAATGCAGAAAGCTGTGCCTGGCAGATGGCAAGGAGATGGAACGCAGCTCCCCCCACCCCCTGAATGCACCGCCTGCTGAAACAACAGCTCCTGTGTCCTCTTTGCTTCCACTTCCAGCAAGCACCATCGCCAGAGAGAAATGTCAGCGTCCTCCTCCTCAGAAAAAGTCCTAGCTGCAGGTCAGAAGATGTTCTGGAAGGAAGTCAGGATGAGTTTTGTGCTGGCAGAAAGCAAACGCAAGGGAGCAAAAGCCCTTCCTCCTTTGCCTGATTTGTGTCCTTTTCCTACCTCAGTCCCATCTGCTGTGGCTTGCTCTGTCTCCTTCTCCCACCAGGCTCATGGCAGAAAAAGTGCAGGAGGTCTTCAGGTGAGATGGCGCTGCTGTGTGCTTGCCCAGTGCCCTTCAGGTCCCTGCAATGTAAGCCATGTATATGCGTGTGGCACTAGAGATGTACAGCAGGTCAAAATATTCTGTTGTCCCTAAGTATCAAAGTACTACCTATTTGTAATGGGTCATCTAATGAATAAACCAGAGCAACACTGTAGAGTGTCCTTACGGATATCATGACAGAAAAAGGCATATAGAAAAATACAGAATTCCTCAACTCCACATCTGGATAAACGAATAAATTCACAGACTCAGCAGTCAGAAAAGACATAATCAAGTAAAATTATTTTCTTTGTGGATTGTTATACATTTCTCTGACCTGTCAAACATCAAATACCTGCTGTTTTCTGAAAAGTAATAAGTGTGGATCCCGATAGGGAGGGATATTAAAACCTCTATTACTTTACAACGATTTGTGTATAATATGACTTTGCCTCCCAGACCAGAGGATTTCTTTCCCCAGGAAATGGAAGCATGGTGTTTTGTAATTACCCAGCCCATATCAACATTGGTTTGGGTAGCTCAATGTTTTTGTAGTTTTCAGAGCAGACTTTATCCAAATTCAAAGTTTCTTCAACTTCCTTGACCAAATGTTGCCTAAAGTACATACCCAGCTGCACCTCTTCACCAAGGCAGTGAGACTTCTGGCATGCAGCTGCTCCACCTCTCTGTGTCACTCAGCCCAGAGGACACAGGAACAAAGCAGCCCCAAGCAGTCAGGCAGCACACACACTGCCCTCCAAACCACAGCAAGCGAAGACTTGAGTAAATTTTACACAAAGGAATTGCAGTAACAAAGTCTGAAAGGTAAACAAACATAAGGAGAAATAAATGAAATAAATACTGGCAAATAGCCTGATAGCTCAGTTCACAGGTCAGGTGAGTAACAGCGTGCCCTCATGGAGTTAGCCCTACGTACAATCCACACGAAGCTTCTCACGTCACTGAGCACACACTAGCCAATTAAATATTCATTTGAAAATTTAATGACGGCTTAAAGTATTGGAGCTAATCCAACTCACTCCACCTGAGGACCGTGCTCACTAACTGCCTGGAAAAGCGGAGACAATTTCAAGTAACAGGAAACACTGGTCCATCACTTGATTGTGAGCGCTGGGGAGAACGCAATGTCTGCAACCTCACAGAGACCAGGATATCTTTCTTTAGTTGCTTTTTTATCTGAAAGCTCAAGATTGAGACGCTCACATTTCAGTGCTTATAGGAGCACTGCCACAGGCATGCCTCAGGGCTCAGCTGAGATCCTCAAGGAGAGGCACTTGGTTCCATTTGGGATGCTTGGCAATAGGAGGGCTCCAAAAGGGGCTGCTCTCTGTGGAGGGCTCAAGTCCCAGAGCATTTCTGTCAGGCCACTTCAACCTCCAGACTGTGAGGAGTGTCATTACCCCTTCACATGCATCATCCCATACACTTGCCTGCCAGGGTCTACTCTGGAAAGCAGCTTAAAAACAGAAATATCATTGTGCTCTCAGGAGTAGGTTTGGTGAAAGAGATATTAAAACAGTAGCAGTAAAGAATGAAATCCACATTGTTTAATGTTGTTTTTCTGGCAAAATTATCAGGCAGTCACAAGAACTTGTGAACCATGAGCCCTCCTACCCCTTTGGGATTGCATACGAGGAAGAAATTGAGAAGGTGGGAAAAGCCTTGAGGAGTTCTACAATGTGAGAGGCTAGATATTGTAATCAGGATGCTGTTTTTTAAAATCTATCTATTAAACTAAAAATACGAGCACATGAACTTACAGAAAAATACTTGGCTCAACTTATATTCTACTTATTTTGAAAAGAAAAATTCTTTCTCTGAAGTAACCTTAACACTTACAAAAAATATTGTGTTTTGCATAGATATTTTTATATCATGGCAGGACAGAAAAGAGATACAGACTCTCACTAGGATTTATATGCTGCTTGGAGCCCAGTATGTTCTGGGCTGGCAGATAGGGCACACACTGTAAGAAACAGGGCAATTAGGATTACATTAATTAGATGTGAAGACTTGGTGATAATGAATTCAGTGACTCCTGGTCATAATTTCACCAAAAGGGCCTTAAATTATCACAATTACCATGAACGATGAGATCTCTCCTCTTTCTGGCTAGCCATCATTTCTGTCATCCTTATTCCTCTTACAAGCAAAACTAAAAATCTTTTTCATAATTTTTCCTGAGTCTTCCAGCAAGGATCTCAAGCAGCTAAGGACAGAAATTGCATTCAAAGAGCCTTAGCACTGCCACCACTGCCCAGTGATGCCCTGGAAACTGCCATGAAGAAACAAAGGTATGTGAAAACAGGGGTCTTGATGTCCCATGCCTCCCAAGAACCATGCAATTACTCTGTGTATGCATATCTGTATGTTCATATACTGATTTAGATAACACCTAGTCCAGCAAGTACGTTGGTGGGATGTTTTGATCACCAGCAATTCCAATATCTGTTCACAGTCCAGCATGCCCCTAAATCCACATCATGAGAGAGAATGGACAATCAGAAAGGAAAATTCGTATCAAAGACTTTGCTCTACCTCAGACCCTACTGTGGCTAAATAAAGCTGCTCTCTATATGTGGAAGTGTGAGAGTCAGGGAGTTACATATGAGAAGCAGATATTGGCAGGAACAGAGCTATTCCATAAGGTTGCTGATGGAGGCTTTCAATTGTTCACTTTTTGGGTGTAGTTTTCTTTTGTTGTTGGTTTTTTGTTGTGTTTGGGGGGGGCCCCCCCATTAAAGAGAGTTCCAAGGAGTTCATTCAAAGGAAAAAAACGAGGAACAGTGATTCTCAAAATTGAGTACACAGTGAACACATACATATTTTCAAAAGCACAAGTGAAAGACTGAATGCAATCAAGTAGAGGTGGAGGCGCTGCTTTGATGAACCATGGCACTGATTGAGTTCTCAGTTTAACATCACTTCCATAAGGATTTCATGGAGAAATTACGCTCACAAGTACATCCAAAACAACTATCTCATTCATCTGCCTGTCTTCTGATCAATTCCCCTTCTTTCAAGTGAGGCCTTTTTTTTTTTCTTGATTTGTTCAATAGAGAATGACCTACATAGCCAACAGTAAAATCAAATGGAGATTAAACTTATTGTTAATGATGCGAAGGCCAAATTATTGTTTAACTTTTAAATGTGAACAATACTTGGTTCCAAATCTCATTTAATCTTCATGGATATCAATTATGTTTCGTCATTTCTAGACTTGTGAAAATTTCATTCCTCCAAATGAGTTCAATAACTAACCCTCTTAAAAAAAAAAAACACCAAATCTATTCAGATTTTTTCAGTATAGATTATGAAAACATTAGTTCAATGGGATTTATATGGCCTATTTGACGTTCTATTCTCTTTAGTTGGATTTGAGATATTATTCAAAGCTGGGGCTCTTTCCAAATGCTAAAATATTTGTCCCTTAAATAAATCACCACATATGTGAAAAGATCAGACATGGGTACATCTTTTATATAGTAGCTGTTCATTTACAACACTCTTAGTTATGCATTATATTATCATTTTCCACAGCATGCAGTTCATTGCTGTGGATGACACTGCAATGTTACAATGCAAAGACACCCCTAGGAAAAAAATACAAATGTTTATCACCAAGTAGTCAGGTATGAGAAGAGTGAATCCATCAAAGTAAGGAAATAGCAGAGAAGAATGAATGGATCCAAGTCTTGGAGAGGCAGCTTGTCTCTTGAAGAAGGCACTCCATGAGAGCGCCTTACCATCCAGGCCCCATTTGCAAGGTACAAGGAGGATCAGATTGTTTTAGATGACTATGTTCCCACCTAACAGCTGGCACAATGCCTCAACATGGTGGTAGGCAAGAATCATAAAATCACCAAGGTTGAGAAAGACCTCCAAGATCATCCAGTCCAACTGCCCACCTATCACCACCATTTCCCCACTAAACCAAATACAAATACATATGGGGTGAGGTTTACACTCTGCCCAGACTGATGCTGCCTCTCACTCTCTCTGTCCTTACAAGGGCAGAAAGCCTGTAGCCCTACCAGACCCAGGGCCAGTCCCTGCCAGCACTGCTGTGCCTGAATTACCCATTGAACACTGCACAATCACACCAGCTTCGGCAGCCTCCATCCTCACTTGTTCCTGGTTCTGGATTTGCCTCCCAGCCTTTGGCTGGGATTGACTCCCCAGCACAGCTGTGGAGCTGAATTCCCATCCCTGACACACAGCCTGTTTTTAGGACTGCACCATGGCCCCAGCTGGTGCAGTGGGGTGATGACTGCTTTTTTCCATCCACAGCTTCAACGAGCAGCCTTGAGCAAATAGCCTGTGCAGCAGCTGTGCAGCCTGAACCCTTCTCAGGGGATAGGTTTTAATTTCCCTAGTCCCTCTTCATTCCAGCCTCTTGGGTTTTATTTGGGTGGAGTTTTATTTCAGCCTAAATGTCTAAATTTGTTGCCTGAGACATAGGTGCAACCTGAGCCCCTTCCTGTATTATGTATTTGGTCTGCTGACCACAAACACAATAGATTTCGCAGTCTTAAGGGCCACCTGTTGAAAGTGTCTAAATTTGCTCCCCCTTTGTGCAGTGCCTCCCACCTGCCTTCCAGCCTGTGACTCTCCCAGCCACTCACCCAGTGTGCTGGCCTGCAATCATCGCCGCGCTGAACCAATTCAGCATCTTGAAAAGCTAATTAACTTCATAAAAAATTCATATAGGCATGCAAATACTGTGGCCCAGATAAATAATTAACTAAACTCTTCCACACCAGCACTAGCGTGCTCCAAGGCTGCCCTCTCTTGCCAGGCCTGATCAACAATTATGCAAGGCACGTGATGTGGACTGCATTTGATGATTCTCTTCAAGGTGTAAACCTACACGGCAGCTTAATAAACAACATACATTGCACAGTCAACATTGATTTACACATCTTCTGAAGAGATGATGCATGAAATGATCAGAAAAGTCAATAATGCAGGCAAAATGTATGGGCTCGAGATAAGTAACAGAAAACAAAAATCAATGCCTTCCAGCTATTACCATCATGAAGTAGAGTTCATAATAGATAACATTAAGTTTGAACAAGTTGCATCATTCCAATACCTGCAATCAGCTGTCACTTCTGACAATAATTGCCAAAATGGTATTCATATACATACATGTTAGCTCTAGCTCTGATGTTAAATGCATTTAAAGGAGCAATCAGAGGAAACAATCTGACGAGCCAGATTTTTTTTTTTATTCTGACATTTAAAAAAAAAGAAGACTGTGGAGCCTGTTGATCATGACCTGCATTACCACATACACGCAAATAGGGCACTGAAGAAAGCCCATTTTTTTCCTGCAGACATACTGAAAGAAGTGTCAGAGAAGGATCTGAGGCAGTTGATGTCATTGGCACTATTATACTATATATTGTCACTAGCCCAGAGGGATGAAATTCATCAGAACAAGGCAGCTGCACTATCAGAGCACCTGAACAACAATGACTTAGTCACACAATGTGGGCAGTGATACACCTTGGCTTTGTGTCCAGAGCTCTACGTGGCACCTATCATATGACTCCACAGCAAGGATTCGGATAGCCCCAGGATGCAATCAATGAGAAGGCAACATAAGAGAGCTCTGGCCACTGAGGGCTTGTCAGCACAGGGAAGCTATTGTGAAACATGTGAGGGTGTGAGTGTGGAGCACAATGTGGAAGCTGATAGTCTGAGATAGAGCAAATTCACATAAGGACGTTTGAGTGGATGATACAATTTCTATATGGAGAGCTGGAGTTTAACATCTATATCACAATAGCCTTCAAACCTCCTTTTGAAAGTCTTTCTCATGGTATTACAGCAATGGTGCACGTAACTCATGCTGCTAAGCAAAATCAGGAGGAGTTGCCTCTGGAGCACAGGAGAGGCTGCCAAGCACTGCTTGGGCTGTTTGCAGAGCAGCCACCCTGCATGTTGCACAAAGTCTGGCAGTGGCAAACACAGCTCCTTCCCTCCAGCCAGCAGGATGAATATGGCTTTGGCTGTTCATGATCTGGCTTTGGCCAATTGATAACTATTCAATGGCTGTGAAAAATACATTGGTGCTATCAATCCAGCTTCTAACAGAGCCGAAAAAACACAGAAAAATACAACAGACGGAAGTGATGGTGCCCCTTTTGTGAGCAGCAAGGCATGGAGATAGAGGTGCGTTCCTCCTTCCTGCAAGGCAGAGCAAAGGTAGTGCCTCACCAGGAGGTGGTGGTGTGGGAATTAAATCACTATACCGCATCCATGCTCCTTCCCCTAGCCCGGGGAAACACCCTGAGCTGCAGAGTCACAGCTGGATAGCCATCCCAACAAAGCCATTTTCTAATGGCTTGGATCTGACCCGCAGATGAAAAGATGGTTTCAGCTGAGCTCTGCTTTGATTTTCAGGGACCCATTCATCTCCCAGAACTAAAATTCAAGATCATAAAGCACAAACCCACACAAGCCAAAACCAATCAGTACTTCCCCAAATCCCTGCAAAGCCGAACCATTCAGAGCTGCCCTGCTTTGCCAATAATAGTAACAAGTAACACTATGCTCAGACTGTAATTTTTCATATCCAGTGTGCTGTTGTCATATGATTTACTGTGCTAGCACTGAGAGCCATTGCCCAAGCCCCCTGTCTGCACTCCTCCTGATTTACTTAAATCTTTCTACTTTTATCAGCCACAGGGAATGGGGACACTTACATGTAACAACTGACAATTTGAACAGAAAATACAGAGAAAAGCTGTGTAAAGCAAGTGGCTGAGATTATAGCTGTTGACTTCTAATATTATTTGACAGATGAGACTGCTGCAATTATCCTCTGCTCATGGGTTCCATTACTGGAACAAGAAGCGCACAAAATAAGGGCAATTTCCCAAACAATATATAGGGCCACTTAACTTTGTCAAGAGCCATTTCTGCAAGTGAAGTCCTCCCTGGTTAGAGATACAACGATAATGTGCTGGCAACTTCATATGAGCATTTAGTGCATTCCACGTTAACTGCCTTTTCAGTTGCTCTTTTCCTGCTCTGTTTGAACCAAATAGGATATTATTTCTAAAGGTATTTGTTTAAAGAATAACATTGTGCTTACTGCTGTTCCCCCTCTCAGGGGCCTTTCTTTCTCTCTCAAGGCATTTCAGAGAGTTTGTGGCACATGAGATCAGTCTCAGTTTCTGCCCAGTCCTGTAATCCCCCACATCATCCCCACCCCATGACCCATCTCCACCCACTGGCAGGAAAGGCACCAACCCCATAGCAAACTTTTTGCTTCTTCCTCCTTGTCCTCCATTTTTCTTTGCTTGCTGTATTCCAGAGAGTTTCTCCAAGTCCCCCCTGTCCCCATCCTTCTGCCACCTTCCTCTCCTGGCCACTTTGTGATAGAGAAAGCCCCCACAGTACTGGCAGCCAGAAGCAGCCAGAAGGCCAAGCTGTTCTTCAGCTGCGAAGAAGATACTTTAGTCCTGGAAAAAGCAATTCTCTCATAAAGGCCATTTTGTATGCCCAAAAGCAAACAAGTAATATCCAGCAGATGTATGTCAGCACGTAAACGGTTCTCAGAAAACAGGTGCAGATTCAGATTTCCTTAAAGTAATACAAAGCAAAGGCAATTGTCCTATAAAGACTTTCTGTGCCAAATTCAGCCACTATATCCAGTCACGGGAGCATGAAAGAAGGAACATCAGTCCTGCTTGAAGTTCACACCTCAACACAAACTTAGCAACACAATCACTAGTGACATCTCTATAATATATTTTTAAGGTTGCCCCATTATTTTGACTTAAGGAGCTATTTATAGATCAGAAGGAGCTTACTTCTCCAGGAGGAAAGAAAGAAAGAAAAAAAGCAATGAAAGCAATGAATTTTCCAAAAGCAAATGTGAAAAGAAAAAAAAAAAAAAAAAAAAGAAAAGAAAACAGAAAAAAAAAAGAAGGAATAACCTGTGGCCTAGGCAGCAGTTCTTAATTCTTCCCTCCAATGTGACATGCATAGAACTAGAGTGTAGAAAAGAATTTTTTTCAGTACCATTCACCAACCTCTCATCAGCACTGCAACACCTTCTCTCAAATGTGGTTGAAACCTGCTGCTGCAGACCCAAGCATGAGAAGCCCCATAGGAGATCACTCACAAATGCAGGTGCTTTGGGTTCAGCTCAAGTTTCTGCTTGAGCTCAGCTGGTGCTGATTCCCCACCTTGGAAGACATTGATTGTTTAAGGGAGGGTTTTTTTTGTCCCCTTCAATGGAATTCTGAAAGCTCTCATCCAGGAAACAGATATGGCTTTTTTTTTTTTTTTTTTTTTGTCTATAGTATTTCTGAACACTTGGTTTCGTCACTACCCTGTTGCACTGTGTTTTCTAGTTCAGCAGAGAGCTGGCAACATGAAGAAGGACAAATCTTGACCACAAACAGTAGTGTGAAGTTTCTCTCCATGTCTAGCAGCATAACATCATAGGGAGGAGAGCTGGTGAGGGAAAAAACGCAACCACCTTCTAAGCCAGCAATAGGGAAAGAGTCAGATCCACCTTTCCCAAAACAAAATCCCCCTTTTTTTTTTTTTGCCAGGATGCTCTGACTGAAAACATCTTTCAAGTTGTGTATGCAAAATGCCTTCACATGTCTGGAATAGGGGCACAGTAATTTCTGACACGTGTCGATGAAGTGAATAAGATTTGTATCTATATCAAAGGAGAGAAAATGAATGCCCAAAGTCAACGCAAGAGAGAAAAGATGAGATCATTCAAATGTCAAAGTTATAGACCCTAATATCCTCCAGATTACACCCTTTTCCCATTGTTAGAATTACTAATTCATGGTATTCCTTACTTAGCACAGCTAGGTGCTCATCAGGATGCAGAGACCTATATATATATCTGTTCTGTTATTTCTGAGATTTTCATCCTTGATTTTCCTCCCTTCACCACAGCAATATATTTTTCCAAGAGATGAGGTGGCTTTTTCCTGGAAAGCGACCTTTGCTGGAGGGCAGGCAGATGGTGGCAGCCATGCACAAGCCCAGTTCTCCTCCTTGACCATGTGTCATTCAAAATTCTTGAAGATCTCTGTGCTGGAGATCCCAAGTCTCCTTCTGAATCTAGGGCACTGGTAACACGAAGCCCTGCTGAAGGCACCTGTGTGTGACGTGGGCCTGCCAAGGACCCTGCCTCATCCCAGGGACACAGCCATAGCTGAGTCTTTCTATGTAACTGCAAAAATTTGGGCTTCAGGGTTTTTTTGTTTGTGTTTTGTTGGGTTTTTTTTTGTTTTTTTTTTTTTGTTTGTTTTTTAATTATTATCATTATTATTATTTCTTGTTCTGAAATCTTGTGGTTTTTTTAATCAAGGATCTCCTGACAAAGGCAACTCCAGTACTGCAAAACCTACCCTCTGCTCTTCCATAGGCAGTGATTAGATGTCTTTTTGCTTTTTCTCTTCAAAAAAAGGAAAAAGAAAAAAAATCAAAAAAGAAAAGGGACATGATTTAAAACTAAAATAGAACCAAGCGTATTGTACAAAGGATTATTTCAAGTAATTCTCCTTGAAACTGTAACAAAGGAATGTTTCCTGGGGATTAAATGGACTGTCAGGTAATCAGAAAAGTTGTTTTAGGTTTTCCTCAGGAAGAAAAGAAGCATTTTGGATGGATTTTGTTTCTGGTGCTTTGTGACACTTTACAGCTTATTCCCTCATGTCACACCAGTTTATTTCATTATTCATAAACATGCTGAATGCCAAAATGATCTGAGAAGCTATGGGGCTCTTACACGTTCAGCCAATAAGCCTTTTTTCTCCCCTTCCTATTGCAAATGCAAGGACCCAGCTCTCTTGCTATTCTTCCATGGGGATTTTTTTTAACCATTGCTCATCCTTCCACCTCTCTTTATTATGGGGGTCAATTCCTGATATATTACACAATATGCAGGACTCTAAGATTGCTTTGGAGCAGGTAGCACATTTGAGAGGGAATTAATTTGTCCTCAGAGTCAAAGTGCAGGGACCCAGCATTCAATGAATCCTTGTGAGTGCCCTTGTGTGCACTCTGGGTGCAGTCCTTATTGCTGTACCAGGTACCTGGGGGCTGACACTAAAACCTGTTCTCATCACCAGTCCAAGGAGCCCCCCCAGCCAATGTCTGGGCCTGCTTTCCTCTCTTCTGCTTTGCTTGTTGCTACAGGGGACAGGCTGCCCTTCAGCACCAAACTATTTCCAACCTAGGGGCTCCTCATCAACCTGACTCATCATGCTCCAGGTGCCATAAAATGCGCCAGGTCTTCCTGCCACCAACATTCCTTACAAATAGTGGCTTCTCAAGTACTCCCCTCCGTTGGCCTTTGAGGGGGCTGGTGAGACAGCCTGGGGTGCAGATGTCCCCACACCCAGCACACCATGTCCAGCTCCACATCTTTTTTATGCCAAGGGGAAGGCCTCCCCTCCCTCCTGAAGCAACCAGCTGCAAAGGAGTGTGCAGCAGAAGCAGGAGATCAGGGCTGAAGGGATGAGGTGTGGGAGAAGTTGGTGGCTTCTCTGTGGCACCGAGGGCATCTGGTCCCTGTCACTGCATTGGCCAGCAGCTCCAACATCCTTCTGGACTATTCTCTGCTATGAGTGCCTAAGCAGCAAATGGCACCCACACCCATCTGCACCTAAGCAGCCAGTTTCTCCTGCAGCAGACAATCCTTGCTGCTGAAGATGTGTGGGAGATTGGTGTTTAAATAACACTATGACTGTGTAGAATGGAGGGAAGGATGGCTTCAGGTACCATGCTGCCTGGTACGACAAATCTCATTTTGTGGTGCCAGCCCAGGAACCCCAGTGTTGGTCTCCATGCTACAAACCACCTCCACCTCCTGCAGGCTCACAAGATGAAGCTCTCCACAATGCACATTTTGCTGGGCCTGCTTCAATCTGGAACGGTCATACCTTCTGATGTGTCTTAATTTTATTTCTAAGAAATGGAAAGATTTGACTCTGCTAATGGCCCTGGAAAACGATTTCTTCTTTTTTTTTTCTTTTTACTGTTTTAATCTTAGAAAAGGGTTTTCTTTTCCATGAACTGCTTCTTTCTAAAAGAATTTTGTTTCCAATTATTCAGACACCTG
Organism: Lagopus leucura; assembly: GCF_019238085.1. Lineage (NCBI taxonomy): Eukaryota > Metazoa > Chordata > Aves > Galliformes > Phasianidae > Lagopus > Lagopus leucura. The sequence goes on along the minus strand of NW_024962252.1, from coordinate 52,906,113 downwards.
CTGCTGTCCCAGCAGCCTTGCTGACAGCAGCTAACCCTCTCGGGCTAAGAAGCCGAAGGAAACAAAGCACAGAACAATGTTGTACAGGAAAAACAGTACACACACCAGAAAGCGAGAGAGCACAGCAGCAACTGTGTTATTAGTCTGACATCACAAGGGCCCGCTTGTTTGTTTGCTTTCTGCTTTTACATCCTGATGCTCTCTCTTGTGGTGCCACATGTTGAATTTTTCTTGATTAAGTTGAGACTTTTATTATACAGTGCCCCCAGCAGAATTACAGAGGGGAAGGAGAAAACCCAACCACATATGGCAAAGGCAGTGACACAGATACTGAATTCCTCCAGCTTGCAATGACAGGCAGTACAAATAAAACTCTTTTGTACCTGCTCTAAGACATAGCATGTGCCTGCCCATCTCAGCAAATATACCTTGGAAAAAATGGAAAGCTGGATCAGAGATGCACAGAGAAGGAAATTTTAGCACTGTCAATGCAAGTTTCTTCAGACAAGATGTGTGAGTTCCAAAGCTGTGAGATGATGATTGTGTGTAGGAAAAATAATAATAATTTTTGATTGTTATAAATTATTATTTTTATGACAGCACCTCATAGACCTCTCCAAGTCTGTACTTTTAAAAACAATAGTGGTCATCCAGGCTCCCCTTCGTTCACTGAATGGAATTGACCCTCCTGGACAGAGCACAGGACTACATTTTTCAGGCCCATTTCCCTCCTCACAATGAAGGCCACATTTTGGCCAGGTCAGAACAACCTCTTGACAGCATCAAATCCATGATGGCAGGATTTTCTTACTCAGAAATAGCCTTCAAGCAGACCTGTAAACTCTGTTCAAGTTTGCTTTATGTTGCTGGAGTAGCACAAAACAGTTCTAGCATCTGGCCTCAGGGGTTCAATCAGTTCTGTATGAATACTCATATAATGCAGTTATCATCTGCAAAGCTCATAGCTAAGCGCCTTGCTACCAAGTCTCATGGCTTTGATTTAAGGAGCTCCCAGTAATCTGGGACACTACAATTAACATATTTAATAGAGCGACTAATGGGAAAGAAAGAAGGGGGAAAAATCTGTATACTACAGCTTATGCTGATGCTAGGGTAGGAAAGGAACAAAACCTAGAAGTTTCAAACAACAAAAAAGACATGTAAACTTGCTAGTTTTTCCCTTTATTGTTCACAGTGTAAGAGGAAAAAAAAAAAAAACCCACAAAAATAATTCACAGCTATGAGACTCATTAACCCATATTTTCAAAGTTAACAGAAGAGATTTAAACATTCACAAGCCTACTCATCAAAAGGCAGGTGATCCACGCTGTCTGGACACCAAAGTCTTCCAAAATGGCTCAGGTGGTAGCACACAAATGTTGCACGTTTTTACATCCCTCTATTCCCTACCCACAGAAGACCACAAACTCTTCAGATGGCTTATTGATAGAGCTTAGCAGCAACTAAGGATTTGATAAAAGTATGTGTGGTTATTCCATGTAAGAATATAATAATGAAATGGATCCAGTTTATAAACAGAACATAAAGAAAAGTAGAAGCAATCCCTTAGTTATGAACAAACAACTTTATTGTAATAATAATAAATCAAACACAGCTCTTCTGGTCAGTCAGGCATGTATGCACTGATTTCACTGGGAAAGCACAGCCAGCTTCAGGTGGCTTGGAGAAGCAGCCAACAGTTCATCTGATCAATGGGCAGATAATAACAACTTATTGCATACCATAATGCTGACTTACAGCATTACAGTGCTGTAACAATCACCAGAAAAAAGCTGTAGCAAGACAGCCTTATGACTAAGTACATATTTATCTCTTAGAGTGTCTTTTACATGGTTGTTCAATTATCTCCAAAGCAAGTATTCTAAACCTAAGAAATAGTTTCAAATGATATACAAATCTGTACCTAGATAACCTTGATTCTAATTGAGTTTGCTGTATACTGTATAGTACATAACACATTAATTGCCTATGGTTATTACATCCAGTAAACATAAAACAATGATAAAGCCACTGCAGTAATTTTGGTACCAGATCAGATAAAATGACTCTTTGGGTAAGGTGTCCCAGCAATTTAATCGCATGGGTTTGGTTCATCCCCTTCTGGAGAATGAAAAGCAAGCTGTCCTTAGAGAAGAGGTTAAGCTATGTTCAAATGACAAAGGGAAGCAGTGGTCATTTTTGCTTAAAGCACTTTGGAGTTTTATTCCTTCTAGAAACAATAGAAGAGAGAAGTGATGTTGAGAGATGGCAAGCCTTTAAGGAATTTCCTGCAGTAGAACATGATTTTTCAGTGTTGGCAAGAAACGACATTTGGCAAAGAATTACACAAAATGGAAGGTGATCATATTTCTTTAGCAATGTAATCTACAGAGTTTTTTCCATCAACATAGGTCCAATTTTAGGTGCTTATAGAATCTGTTCATAATCAAACTAGTTAGTGGATTTATTTGTAAATTCAGACAATAACCTAATTGAACAGTAAGAGTAGCATTCATCTGAGCTCACTTTAGCTAAGAGCTAAGCACTTGGGTCAGCTGAGCATCTGGACTCCCTCACAAAGGATAGAAAGAGCAACTCAGCAGTCAGAAGCTGATTTATTCACATGGCATAGGATACTCACTCTAAAGTTGTGCCTGGTACCCGTATGCACATTTGGTTTTTAGACAAGTTAGATGAATCCCATCCCAATTAATTAAGTGTGGATGATAATGTTTCGAATCCTTTGGTAGCAGCATTGGTTGAGTTTTCTTCCCTGCCCTCACAATTCACCCTCATTCCTGCCATTTCCTGTCCCCAGGAAGAGCTGATTATTCCTTTCATTCACACTAGCTTATCTAAGCCAGAGCTATAAAATGATTTGGTCCTGAAGAAACGCTGTTTTCCTATTACCCATCTATTTTTCTATGCACTTCTTGCTGTATTTTTTCTTTTTTTTTTTTTTTTAGATAGCTCATTTTCATCACTCCTGGACACACCATGCATGGGAGCAGAGGCAGCAGCCCCCTGCACAGGGCAGGAACAAGTGGCAGACAGGGTTAGGATCCCCTGTTGAAGGATCCATAACATGAAGCTGCATCCTCATTCTTAAGAGGACACTGCATTGTTGTGTTCATTTACACAGCAAAAAGCTGCATGCCCTACCCAGCACTGCTGGATTAGATCTACAGAATCCTTTTCAGGATAAGGTGCCTCAGTCCTCTGAGCCCCTGCACTATTCCTGTCCTTCCACTGCTCTTCAATCTTTTACAAGTCGTATTATCACTGGGCCAGAGCCACAGACTTTCCTCCATGCTACAAGTCCCCTCTCTGATTGAGAGCAGCAGCCCTGGCAGCAGCGTGTGGTCTTGTCAGATATTACAGAAGGTCTCATCCCAAAACTGTAGAAAAAAGAGCAAAATACCTCCTTGATATCTCACTGGTAACTTCAATAGGCTGATTCCAGGGATGAACTGAGTACAAAGGAAGAGGAAAAAATTAACCAAAGTAGCAACTATATAAATAATTTCTGTACATATACTTAGATGTACACACAAACATACGATGAGATTTTACAACTTAATTTGTTTTTGAATGGCACTGGCCTAGTTCACTGTGGTTGCTATAGTATGAACGTCTCCTGAACAGTAACTGTGCACAGAGAAAATTATGTTCCTTCATGCATCAACATTTTTGAGTTAAGATTCCTCTTTATTCCTAAGACTGTTCATTAGACTCCTTTCAAACTTAGTATCCACTGCCTGTGTATTATATGAATAGTGTTCAGCACAGGGCATTGCTGAATATCTGTCACAAACAACCTAGGAATAAAAGATCAGCATTTCAGTTTATTTTTCCTGCATTTTGTTAAAAAACACACTAGGAATTTTTGAAGAAACCTAATGCATAAATACATATTTTGTCTGATTCAATAACATATACAATTCAAATAACACTGAATTATGAAACCGAGGGGCTGCTGTTTTTCACCGACACTGTAAATAGGAGCAATTTATTTCTTTACCTTGACATTATCCAGAGGGCCAAATCAGACAATGTGATGTAACAGCACTGAGCTTCCTGTCCCACCTTCCACACAGCAAGCACCCAGACATAACTGACCCAACAGGCACAAAATGCTGTTTCTTTAATCTTAACACCACACCTCTTCTGAGCAGTGAGGACAAGAACAGATTGGTATTAGTGATCTCAGCCCTTCTCAGACGGTTGGAAGCTTGGATATCTGAGCTGATGTGCCTAATTAGATACAGCAGTGATTCAGCCGTCAGCTGCGGGTCTGTGGTTTTGCTTCCAGTGTGCATCAGCGTGCTTCGCATCATCCTGTGACTGAGGTGTTTATTCTTCATCACAATTGCTGTTATCTGTCAGAAGTGATACCAGACTGGTTTCCAAAGAAAAGCGTTCCTTCATTTATTTATTTGGAAGTACTTTCATCGGTGGGCACAAGGTATCTTGGACTGAATGTTATTCTGGTGGAAGGTAATAGTCTGTAAATCTCAATGTATTCCAGCCCTGGAAATTTTTGCCCAGCTTTCCAGAAGTGTCACAGTGGAGTGTTTATGCATGTCACTCGGCTGCCATGCCCACTCACTCTGCTCAGTGACAGAAGAAGCTCCGTTGCAGCAGTTGCAGACTTGTGAATGCTTACCTGCCAGGAACTGGATGAGATCTTTTTTTTTTTTGTTAGGTGAAATGACTTTCTGTAGCTAGCAGCATGAACTAGAGATGAACTGCTACTCTAGAGAGGAAAGTTTCTGTATGTCATTAACCTTGTCACCCTCTGTTGACACAGCAGAGAATGTAAGCAAAAAAAGATCTCCCGACACGAGAAAAAACTCAATGCACAGTGTTTTCTCAGGCTTTATTGTTAGTAGATTACAACAGCAAGAATATCCTTTCGCCATCAAGTTTCAAAAGTTTGAAAGTGATTATGTTTCTAGGTTTGAAATTACAACAGTCCAGAGCTAAGAATCTAGGAGCGAGACCTTCAGATGGGGAGAAAAAGCACAGCTCTGCTGAAGCCTGAGAATAGCACCTATTTCTGTCAGCTGAAGATATTGTTCTCAATATCAAAGCATATTATCACTACTGCTTACCTGCCAATTGCTACATTTAGTAGTCTGTTTTCCATTGCAGTAGTAAATCCTTACGAGGAGATAGAAAATGCAACCCTTCACTGTTGATGTTTTCAACTCCAATAGGAAATGTATATGGCCCAGAACTCAGCTCTTTGTGAATAAAAAGACTTTTAATTCATCTTTAAGGAAACAATTAGAGATCATCCAAAGCATATAAATTAACCAGATTTTCCTTTCCCTCTAGCAAAGCTATTACATATCTCTTTTCTTTTTCTTCCAGGTTGGCTTCTATTTTCTCTCAGGTGCAACTGCAGTTTCCTGAGGCAATGAACTGATAAAGAATCAGCAACATCTGGAGTTATCAGCACTTCTGCCAAATAAAATGAACACATCTGAAGAGGGCAGTTTCTCAGAATGAAAAGAGATGTGATGACTAATAAGGAAATGCAATTTACCAAAAATACCTCATTTAATCTTTTCTTAAATGTATCAGCCTTGCAAGTCTCCTCTATCCCCCAAAAGTCTACTCAGATTATGCAGAAGCAAAATTTGTTGAGAAAATTCTTGTTTGTCAGTTTAGTTAGCTATTGGGAGGTGAATGCATGTTTACAGATTGCTTGCTAGCATCTGATAAACTGTAGATTCCCCATCTGAGTTAACAGCCCTCACTTTATTTTCATCAACAGAAAGAAACAGGTAAGGTAGGAGTCATTTCACTCCTAAACAAACACTAAATAGCTCAGCTGAACTGCTAAGCATTTCCTTAAAAGCAGTAGTTTCTCTCCTTTAACTCAAAAGCATAGGTTAGCAGGGGACCATCATCTATGTACTAGAGAAGTTATTTCTTTCCCTAAAACAACTTTTCTTTGAGGTCCTTAATGAAGAGGTGCTGTGAACATTAGCATTTACTAATATGTCAGGTATATTCAGCTTAACTTTCTCGTCCCTATTTCCAAGACCTTAGTCTTATTCTTCTTTCCCGCACTATTTCTTCTTGTCCCCACTAAAATCCCACTCTCTAGGATTCCCTCCAAAAAATCATTCCTATTTGGTTGGCTACATTGTTCCTGACTTCATGTGCTCACAGCTCTAGCAAACACAGTTACCGGAACCATTCATGTGCACACCTTTCTTAAATAGAAATTAAAGGATTTTATCATTTACAGGTTGTCCTGTCCTAACTTTCATAATCATCTCAGTGAATATGGACTAGGCTCATCCCCCCTAACCATGATCACTTGGACGAGAGACCTACATTAGGTTTGTAGACACGCAAGTCACTGAGAAAACAGGTCCCTTCACCAGGGCTTTCATACCTTTCACAGTTTTAATTTCCCATGAAGATATCCGTTTAGTTCACTAGCTACATAAAAGAAAGCCTAAGTGGCAGTATATCTTATTTTGGGATATCCATTATGCATCAAAGGATAGACAGAGTGAAGCTGAGCTTGTATCTTTTCCTTCCATATGAATACATCTTAAAATTATCTGAATACTTGGAAATAATAAATACAGACAATGATAGAGGCATGTAATTTTTATTTCCTTCAGGGCAATGTATCTTCTCTGAGGCCTACTCTGAGGCATTAAGTTTGATTATTCTTCAGCCTCTATTGATGTTAAGGAGAGTGCAGCATTTGACAACATCAGGCCTGTTGCCAGTACTGATGAACCTCCCAGTTTCAATGCAAAGAAGGAAAATAGATATGTATATATGATAATGGGTTTGAAAAGAAAAATAAAACTGGGCTTTATTCAATTAATAAAAGCCTCCACTATCACACTTCTATTAATACAGAAGTCAAGAGATGTTGCAAATCTGGATATTTGCACTGAAGTGCTACTTTCTTAGTGCTGTTGTTTCTCCTCAAAAGTAATGAAACCATGGCACTTTCCTTTCCTGTCCTTTCCTAATAAAAGAAGGGGACAGCCCAGCATGAAAACATGAGCAGTGCCAGGAGTTTCCTCTCTCCTGGTGGCTGCAGGATGACGGATGCTAAGACCAAGGCAGGTTATCCCTCAAGGCAGAAGGGATTCATAGCAAGATAGCTGGTCTTCAGATGGCTTCCACAGGGAGTAAGCTTGACACCACCTGCTTAGGAGACTAACACAAAGCAACATCAGTAGTCAAGCCATCTTGGAGCAAATTTCTAATTGGAAGACAAACCATTAACTGTTTTCCTCTTCATATTTTTGTCAGTTGAGGGATACATGAGGAAATCACGTGAGCCATTTTGTGTGATTTGCATAAACTTAGAGAAGCATGTGGCTAGAGTCTTACAGTCTTCTCGTATCATTAGAATTTTCTGTTTAAATTCAGCATTTTGCTAGGCTCATGGAACAAGTGAGAGGCCTGTCCTGTTGCTAATTTGAGGTCCGCCTGTTCCCTGTGACTGCAAACAAATCTGTAGCTTACTGGATAAAGTGTCGCTTTTGTATTTCAAAAATAGTCAGCACAAATCCAATTAAAGATGTTTCTTTTCTTTCAAATATTATATTGTTCTGAGTGTTTCTGTGTAAGCAGGCAACCCTGGATTACATTTCTCTCCAGGGGATCCTAAATGTTTATTCAAATCACAGTAGGCAGCATTACAACACTTCCAACTTTTGCCACATGCACTTTGTCTCAACTTGAACTTGGTCAGAAATCTGTCAGACCACAAACTGTAAAAAATAAAAATAAAAATAAAATGAAAGGAAACTGTCTTATTTTTGTTCCTTTTGAGGACATAATTCTATTAACAGTTCTGTATGTCTCATCAATTTAATTACAGATTAATTAATTCTTAGCAGTTTTCTAAAGCCCAGCAAAATATCATCTGACCCAAAATATTTCACAGCAGAGAAAAAAGCCAAGTTAGATAAAGAGAAAATCCGTTCTTTGGAAAAAATGGTGTTTAGAAGAACAGGCAAGAGAGGAAAAAGATCAGCTCTCTCTTTTCTTCAGCAAACACATCTCTGCATGTCTCACTCAGTAGTTTTCACTTTACATTTCTGTACATCATGTCCCAGACTGATTTTAGCCACAAACTGGTAACAGATATTACATCTGTGGATCTGCCATTTGGGGCTTTTCCCTGCTATAAGACATCAGCATCAAAACAGTCAGATATAGCCATATCCACAGCTTGAAATGCCATATCTAGCTGGATGGTGCTTTGCCATCAGTTTCATGCCACAGTCATGGACTCCTTTCTGAACAGGCACAGAATGCCTGACGCAACTTGAAGCTGCAGCTGAGACAATTTAGTTTGGTTCCAAGGCCGATGGAAGTTGATCAGAAATAGAGAGGTCTACATTAGAAAGAAACCAAACAAGCAAGCTTTGGCAAAGTGTACATTTGTTTTTGCCCAAGACAACAATAGAGTTTGCACCCTTTTCTGTGAAATCATGTGTTGCTTCTAACAGGCAGGTTGGGACTGCCATCTGCTTATGTTTATATTTTTATAGGGTCTTTTATCACAAGGCTCCAGAACGCTTTACACACTAACACCTTGATTCTCTGTTGCAACAGGAGGCAGGTTTAAATTAAAATAATGTGCTGCTTGTAATCTAGGAATTGAGCTCTTTCATCTCTTGAGTGGAGTTGTTCTAAAGAAGGTACAATAAACCAGAGCCTCAGTATGAAAAATAAATTCCTGACAGAGGGGAAAACAGATAGACTTATAAAAAAGAAGCTACATTTTGTGCGCAGAGCAGAAAATGTTCACAATGTAAAAGAGAAGCGCATCGGTGTCTTTGGTCGTTGATGTGCAGTGGCAGCTCTCTTTTATGAAGAAAAAGAAGCACAGCACTAGCAAGCACCCAGTGCCTTGTACAGCAGGCAATGACTGAGTATCACAGGGAAGTCCGAAGGAAGAGGTTTCCACACAGCAAGCAGCTGTCCTGTGTCAGTGAGGGGGAGCCAGGCAGGATGACAGGCCAGGAGATGCACAAGATGTGACAAGTCCCTCCTGTGCTCCTGAATGCAGGAAGCGGGCATGCAAGGGACAGAAGTTCATCTCTCAGAGCACTTCCACAGGGTGAATGCACTAATTAGTCACACGGCACAGGCCCATACACTCTGCCACAGATACTTCTGTATTGAATCTGCTGATTTCCAGATGTGGCTGTGCCAAGCAGGGACAGCATGGTGTTCCCTTGGGCACAGGTACCATACGGTCTTCAAAATACACAGCCACAAACATGCTAAGCCCTAGGAAGTGTAAGAAGGTGATTTGCACCCTAGACTACCAATTTGGCTTCCCAGATCAAAGCATCTGGTCAAGAGGAAAGGCTAAGAAGCTAAAAAAGGAGTGGGAATAGGAGATGAGAAGGCAAGGAGCGAAGGATAGGGAAAGGCAGGGAGATCACTGGAAAAATAGTATCAAGGAGAAAGAAAAAAGCAAAAGGTACAACAGAGGAAACCCAGTTCATTACCAACACCTCTCCCCAATTTAAGTTAAATATTTCCCTTGTCCTCCCTGGCCCTCGCTCCTGCTCCCTGCAGGCCTCCTGCTCCAGTGCCTCAATATCTTTCTTGCAGTGAGGGGCCCAAAACTGGACACAGTACTCGAGGTGCGGCCTCACCAGAGCTGAGTACAGGGGACAATCACCTCTCTGCTCCTGCTGGCAACAAAGTTCCTGGTGCAATCCAGGATGCCATTGTCCTTCTTGGCCACCTGGGCACACTGCTGGCTCATGTTCAGCCGAGCATCAATCAGTACCCCCAGGTCCATTTCCTCTACACAGTCCTCCAGCCACTCTGCCCGAAGCCTGTAGCGTTGCCTGGGGTTGTTGTGGCCAAAGTGCAGGACCCGGCATTTGGCCTTGTTGAAACTCATCCTATTGGCTTCAGCCCAGCTCTCCAGCCTGTCCAGATCCCTCTGTATGGCCTCGCTACCCCCAGGCAGATCCACACTTCCAGCCAACTTGGTGTCATCTGCGAATTTACTGAGGGTGCACTCAATGCCCTCATCCAGGTCATCAATAAAGATATAGGACAGGCCCCAGCACTGACCTCTGGGGAACACCACTTGTGACAAGTTGCCAGCTGGATTTAGCTCTATTCACTACCACTCTCTGGGTCTGTCCTTCCAGCCAGTTCTTTATCCAGCCAAGAGTGTACCTGTCCCAGCCATGGGCTGCCAGCTTCTGCAGGAGAATACTGCGGGAGACAGTGTCAAAGGCCTTGCTGAAGTCTGGGTAGACCACATCAGCAGCCTTTCCCTTGTGTACCAGACGGGTCACTAGATCATAGAAGGAGATCAGGTTGGTCAAGCAGGACCTGTCCTTAGTGAACCCATGCTGGCTAGACCTGATCCCCTGGTTATCCCATACATGCCACGTGATTTCCCTCAAGACAATCTGCTCCAAAACCTTCCCTGGCACCGAGGTCAGGCTAACAGGCCTGCAGTTCCCCAGATTCTCCTTACAACCCTTCTTGTAGATGGGAGTCACATTGGAAAGCCTCCAGTCTTCTGGGACCTCACCAGTCAACAAGGAGCATTGATAGATAATGGCAAGTGACTCGGCTATCACCTCCACAAGTTCCCTCAGCACTGTTGGGTGAATCCCATCCGGCCCCAAACAAAATGGCTTGTTTCAGGGCAAATGACACAATTGTACTAACTGGCATGATTTGTTTGTTTGCTTTGTCCCAGCAGGGAAGAAGGAGGGAAGGAATGTATATTTGATCCAATCCAAAACCCTTTTTTTGTTTTGTTTTTGTTATTTCTGATAAAATAATAATTTTAAAAAAATCTTTAAATCAATGACTTAAAATGTCCTACACAAAGAAGTTGAAGAGGGAAAGAAAGAAGCAAGACCCTGTTTATCTCTCAAGACTCATCTGACCCTCTAACCAATCCTCTCCATGAGCCAGGAAACCCCATGTTCAGAAGGAAATTAGAACTGCCTCACATTTGGGAGACAAGCAGACTGCTTCCCTTGTCTCCTCCCTTTGCACCCAGGTGCCAGTACTCACTGACCCCATTCCCCAGGACGCGGAGCTGTGCTGCCTGCTGGGGACTGCCCTATGCCACTCTGCTATCTCACCCTTTCTGCCGCCAACACTATGCCTAGGTGGGTACATCTCAGGCCACCAGAGTGTGCTCGAAATGGATAGCCAGCCAAGTGTGTACTAATTAAACTTAAAAGTTCTATTTATTGCCAAACACAGGGGGATTACGCACACAACAAGCGGCAGAAAGTACTCCAAAATGTTCTCACCCCTTTAATTACTGTGCTATAGTTAGCCTGGCATACTGGTGTATAATCAACACGGCTGCACGTACTGTTTACAGCAAGCACTCAGGAGAAGCAAACTTCTGACTTGACAGCCTCTCCAAGCAGCTGCAATGTTTGGAGGTGCAGGAGGATTCCAGAAGGCACTGAAGTGCCCTTTTATTCACTCCCTCCTGGAAGCAATTGGCCCCAAGGGCCCACCACCAGTCCATGTGCCCCCAGCAGCGCTTCCAGCCCCTCACATCAAAGCCCCTGTAGAGTCCAACATGAACTGAAATGAGAAAGCCTGCCCTCCTGCAAGTTAATTATCATTACTCCACATTTTGCTGCTGGCAGATTTTAAAGCTGGTCACCTTACGAGCTAGAATTTATTTCACACTCTGGTATTCGGTGTGCTCACAGACAGTGTGTTTCACAAACAAGCTGAGTGGCAAAGCAGAGAAGCCAGGAATCTGTCCCACCAAAAGGCTGACCCTGAGTCAGTGAGTCTGTTCGTGGGACCACTCCCTTGAATTCAGCAAGATCCATGCTAGATCCAGTGGTGTGATGACACTTGGTTCCTCTTAGGGCTACCCTTCACCAAAGGTGAATCCTCCTTATTAAAAATGAAGATGTAAAAAATCAGCAAAATACTGTAAAAATTTAATTGCTGGGTTTGAAATGGCCCTGCTCTCACTCACATATACAACACGCACAGTTAATAACCCTGACCTCCATGCTCCTTGGTTCCCTGATGTCCCAGCAGTGCATGGCAAGCAGCAGCACGTTGCAATCCCCTGCTACACAACCTGGCTGCCTTCAGCACAGGCAGCTCATTTTCCTTTCCCAAATCCTCAAACCCACAATTAATTTCCAGGTGTTTTCATTAAAATAGCATGAAGAAGATGAGACATATTCACCCATCAACAAGTGAGCAAAAAGAAATCCTTTAATTCTCTTTCATTTTCATAATTGATCACAACCTAAACAACGTGCATTTTCCACAAGATCCTGGGCCTCGGTTTCTTGAGTCCTACCTCTTCACATGTAGACAGATTTCCCGATCTGGACTGACCAAACTATACAGCAAAGTGAGGGTAAATGAAATGGTAAGCATGGGAAATATTTTGGTAAGTCACACCACAGCACCACAAAGACTCTCACATCTATTGCCTTTGTTGCAAGTAGCCTGAGGCATCTGATATGTTCAGTATCTCCCCATTCATACACCTAGCAGCTCTTGTATTTTAACTATCGCTAAAAAAGGCTGACCCTGTCTTCCAGGACCTCGGAGTCTCCCTCAGAAGGCCTAACAAGCAGCTCTTCTGCCATGCAGACTGCAGTGGTGGCACAAATAACACCAGCTTCATGCTGTGGGTTTATTTCTAAGCAAGATTATGTCTCTGCCTGGCTACAAACATCACCTGAGGAATCATCTGCAATAGAACTGACAGAGTAAATTGTATTTTGGCCACTGTTTCAAATCAACAAAACCGCCTCCAAATACTCTGGTGCTCAAACAGAGATCAGAATATCTGAGAACTTCAAGGAATTCAAGAAACAGGGATTTAGCAGCTTTCCCAGCCGACAGCAAAAACAGAACAATGTCCAAGTCTTCTGAAGTAAAGCTACTCAAAAGTTTTGTTACCAAAAAATACGAATTCATTCCTACGTTGCTTTCCCAAACCTAGTTCCACCTCAGCTCTCCAGAAACCTCACTCCACTTTTGGAGATGAGCCTGGGGACTTGGGACATGAGTTCAGCTCTCAGGGTTTCCTCTCATAGAACACTGTCCTGGAGCTCCTAGCCTCAGACAGTTCACTGATGAGTTATATCTCACATTTCTCTGTGTCCCACTGAGCAGTGGTAGAGCCAATGGAGCTGCCAGGAATTTTTTTTCTCCTTCTTTTGGTTTACTTGCCTTAATGCACATTCCAGGAAAAATCAATAGCATTTTCTTCCAACCAAACTCCCACTTTTTAGCCAGCTTTATATTCTGTGCCTATATTGATATTCTCTGGGCCAAGAGTCAAAATTTGTAAGCCTCCAAATTAGTTTCAGACTTATTAAAAATACCCTGAAAGGAATAGCTGATAGATCAGCAAACTGAACAACTCCAAGTTATACCCGTGTTCTTGCATATGCATGCATGTGCATGTACCTCTTCACAAACTGACAGCAAATGTTCCCTGTCATAGGACCAACGTTGCATAAGTGGTATTAGCATGCAGAATTACTTTGCATCTGCATCTGGCACAGCCTTTACTGGACAGATGACTCATATTTATTTTGCTCTTAATTGCTGAGTCCTTTGAAGCAAATTCTTAATTCCATGGGTAAAATATTAATTTATTTGTATGTGGCGGCATACCTTCTGCCAGATGTTCCTGTGAACCAGGTGACAGTCCATCCTGCTTTAAATCCTGACTGTGTTTCATATGTTTGCTAAGAGTGTATCAAAGACACTTTCAGACACATGAAAAAAAGGCAAATCGCCTTTTCCCTAGAGACCTGCAAACACAATTGCTGCCCAAAGAGTTGCTGTGTGTGTGAATGTTAATGTACGAAATGAACCCACTTGTCTCAGGGTTGTCTGCAATAATGGTGGCGGTAATGGTGGATGTTATCAGCCTCAGGGTGTGAAGATTCAGATAGTCCCAGAAGACCTTCTTTAGACATTTAGAAAGAGGTTTTGCTCCCTTGGCACTAAACATGGCCAACATGGTAAAGACACAGTATGGCTTGTGCAAGCCTTCTCCTAGAGCCACAACTTGCAGGCCCCCTCAGCCATTCTGTCCATTGCTGTGGACTGCAGACTTCCTCAGGCACATAAACATGGTCTTTAGGTTCACAGTCTTCCTGCTTCCCCAGAAATCCCTGCTCCTTCTGACCTCTGGTTCCTTGACACATTCTCCACCTTTTGCTTCATCTTTTGCACTGCTGCATCACCTAATGCAGAGCACTGCTCCATGTAGAATCCCCAGCTCCTGGGTGTACTGCCTGTCCCTGCTCTCAATTACAGAGGTGTCAACAACTGTGCAGGACTACAAGTGAGTCACATGGCACCCAATGGTGACCCAGCAGTTCCTGTAAAATTGGCAGGCACGCTGCAATCCAAATGAATAAAAGGTCTTGTATAAGCACAACAGAGAGTAAGGTTGTCACCGATCTGCAGGTAAAATAGCAGAAGTGCAGCTCACCTTGTTTCTTAAGACTGAGGGTTGGTTTGAGATATCAATAAGTTGTTGTTTCATACCCGCCTTCACCCCTAAGACCAGTGCTCCCTGATATTTAAAGAAGTGCTTCCTTCAGCTCGGCTACAATCCAGGGTGGTTTTTATTTTTTTTTTTTTGCTGGATTCAGACAAGCTGTGGGTGTCTGGGTGGGTGGGTTGAGTGACATATTAGCGAGGAAACTTCCTCCCCTTTCAGAGCTTCTTGGAGAAGTCAGAAAGGCATCATTTGAAAAAAAGTGACAGGCAGATCATGTTGGACTATTGCTGATGAAAAAAGGGTTTAAATCCATCAAGAATCCTGAATTTGGAACTGCACTGCTACAGAGAATGGAGTGAAATGAACTTCATAATAGATGAATATTATAAATAATATAAATATATAAATATTATCTCTTTTAATTTCAGATTTGCTCCTAGAAAAGCCTTTTAAATGCACGCTCCCTCCTTTCAGCTCCTGGCATCCAATCAAACTAGAAAACTAACAACAAGGAGCAGAGGATGTCTGTCCTTAGTCTCCATTTAGAAGTGAAAGATTCCCCCTTTCCTCCCACCCCCATCCCGTGACTCTGAAGGTCTTCCAATTATCTCCTTTACCTGCTGCATTAAAACATAAAGCATATGAGTTGCCAGAGATACAGAGTCTGAGGACGAGCCACTGTGGCAAAGCCATGACATTAGAACAGATGGAAAACTTCTCGGGAACAAAATGTGCACAAAAAAATGGGTTCTGGCTTTGAAGTGTATATTCACGGTGGTTGCTTTCATGTCTTTTGAAAAGCCCTAGCTCAAATCTGACCTACTTAGGCAACATTCTTATTTATGTCTCCGACTAAGGAGCTGTATATTTAGCAAATGAGAGGAAATCATCCCCCTGTCATGTTTATAGATTGGAGCAAACTTTGCTGTTTAATTCTTCAACAGATTTGTCTCCATAAAAGTGGATGTAATTTAAACACTGTTAAAAAAATCAATAAGTTCCAGAAACTTAGGATAAATGGAATCATAATTTCAAATATATAGAGAGAGATATTATATATGTATAGACATACATACAGAGAAAGGAAGAGAGAACATTTATTCAGTAGACTGCAGTTAAACCATATTTATTTAACTGGTTCAAGAGTAATGGATAAGGCTGAGCAAAGGTGGAGAGCGAATTGCAAGGTTTTGCCATTTTAATTGATGCTAAATGCTAAGTATTCTGTAAGATACTGAGGAACAAAGGAAATCTTAACTCTTCGTAAATTGGGAAGGTTTACCTGGACTAAAATGAAAATACATTAAAATGAAATGAATAAAAATGAAATTAAAAGATGCTTAAGTTGAAGAAATCGAAGCTGAAAGGCACCTCAGGAGGTCATCCAGTCCATCTCCATCTCCAAAAAGGCAAGATGAATTAGATCCATGTTATCCTGGACTGATGTCCATCTAACCTCCATTTGGTAAGCTTCCAAGCAGCCTATTTCTGCATTTTGCCATTATCTCTAGTAGAAGGATCTTGCTGGCATCTAAGCTATGTCTCTTTCACTTCAATAAAAGACCAATACCCCTTGTCCCAGTAGACAAAGATGACAGATTTCTTTCTTCTTTCCGTTTGTCCTTCAAAACTTATCATGTTCCTTCCCTTCTCTTGAGGCAACCTCAGTTTGTTCTCTCTTCTCTCAAGGATCATCTTTCTAGTTGATTGCATCAAGTGACCCTATTCAACCATATTTCATGTGTAACCCATTTCATGTGAAACCTATTCTAAGATGATCCACCCAGAGAACCAGGTACTTCTCTCTCGTACGGATGCTTAGAACACTAATTTCCTGCTCTTGCACTGATGGTGTTGAGTATTCCTACCTCAATAGAGAGTTTTGCATTTGTCCTCACTATCTCACATTGGTCTGTTCAGGACACTCTTCTGATTTGTCCAGATTCTTTCTAATTCTGAATCCATTCTCCTCCCTGCCTGCAGCTCATCCTAGCTCACAAACCAAGCAAGAAACCTCTGTCCCACCACCCTGGCTGTTAAAAAAATATGACACTAACCCAACACAGAACCCAAAGAACCCCACTCAAAATCCCCTTTCAGTTTCATGGTTAATCATTGGCAATCGCTGCTCTTTGACCACAGCTTGCCGCCCAGTCCTGCATTGTAGTAAAATGACAGATTCTTCTTGTCGTTCTCTCCAGGTTGCTTATGACAACGTCTCATAAAACAGAATCAAAAGCCTCATTAAAATCAGGACATGTGATATACAGTGTCTTTTTTCTACTCAAAAGGTTTGTCGCCTTGTCACAGAAGGAAGAGACTGGTGCCAGCTGTTCCACTCAAAACCTTGTAACATTTGCAAGGTGCCTGCTCCTACGGGCAGGTAGTTGACTTATTACGAATCTCTAGATTTGGCTTTTTCTCCTTGTTATGGATAGATATTACCTCTGCCCCTTCTCCATGTCGCAGAACCTGACTGTCCTCCATGACTTCTGGGGATAAATACTGAACACCCTGGGATTGTTTTCAGCCAGTTCTCTGAGCATCTTGGCCCGATGGAAATTATGGAATTTCATAAGGCCCGATGAATTAAAAAACTCTTAGTCTATCTCAATATTCTCTATTCTCTATTGTAGCCTAAAATATTATATATATTCAGTGGCTGTTAAGCTTCCAATCGTATTTGAGTTTTTCAATGAATGTTGATTCAGAAGATGCATTCAGATAAGGCTTTTTACTCTGGGGGGATAATCTAGTCTTTCACAACCTTTTCATGCTAAAGATTGCAGTTCTCAGGTCGCATCACTTCTCAGCTACTCAAAGAATCTCTTAATCTCCCAAATGGAAAGGAGAACTTGGCATCTTAGAAAATCAAGCCTCCAACTGAGGTTGCTTTGACAGAAATGGGGTACTTCAAAAGAATTGTGATTCGTCCTGACCAAAGCTGAGCTGAAAACACCAGAAGAGTACTTATCTTGCAGCCAGACTTAGAAGGTCGGCAGTGTGCAGAAATGGAAGCACATCCTCAAAACCTTGCTAAATTCTGTTCACATCTTCAGTGAGATATACAAGTATTTCTCTGGCATCCAACAACTTGGCCCACCTTAAACTGTGCTTAATTTTCCCACCTTATCCTCTAAGTCATAACATTATATTTAGATTTGTCTCCTTAATATGTGTTTAGAGAACAGCTACAAATCCAAAGATAATATTTAAGAAAACAAACAAACAAACAAAAAAAGTCAAACAGTGTATCTTAAAATTGTGTCGGTTCCCTTGAAGTTAATGAATGAATAATATTCCTTAGAGCTGTTTTTATGCCTTCTGATATCTTAAATGATGCTGAAGCAGAAAGAGAGAAGTAACTGAAATCCAGATATCTTCGTTTCTGCTCCATTAGGAAAAGGAAAAATCAATTTGCCCAAACATAAAAGAAGAAAATCAATAGGAAAAGAAATTTTGTTTTCAGCTGAAGAGTAAGAATATATTACAAACAATGGTGGGTGAAAATTATTCATTGATTTGTATAACACCTTTTACAAGCCCAAAAAGCACTCCAAAGAATTATAGATTATTTAAATCTAAGGATCACTTACCAACAAAATGCACCTATCTCTGGGGTGGAGTGCAGCTGCTATGAAACTCCACTGGCAAACACTATGCAACAGTTTTAGGGCTTGAATGCTTTATCTGAAGATATGTCAAGGGAAGTTGAAAATACAGAATGGAATTAACCTGGCTGGAATATGGCCATGGTGCAACTATATTGATTTCAGTTTAAACTTAAACTCATAGAAGAGAGCTACATCAGCCCATTTAACAGGGTTTGGCTCACAAGGTTCCTAAAATGCTCTTTGTCAGAAGCTGGGATAATGCGCCAGAGTATGAGTCATTTTGTGTTTGCCCTATTCCTTCTGTTCTTTCCCAGCTCGTCAGAAACACAATGACTGTGAGCGAGATGAACCTTTGGTCTGACCCAGCACAGCTGCTCATAAGTCCTGAGCTGATGTGCTGGGCTGTGAGGTGCAGCAGCTCTGAATCTGGCACACCCTTGCATGTGTTGACTTGGTGGCAGGGCAGAAGCCTCTGGCAGAAGGGCAGGTGGAGCAGCCGACAAGGCAGTCTTTTGTATTCTACAGCATGAATCATCATGCTCATCCGGAGGCACGTGTTAAGCACACATTAAGTTGTTGCAGGATATGGGCCACGTTTAGAGCACTGTCATTAGTAGTAAGGGCTTGCACTGCATAAAATTACACAAAGTACCTTTTGTACCTCAAGATGTACTTAGCAAGCAAACTCCTAGGAGCAGGGAATGTACAATCTTCTGTTTCTCTAAAGCACCTTATTCAATTACAGCAATATAAAAATGATTTATAACAATCTATTAAAAATACAACTCAAATGACTTATCACTCCGGGGGTCCTGGGAATATACTGTAGGATTTGCCATTTAATTGTAAATCAAATCTAGTGGCCAGTATCTCGTGTTCTAGAGGAAGATGAGAACTAACGATATACCTCACTGATTGCACGCGCAGCATGCCCTGGTTGATATGATCTTGGGTGATAACCCAAGATAAGACTCAAGGGAAGAGGAAACAGAGAAAAAGTGGTAGACAGTTCTGCTCCTTACAGTCTGCAGTCTGAGGGAGCTGGACTGACATACTAAGGGAGCTGGGCTTGTTCAGCCTGGAGAAAAGAAGGCTGCGGGGTGACTTCATTGCAGCCTTTGAATACCTAAAGGGAGCCTACAAACAGGAGGGGAATCAACTCTTTGAAAGGGTTGATAGCTGCAGGACAAGGGGAAATGGTTTTAAGTTGAGGGAGGGAAGATTTAGGTTGGATGTCAGGGGGAAATTCTTTACAGAGAGAGTGGTGAGGTGCTGAAACGGGCTGCCCAGAGAGGTTGTGGATGCCCCATCCTGGGAAGTGTTCAAGGCCAGATTGGATGGGGCCCTGGGCAGCCTGGTCTAGTATTGAATGTGGAGGTTGGTGGCTCTGCATGTGGCAGGGGTGTTGGAGATTCATGATCCTTGAGGTCCCTTCCAACCCTGGCCATTCTGTGATTCTATGATTCTGTGATTCTGCAGTCCAATCTGTTCTTCCACTGATCCATGTCCACTGCTCCAGAGGCCGCTGCAGAGCAATTGGGCAGGCACACCAATAACATTCACAGTCACTGCCATTATGTCTCTCTCAGCTTTCTGTGGGAAGGGTTATTGGAAAGATCAATGTTCAAAACAGCAGCAAAACAGAAAAAGCAGATTGACTAAAGTGCCACAAAATGGCCTGGAAAGAGATTCACGGAGCACCCTGCACATGTAGCCCAGAGCAGATCATCCAGAGCCATCGGAGACAGCTGAGGCTTTGCAAAGGGCAGAACATCTCATCCAGTTCAACAACCTAAATCACAGATAGTCCCTGTACTGAGAAAGACCAAGAAAAAATAATAAGAAAATCACCAGCTAAGCAATCAAATTAGAAATCTAGCCTCTCTCTTCTCATTATCAGAATAGTGAAGAGCAGGTATAGAAGTCTTTGTCTAGAATTAAAAAAGATGTTCATGTATGAGGATCATACGAGAACTAATGCCTTATTTATTTCCATGAAAACTACAAAAAATACAAAGAACACAGTAACACTATTTGATAGACCAAAGACTTGGCTACAAAACACTGTTTTTCAACAGTCACCACCACTAGCCAATTCACGTTGATGAGCTGATGGAGATGCTCATTTTGTGATGTGGCAGTTGTGCACGGCTATCTGGAACGTGGCTTGTCTTTCATGTCACTGTCGCTACTGCTAAAGCACACCACTAACAACCTGCAGTGTTTGGTCTCCACCAACGTTCAGTGTCAGTGAATGCCAACAAGTGCCATTCTTCCCTCATGGAGAAATTCAGTAATACACCTTTTCTCCACATGCACCTCCATGTCAGGCGCCATTTTGTCAAACTGCACCTCTGTTGCCATCTGTCACACAGCAACAAAATGTAAAGGAATATTGGTGGGTAGGTTCAACCTCTACTGCCATACATACCATCAACATCTGCCTCTGATACTGTGGGCCAAGAGAATAAAATTACTTTCAGAGAATAGAATTACTTTCAGAGCAGCTTGTGTACATCAGATACATGCTCCATATCTGATATAGATACTCCTAGATCTTAGCACCATAAAGCATAAACCCAGTTTGCACCCTGGGTCTGCCTGTTGTTGATAAAGCTGTATTCATAGGAACACCCAGTCCAGGACCAGACTGAGAAATAATTCTCTCTTCTACTTCTGACAATCATATCTACCAGTTCTCATAACCTGATACTGCATCTTCGAAACAATCTCAGAGCAGAGGAGAAGAGTTTTCTCCTCTCTACAAGGTCACTGGGGGGCTATAACAGCAGGCAGAAATTTACAGTGCACTGCTAATCAGAGGTCCCCTCAAAAGCTAAGACTAGCCAAGAACACAATATCTAAGAAAAAAAGTGTTAATTGAAACACAATATTTACTGGAAAATATAGATACTTCCACACATGGAAAATGGTGGAGGCTTGTAGGAATATTAAATTCCTCTTTGTTTTCACATTTTCATTCTGAAAATTCTGAAATTTTCATTTTCAAAATTTCATTCAATTTTCATTCTGTTGGTCCTCAGCTTCACCTCTTGTTTCTGTCTTCCTTCCTTCAGTCAGTGAGCTTTGTCCGCACAGTCTAGATCCTCCCTCACTTTTTCAGAACTCTTCCAATCTTTCCTTCATAAGGAAAATTCAAAGATAAAGACCACTACAGCATAAAATAAATTTTTTCCTCTGCAGTGATACTGGCAAAACATTGCTTCTTATGGGTCTCCCAGCACAGTTCCCTAGGGAACTTAGCACAACACCACTGACAGCTGATGTTCTCTCCACGATTTGATTTCCCCATAAGAGTCCTGTGCAGATCCTCTGGCATCTTATACTGCTTTGCACTTCCTGCATGCTCTTACCTAAATAGCAGCCTTTTCTTATGAGAACTTTCTCTTGAGATCACATGCCCTCTAGCTACATTTGGCTAGAGTTGGCCAACCAGTTCAAAAGTCGCTGAGAGGACAGCTATTCACCTCGACTCACCCACACTCAGAGCAACACACAATCCTCATTTTCTAGGGAAATGAGGCTAAAAAACAAACAGTGAAACGAGGATCTTTCAGTCTCTCACTCTCTATGAATCTAACATTCATCTATGCAACAACCTCCTTCTGACAAGAATTGCCTTTATCTGTATTCTGTAGAGCTTTGAGCATATTGCCAGGACTTTAGTAATAAAATATCATAGGGAACTATATATTTGAATACTATTATGAAGAAAATATGTGCATGTTCACACAGACATTTTCAAAACTATTGAATATGTTATTTAAAGTTGTATTTGTGCAAAAGTTTGTAGGTCAAACATAGGGCAAATCTTTTATTTTATGCTCAAAACGTACAAGCTTACTGAACTGACAGAAAGTATATAAACTCTTTTAATTTTGGATGCTAAAAGGTGCAAGTTCTAACCAGTGTTTGGATGGGTGATTTCCCCAGGGAACCCCAGGTGTCCTGGGCACAAGCCAAGCAGTTATTGCTGAACACTGGGGCTGAGGTTCACCTCATCTAACCTTAGCCATCTGTCTCCCTGTGGAGACTCGGGCACTTCTAGAGGGTGATACCTGGAGGATGAAATGAATCACCTTGCCCGAGTCTCACCCCCTGACTACAGAGGTGGCCCAGACTACTCAGATAACCATGTAATTTTTGAATAACTGCAATTAGGTGAGATGAATGCCAAACGTGGTGAATGTTAGCCCACAAAAACCAAGTGAGTGGGAAGACTTCACATGATGGCTGGATGGGAATAAGAAAGAGCAAACCATGAACTCAAAATTCTCAGCTCCTGTGTAGAAGCAAGAACTGGCTTATCACACTTGGAAATTTCTGCAATTCCATGAAGGGCTCTTTGTAATAACCAAATATGCATTGCTAAAGCAGTCATGGTTAGTTTAAAATATACTTGATGGCAGTGAAAGTTAGAAGTACTTTCCCTTCTTTCCCTGTAGCATTCAGCAGTTGCTGAGAAAAAGGTGATTATAGCAAAAAAAAAAAAAAAAAGAAAAAAAAAAGACAAAAGAGTAATTCTTACTTCAGTGCTGATTTGAATAACTCACTTAGACACAACAAAAATTAGAATAAAGACCTACAGAAGAAAATAGATAGATAGATAGATAGATAGTCAGACAGATTAAAAAACAATTAAAAAATCCACACAACTTGCGATGGACATTACAGGTGAAGATTTTAATTGCCTTACCTCCCCCATGTTTCAGGCACAAAGGATAGCACACATGACACACTGGGCAGTCACACTGGGCAGTAGGTAAAGAATTTCTCCTCATACTTTCATTTCTGCAGGTGGATTTGTTGGGTTTGAGCAATTCTATTGGCTTCAAAGTTCTGCTTCCCATTAGTGCTATCGACCATGAGACATTGTTAGGGGTTTTTTGTGTGCTTTTTTTTTTTTTTACTTTCACTGGCTGAAACACAGCTTATCCCCATGTCCATTAAATATACATTTGAACAGCATTTCCACCTGCACTTTGTCACCTTGGGTTCTCCAGGGGTATACCTCCACTTGGCTCTGAGCTCAAGGGCGCCCTTGATATCAGCCTGAGAGTGCCAACAGGCATGCTAATGCCCATTTGAAACAGCTTTTCCTTTGCCTCAGATGTTCCCATGCACTCAATGAATAAAAAGTCTCTGCTTTGCTCCGTCTGCAGTGTTGTAGGACGACCTCACCTCATTCTGTCAGTGAGCTACAGTTGCTTTCAGGCACCTCCTAGACTTTGCTTCCCTTCCTGGAGTTCCACCCTCCTCTTACTTTTAGATCCAAGCTAGCAGGAGGCCATGCTTGTATTGATCTAATCTTACCTTTTTGTAGATGCTTACCCCACAGCTGTCAAGCCTGCATTCCTTTTCAAAATGTCTATGCTCCCTGGAAAATTAGAAACATCCCATAGTTATGACTTGCTCCTGAACAACAAAGAATATAAATTGCAAAGAGGGAACAAAAAGCTGAATTTTCTGGAAAAGAAACTTTGGCATTAAAGACAATTTGTTTCTCTGCTGTCAATAAGAGGTGTCTATATGGGTCACTGTAGAGGTTTTTTACTGGGAATAAGTTAAAATCAGCAACTACCATCTTGTCCTGTGGGTGAAGCATGCTATCTCAAATACGTAATACAAGCCAAACTAGGTGTCATTTTTTTAACTTTCTTTTTTTATGAATCACTTCCAAGTCTCGGGGGAAGGACATCACGACAGACAGTTTCTCAACAAAGAACTGACATGAGAACAAAAGCTATTCCTGAAGAGCTCCCAAAATAAAAGTGAGACAGATGAGTGAGAAAAAGTTGCATGGGTTTTTCTTCAAACAGGAACATGGTCAGAAAAGAGACATCGGAAAATGTAGATTCATTAAAACTGAAATGTCTTACAAAACTGTCAGTTTTGCGGAAATATGTTTGGGGAAAAAAATACAAGAAAGCTTCGGCACTGTGAGTATGTCAGGTTTGGACACCTTTAGAGCTAACAGTGTCAGTGTTTCCTCTTAAAATGACTTCTCATTATATGTATGCATTATATTTCACATTCTAATACACATTTGATATCAGCACCAGCACAGCTGAGTCAGAGTGAATCCTTCCTAAATTTTCTGTCAGAAGGAATCTGAGAATTTGCAAGTTTCATTCCCAGTTGAATCTGAAGTAAATTTTAAAAGCCTGGAAATCCTTTGCAAAATGGAATTTCCATTCTTTGCGCAACACTTATTTAAACCCCAGTCCTCTGTTAACAGTAAGTCCATGGGACCGGATGGGCTTCATCCTAGGGTGCTGAGGGAGTTGGCAGGGGTGATCGCTAAGCCACTCTCGGCTATCTACCAGCGCTCCTGGTTGACTGGAGAGATTCCAGAGGATTGGAGGCTTGCTGATGTGACTCCCATCTACAAGAAGGGCCGTAAGGAGGATCCGGGGAACTACAGGCCTGTCAGCCTGACATCAGTGCCAGGGAAGGTCATGGAACAAATCCTCCTGGGAGAGATCACACAGCTTGTCCACGGGATCAGGCCCAGCCAGCATGGGTTCATGAAAGGCAGGTCGTGTTTGACCAACCTCATCTCCTTCTACAACTGGGTGACCAAACTGGTAGATGAGGGAAAGGCAGTTGATGTAGTCTACCTAGACTTCAGCAAAGCCTTTGACATGGTCTCACACAGTATCCTTCTGCAGAAACTGGCTGCCCATGGCTTGGACAGTTTTACACTCCGTTGGATAAGGAACTGGCTGGAGGGCCGTGCTCAACGGGTGGTGGTCAATGGAGTGAAGTCCAGCTGGAGACCTGTTACAAGTGGTGTCCCCCAGGGGTCGGTACTGGGGCCCATCCTGTTTAATATCTTCATTGATGACTTAGATGAAGGGATTGAGTGTACCCTGAGTAAGTTTGCAGATGACACCAAGTTGGGAGGATGTGTCGATCTGCCTGAGGGCAGGGAGGCCCTGCAGAGGGATCTAGGTAAGCTGGATCGCTGGGCTGAGATGAATGGGATGAGGTTCAACAAGGCCAAGTGTCGGGTTCTGCACTTTGGCCACAACAACCCCAGGCAGCGTTACAGGCTTGGGGATGAGTGGTTGGATGATTGTGAAGAGGAAAGGGACCTTGGGGTGTTGGTTGATGCTCTGCTGAACATGAGCCGACAGTGTGCCCAGGTGGCCAAGAGGGCCAACGGCATCCTGGCCTGCATTAGAAATAGTGTGGCCAGCAGGAGCAGGGAGGTGATCATCCCCCTGTACTCAGCACTGGTGAGGCCGCACCTCGAGTACTCTGTTCAGTTTTGGTCCCCTCACTACAAGAAAGACATTGAGGCCCTGGAGCGTGTCCAGAGAAGGGCAACGAAACTGGTGAGGGGTCTGGAGCACAAGTCTTATGAGGAGCGGCTGAAGGAGCTGGGATTGTTCAGTCTGGAGAAGAGGAGGCTCAGGGGAGACCTCATTGCACTCTACAACTTCCTGAAGGGAGGTTGTGGTGCAAAAGGGTCTGGCCTCTTCTCCCAGGCAAATAGTAGGATCCGAGGAAATGGCAAGAAGTTATACCAGAGGAGGTTTAGGTTGGATATTAGGAGAAACTTTTTCTCTCAGAGGGTGGTCAGGCACTGGAATGGCCTGCCCAGGGAGGTGGTGGAGTCGCCATCCCTGGCAGTGTTCAAGAGGCGCCTGGATGAGGAGCTACGAGAGATGGTTTAGTAGCTTGTGGCACTGATAGGAATGGGAGGGTGGTTGGACTAGATGATCTTGCAGGTCGTTTCCAAACTTGTGATTCTGTGATTCTGTGATTCTGTGATTCAGTGAAGTCAAGCTTTGGGAAATGCATCCTCCCAGAAAACTGTTCCTTCATCTTCCCTTTTAAATGGCATCTGGTAAGAACTACATTGCTGGAGATCTAGGCAAAAGCTGCTAGGTAAATGTCCTGAAAAACCACAAATAGTTAAGTACTTGACCATATTCTGCACCCTGGGTAATAGCTTTCCTTATAATTATTTCTGCTGTTGTCATTAGCTCCAGCACTCTCACTATTTATTACCATAGGTATTTTGAGACTCATAAAAATGTGATCTTACTCAAGGCTCAAGCAACACACGAAATAAATCAGCAGCACTGAGCATTGGCTGACACTGGATGAAACCTGGCTGGGAACAGCTGGAATGCTCTCTTGACTAAATATTTACAAAAGCCATGATTATATCACTGAGTGACACCGTGTGAATATAACAATTTATCAATCACCATGTTTAACTCAAATCCCTACAGGAGGGGATGGCATTCTCACTTAACAGTAAGTATCTACTGTATGCTAATTAAGTGAGTTATTTTTCAGCTAAGGTTACTTCAGGGATACGTGGGCTTTTTAATCACCCATTTCCTAAGAGCTGCTACACCTTCCAGAGGTGTAGAAAACACAGAGTTCAGCTCTGCTGTCACTTTCTCAAGCATCCATCCCATAATACCACTGGAGTTATTTGGAGTTATTTGAAGAAAGGGCAAGTACAAACCAATGCACAGTATTTATTTTGTTTTCCAAGTTTCCCTTCATGTTCACTTGCCCCTGCACAGTGCCCACAGGTGGCAATTACCACAGCAGCCACTCCTTAGTCCTTCCCACTGCCACATGTTGTTCTTCCTTCCAGATGCAGCCAATTTGGTTTTCTGCCCTTGCACGTTCTTTCCCAAGTAGCTGACAGTGCTCACAGCACTGGTTGGGAGCAAAGCATCCAAGATGAAATGCCCATGTCCCTTAGGAAAGACTTCTTGAATTTCCCTACCCCACGCTCATCAGGTTGGGCACAGCTGGGTGTGCAAGTGTCCTGAAATGCCTCAGATTCCTATCATCATCAGAGCCTATACAGCAGCAAGATCAACCTCACTTCTTGCATCCAGACAAGTGTAATGAACTGCTGTCCTGCTGACAGTGAATTTAGTATTGTTTTCATTTGAGGCAGTTAGTTCTGACCAGTAACTCTAAACCTGCAGCTCCCCAGAAGGTCAGTGGCTGCTACATGTATGCATACTGCTGCCAGGAGAGAAGCAGGGACCTGAGGAAGTGAGCTTTGCCAAACTGTGGCATTACCATGAATACAAGAATTGGCTTTGTAGAGATCAAAGCAGCAAGCAGACCTGATCAAAGCATCAGGAGGAGAACACTTCTTGATGATAAAGCAAGCACATCCTACCAATAGGAGATTCACTTTGTGAGCACCACAAACCTCTACAGGACATGAGCATTTTATAAAACCTTCCACCTTCTGCTTCATGTCAGATTAACTTGCTTGCACCAGCAACAGTACAAACAGTTCAGCTACCCTTCTGTCTCCTTCAGATTACAGGCATTAGCACAATGCAAGAGAGAACACCAATCTCCAATCCACCAGCCCCACAGCACACTTTAAAAAGTTTTCCTTCAAAATGCCATACAGGTGTGTGGATAGCGCTGCAGGTTTGTGTGGATCCAGGCTACCATTCAAAATGAACCAATGGCATCTGTGGCTCCCCTCTAGAACTACTTTTAAACTTCATCTTTCTTTCCAGGGACCATTATTTTAAAAGAAGAAAGAGGTTGGGGTGATGAAATCTGCAGTTCCTTGAGAACTTGAATAAAAGTTTGGTTCATATGTATCTTAGAGGAAGATTTTTTTTCTCGTTTTTTACATGTTGAAAGTCTGCATAATTGTATTTTAGCCTCTGGAGCCTATCTGCCACCAAAAAGGAAATTCACATTCTTCTTGCTACCTACAGAGAGGTTTATAAATCAGCAAGCACGTAGACATGGAAGCCAGGACTTGGTCGCCCTTCCTGGAGCCCTTAATGGCTCAGACATTCACAGCAAGTGCTCTTTTCAGAAACACAGGGAAGGGGGGAGAAGTTATGATAAATTTAGTTTTCTTTTGAAGTTAATAACCTCCAACAAAGGCTTTTGGTAAAACACAGACACCTTAACATTTTTTTCCCTTTCAAACATTTTTTTCCTCTATTTTTCCCTCAGATGGTAAAATCTGAGGAAACCTGTCTCTTCAGAAGTAACTGCTTTGTGCGAATGACATCAGCAGACCATGAGGTTACCACTGGTAAGTCGGCACCCTGAGGGGGATGAAATGAAATCTCTTATCAGCCTACTTGCTCCTCTTCTTTACTACATTTTGTGCCTTTTGTAATATGCAAAGCAAAGGAAATGTTTTGCTCTCCTTTTTTTTTTTTTTTTTTTTTTTTTTTCCCTCCACAATTTTTTCCTAGGGAAAAAAAAAGACCATACATTTGACTGGTTTCTCCAAAGTCTCAGCTGCTGCTTCAGGGCTGTTTGGTCCCTCATTCGGAGGTGAATGATTCAGAAAATGCAGTTCAACTCCCCCCCTCTTTCTCCCCCACCCCAGACCTTATCTCACCCACCTTCAGACAGCTTGAAAACTCAAGGACATTTCACCCGATCCCTTCCCAGGGGAAGAGGTCCTCCATAACTGCAGCTAATGTTACCTGTAACAAACTCCTTCCACCACAGAACAGGCACTGATGTCTTGGCTTCAAAGCTGTGGTAGATAAAAGTTCTTAGCAGTTTTACAGCATGGATATCCTGTTGAAATTTGTTTCCTTCTGGCCTCTCTGAAGTTTAAAAAAAAAAAAAAAATTCAGAGCCAGAAACTGATGGTGTGGAAGGGAGAGGATGTGGAGGAGACAGTGGGTAAACATAAGGAAAAATGGCCTAAAGGACGAGGAGATTCTCTTTCCAGCATATGGGTTATCCAACAGGTGGAGTCAGTTTGGCTACTACTTGCAAAAATAGGGGAAAACTCCAAGGGAAGGCAGCAAGAGAGATGGTTTGTTGCAGGACAGTATCTGAAATGATGAACCTACTGTGACTCAGTTTGCCATGAAGTTGTCTCGCAGCTTACCTGCCATCAATCCTTAGGTGTGAAGATGGGAGAGACTTTCTACATAATGCTCGTAATGCCTCATGCATTCAGCAAGCATATATTTTTCTGCTAAAAAGCAAACAGGAAGAGCTAAACATTAATAAACATGAGAGTTCCTGGGGAGAAAAAAAAAAAAAACAAAAACCAACAAGCAAAAGCCTTCATTGTAGATTGACTGTCCTAATGTTGTGCTCCTGTACCTTGCACTCATTCCCTGCACTGTCACCATTAGCACAGTGCCACCGACTGTAAGTACACGCAGTGACACATAGGGACATGCGATGACAGCTGTACAGGGCTGCAGATGCAGCATGTCCTCCAGGTACTCATCCTCAGTCATGGACCACTTGCCCACCCAAAGGGTGAAATGTGCATGGCCCAGATGAAGCCAGGGAAGAGACCGACAAAGCTGGATGTGGGGTTGGCATCCTTCATCCAGACACACATTTACTTAGTCAGCTCTATCATCAGCCATTGGAACCCATGTCACTATTGTCATTGTGTCACCATTGTCATTGCACCACCAGGAGATTACGGAGAGATTACGAGAGTTTGTGATCTAGAGGTGGAAGGGTGTGGCAAAAAGCAGAGTCAGGACCCTGAACTTCAAAAGAGCAAAGTTCAGTCTTTTCAAAGATGAGATCTTCTGGGAAACTATTTTTAGGGACATAGGGATAGAACAGAGCTGGCATCTCTTTAAGGACACCTTTCTGAGAGCACGTGAGCTCTCCATCCTCCAGTAGAGGAAAACAAGCAGAGGAGGCAGGAAACCAGCATGGCTGAACAAAGATCTGCTGAGTAAACTTAGGGATAAGAAGGATATGTACAGGCAGCAGAAGCAGGGATGTGTGGCTTGGGAAGAATACAGGGATGCTGTCTTTACACGCAGATATGGGATCAGGAAAGCAAAGGTGCAGATGGAACTGCAGTTGGTGAGACATATAAAAAACAACAAGAAAGGATCCTATAGGTGTATTTGTCAACAGAATCAGGCAAAGGAGAGTGTACCCTCTCTGATAAATGAGAAGGGAGAACTGGCTTCAGCAGAGGAACTCAGCAAGTTCTTTGCCTCAGTCTCCATTGGTAGCCAGGCTTTTTGTGTTTCTTACAACCCTGAACCTCACATCTCTGAAACTCCAGGTAGGGGCTGGGAAGCAAAATCGTTCCCACTTTAAGAGCAAAGTCCAAGACTATCTCTTGCGACTGAATGTGTATAATCTATGGGCCCAGTGACATAGATCACAGTGATCGTGAAGTAGATCCTCCTGGAACACATGAGAAATAAGCAGGTGATCTAAGGCAGCCTGCACAGCTTCACCAAGGGCAGATCATGCCTGACCATTCTGGAGGCCTACTGCAATGAAGTGATGGCATCAATGGTTCAAGGAAGAGCAACTGATGTTGTCTGCCTGTTGCAAATGCCCTATCTCTGGAGGCATTCAAGGCCAGGTTGGGTGGGAGCCTGGGTGGCCTCGTCTGGTTGTTGGGAATCCTGCCTGTGGCAGAGGGGTTGGAACTAAATGACCTTTGAGGTCCCTTCCAACTCAAGCCATTCTATGATCCTATGATCCTTCCCAAGGTAAGCTTACAAATAAACATGTTAAATCACTGCAGGATCCTGAGTCTGGACTACAGCAGGGCAGACAGGATGTCATCGCGAGGACTGCACATTTACTACCACATACGGTTCCTCAGCCGGTGAGGAAATGTGTGGAAGCACAGAGCACATTAGTCGGAGGTGGAAATGAGAACTTCCAAAAACCTGCAAGGGAAAATTAAAGGTTAAGGAAAGGAAATACACACACACAGATCTCTCCTGCTTTTACAGACAGCTTTTATAAATGATGTAAAAAATGTGTATTTTCCTTACTTTAGTAAAATAATAAGAACAATGGACATTTCCTTTTGAAGAAGCGGTTTCTGAGTCACTACACCTACCTGACACTCATCAACATTTGCAAAGCAGAAGACACGTGTGTCTCCACATATGCTCCAAGAACACATTGCAGTTTGCCACAGGCTGAGAAGCAGAAAGCCAGGCCTGGTTCTGGAGCTGTGGATCAGTGAAGGACAAGGTGTCAGCCACCTTGCAGGCATGACAAGGGAAATATAGGGGATTGAGGCTAATGGAGAAATTCAACAGATCACAGTGGATGACAGAAAAGCATGAGGAATGAGACAGTGAAGACACTGATTTTTTTTAAAGGCTGGCACATCTTAAGCAGAACAATTTTGGTCAAGTGCTTATCATAGTCTCTGCAGAAACCTTCACTGTTGCCATTTATTAATTTTAATGGGATGGTATGTGCAGCTCCCAGTCAGAGTCAAGGATCCTCTGACACATGTGCAAGAGGATGGGGCCCCACCATGCACAGCATATATAAGCAGGAAGATAAATAGCACACTAAGACTAGAGCAGGAAGATAAAGCTACCTACATGAGTTTTGGAGCCTTTGAGAGTCTCTTTTTTTTTTTCTGCATGAAATTCTTCTATTAAAAAAAAAACTGCCATCATTCTAAAAAAAAGAATCAAAAAACAAACAAAAAAACAGAACATCATATTTGAAATTTACTAAGCAGAAAAAATATAAAACCTATAATGGTCATAAAAAAAGTAACATTATACCAAGTTCATCTTCAATTGCACTCTGAAAAATCTAGATTTTGATTAAGACATACATTCTGATTAATCTGGGTAATTCCATGTATATACACATGTACATATATATCTCCCATTTTAAAAAATATAAATAGGCATCTCCACCTGTCTCTCCATTTTGCTGTAACTGTGCCATATTTGTGTCTCCCAAGAAATAACTGACAGAGAGAAAATTCCTCCAACTAGTAGCCTGCCTTGAAATTTGTAAAGACACCCACAGACGCAACAGGGTTGAAAACAGCATCCCAAAGACACTGAGGAGAGAGATGTAGGACCTGTTCCTGAAATGTGGAGTGCACAACAGTCACAAGCACAGACTGACAGCCTGCCACTGTCAGGTTTTACCATTTCTGATGGCGAAATGAAGAAGAACACGAAGAGGTAGGATTGATCTCCCCTGGTATAACTCCCTGGAAGTCCAGGCAGCGAGCAGAGAGCTCTAGTCATCTAGGCTCCCTTTATACTCAGCAGATAGAGAGTGATCCCTCCACAGAGAGATTCATCCCTTCCAAAGATGGATGCCCAAGGCAGACAGGATGAATCGCCCTCTGAAGGGGTTTCTCTTTCTCTTTCCACAGAGTCCTCCCATAACTACAGAAGGGCCTCAGACCTTGAGGTTCAATTCAATGCCTGTTAGAGGGGAGATGAGATGAATCCCTCCTGAAGTGACACTTTCAGTTCCAGTGTTATCCATGCAGCATTTAAAGATGACCCAGCTCAGTCCTCTATTCTATGTGCTGTGTCTTCCTGCTTGCTCCAGGCAAGGAATGGGTTAGTTTGCACTGATGGCAAATGCAGTGCTTCTGTTGAAAATCATGCCAAAACTGCATACCATTTTTGCAAAATTAATTATTGAGCTTTTTGTTCTGGCTGCTGTATCACCAAGAAGTCATATTCTGCTCCAAAATACCTCTCTGCTGTTTAAACCTACAAGAGAACTTCCTAGATTTAATTCTGAACTTGTACCCACCCTGGTGAGGTCTAAGTGTAGTTTCACCATTTATTACTATATATCAAACACTGGCAGTTCCTTGTGGTAAGAAATAACATCATTCCCATTTTTCTCCTGTCCTTCACTGTAAGTCTGTCACACATTAGGAAATGCTGACAAGGGAGCCAGGGTTACTGTATTGCTTTTCAGAGGTACAAGCTGCCACAAATGCATTACATAAAGCAACTTAATTTTACAAGTGCAAGTCATGTTCTTTGATATTTTTCACTTTAAGGACAGTCTGGTTTCCTCAATCCAGTAAAGTCATTTTTAAAATCTTTGTGAATGCCACAGGATTAAAAGATGAATTCAGATATTTAAAGGCAGGCAGTGGTGGTGAGCGCAGTGTCAGAAAGCTGGCTCTGTGGTGAGCCCTCCAGTGAGCTGCTCTGTGGCCTTGAACAAATCACTTCACCTTTCTGCGCTTCTGTTCACTTGTCAATATTTTTGCCTGCTTAAATATGTGGTTTCTGGGGCAACTCCTCTGCAATTCTTTGTGAAGTGTCTTTCAATATGGGACTGCAGTACCAAGCAGGGCGACATCATTGTAAAATAATTAACAGCTGAAAAAAAATTGGGAAGTGGAGGGATTTGACAGAAATTTTCTGCAATTTTTTTAAACCAGTGATGTTATCGGGGCCTTCAGGTCTCTAGACTCTGGACGTGTTGCAGTTTGTTTGAGGAATAAGTGCCTGTCTTAGAACATAATGGAGGGAGATTAAGCCATTTTTATGGCCAGCTGCTCTTCAGCTTGGATTGCCTGTTTAATATCTGTAGAGCAGGCAATTTTAATAAACACAAAAGAAAGAAGAGATAGGAAGAAAGTGTCAACCTATGTTTGGGAATGGAGTTATTGAGAACAGAAGCGTAAATGTGTCAAGGAAATCCCCAGTGATCCAAGAGGGAATGCAAGGAGCTTTACAAGCAGCAGAAACAAGTGCAATACTGGTACAGGGGTCTTAGGTATGGAGAAAAAAATTCATTTCTCAAACTACAGATCAAACCAAATTAAATCAAGTCTACATTTTCTGTGGCAACTTTCCGACTGGGCTCCCAAGGCACTTTACACAGAAGGTGTATGTTTATAAATGTAGCAGGCCAAAAAAGCCACACGCCCAGCAGCACCAGTAGACAGCACAGACCAAGCAATTCTTGTGCCACAGAGCCTCACCTCAGCCATACTCAGCAGAACCAGAAAGGAAGGGTCCCACACAGCTCCTCCTCTGCTGAGGAACACTCCTGACATGGAGAGCTCATGGCCACAGACAGCAAGCACGTGCTGGTCTCAATGCACTGAACTTGCATATCTCTATGGAGAAGAAAGCACCAGCCACCTTTGTCATGAAAAGGTCGTGTGGCTCTTGCTCTAAAATCTGCCTCTTGAATGGAAGCATGGGTAGTCACAGCCCAGTCTCTGCTAGAGAATCACAGATATCACAAGTAGCTGAGGTGCAAAAGCCCCTCAGGAGATCATCCAGCACAAGTCACCTGCCCAGAACCAAGTCACACACAGCAGGCTGCCCAGGGCTGCAACCCATCCATTTCCGAGCATCTCCAAGGACTCCACACCTTCCTTGGCCAACTGCTCCAATGTTTTCCCACCACAGCCTTCTCTTCTCCAGACTGAGCAGCCCCAGTTGTCTTAACCTTTCCTCTTACCAAGGAAAGGTCCACCAGTCTCTCAACATGTGTTGCCCTTCTCTGGACTCACTGCAGCATGCCCACACCTCTCTTGTTCTGGGGAGGCCATAACTGGACCTAGTATTCCAGATGTGTCTCAGTAGTGCTAAATAAAGGGGGAAGATCATCTCCCTTGACCTGCTGGCAGTGCTCTTCATAATGCTGCCCAGGAGGTCATAAGATTCCTTTGCTGCAAAGATACACTGCTGGCTCAGGCTACTAGGAAAGGCTGTAGGAACGCAGCCCCAGCTAACTACTGGAATCAACACTCCCATGTCAAGACAGGAGAGAAAGAAGTGAAAGAAATGGAACAAAGAGAATCCAAAGTCAGGTAAGAAAAGGCCTATTGTGGAACATCAAGGTAGCCCTCTCATTTGGAGGCCATTTGGAAGAAAGACAGTCTTTGTATCAAAATAAGGTGTAAAAACTACAAAAACTGTAAGAACCATTCACCAGCGACTCTAGGCAGGCTTACCTTTCTAAGGTAAATTTCATCTCTGCTAATCCTATTGGTTAATATTGAAATCAAATACAATACAGTATTTGATATGACAGTCTCCTGCTTATGAAGTCAGCCAAAGCAATTCTTTATTTGTACATGATTTAATTACATTTTCATTCCAGATCTCCCATTTTCTGTATTGTGGGCAAAAGTGTATGAACACCGTATGACAGCAGGAGTGAGAGATACTATAAAATTTTCAGTAATGCTGCAGTGTTAAGAAATAAGGAAGAGAAGTATCGCTGTTTTAAAAACAAGCCTCCAAGATGATTGGTAAAGTGAATAATCAGCATGATCCCGTTATTAAAAGAAACAGATTGACACTTCTGTTGCCCATATCATTTTTAAGATAGCCAGAGCATTTGTCCATAAGATACTGAGCCTTGTTTACAGGCTTGATCTAACTTGAAGAGAAAACAGTCAAAAAGAGCACAACAGAAGGTCACCTCAGTTACAGGCAGCGTGCAACTATAACACTGTGAGACTTAATCTCTGTTTCCAGGAGGTGGCAAGTGGATGTGAAAGTATCTCCACACAAGGTTCGCCAACCTGCATGTCTTCTCCCAGATTAATAAAGTGCACTGGAAATTGCAAATATGCTCTGCATAATCTGTATGGAAAAGATTCATAATAGATAAAAACAACTGAGCAAATGGTTGATTCAGTGCATCAGTGACCATTATTTATGGCCACTGGCATTAAGGCATTAAGACCTCTCAGTGTCAAACACTTGCTTATTAGCTGATAGTTACATGCAACATTCAACCAAAATAGTATTTTAAGCCACTTGTAAATAGGAGCATATAATGTAGAATAACTTCACTCTTTGTCACAGCAATTATAGCTATCAAGTGAAACAGTAAAGCTGAGAGCTTGATGGAACGGCTGCAAGAAAGTGGTGATAAGGAGAAACCCCCAGCTGTTTTGCATGCAGGGAAAAGGTTTTGTTAAGACCTGGGATAAAGAATAGATTCCCACACCCAGTCACCTATATCCTCAAATGTTCACATCAAGAGTTGCTACTCAACGATATTATTTATTTATTTATTTATTAAAAAGGAAGTCTGAACTTGTTTTATTATACATATGTTATTCATTTGTCTCCCACATCAGAAACTGCTAAGGAAAGGAAAACACTGCATCCTTATATATTCAAATAATACCATAGAATGAGCAATGGGAAATATCTTTTCAGCGCAGCAGATTTTGTCTTGTTCCTAGCTGAACTGATGATTTGCTGGTGCTTACTGTCTTAGTTACCCATCAGTAGGCTGGATATAAGAATAGCACTTCTTAATTCAGAGTTTATGTTTTCACAGTAAGTTGAGACCAACATAAAGTGCTTTACAAACATACTGATTCCCCCCCATTTCCTCCAGTTTGCACAAGGTCTAGAACATCATATAGTGCATAACATGCTTCTTGAACATGTTAACTTCTTTTCTGTAGGAAAAGGACATTCAAAAAACAAAGCCAAGTCAAGCATGGCTACCTGCCTAAAAAGACTGGGGATGAAAAGCCAATCTTCAGTTGTTCAATTCAGTTATTTTAGCATTTAACATTTCAGTCGTGGCATCCTTTGATTTTCTGGTCATTGCTCTATACTGGTTAGATAGCATGGCAGAATTAAGTTCTTTGCATTTTTAAATTTTAAAGAGAGCATTGTATCTCATTTTCCTTCAGGATCACAAGAGATGTTTGTCTTTAGTCTATTTAACAAGAAGGCAAATTCCTAATATAAATTTATCCTTGAACTTTTTTTTTTAATGCCAGAGCTTAAAATTATTTGAATTCAATGCTCAACTGTGCAAAGCTTTCAGTGTTAATGTTTCACCAGTGCTAAAGGCATTTCTTTAAATGCTGAAATTCAGAATACAAGGAACCAGAAAAACAGACAACTGTTTTCTCTGGATTAGCCATTTTGGTGATGCACACAAAGGCTGTGAAAAGTTCAGAATCAAATTTGGGAAATTGTTATTTTGTCTGAGGAGAAGAATTATAGAAAAACTGATTGAGACATAAATATGGAACAATTCCAATTAACGATGTAGTTGAAAGATGTGAATAACAGATCTCTATGTGGAAAGTGGTTTTCTTCCAAAGAAGAAAACTTCTGGTCTTGTATTTTTTTCACTGTCAGTTCAGTACTTCTTGCCATCTTGAACATTTTACTTTACTTTTCCAGAGCTGTAATTTTAGCCTTCCATGGAGGCAATACCAATAAACTCTTTTCGTGTATGTGGGCATTTCAACTGAAAATATATTAGCAAATGTATGCTAAACATAGGCAAGCAGCAAAGCCCTCTTCTACAACCACATACATGCATAAATATTCCAATACAGAAAGTGAAAGAAATACTGATTTTACACAATAAGTTGAGCAGCTCATGCAAGTTCAAGCTCATTAATACTTGTGAGGCATTCTTGCACCATACTGGGAGGCAGGACTGTAGCAAAGGGAGAAATAATTACTTCAGCTACTGAGAGTAGTGACTCTCCAACAGCATGAGGGGGTTGTGCTGCTGGAGCACACCAATGACTTCATTTACATATTTGCAGGAGCCCATGCTCTTAGGAGGCTTCACAGCTCTTGGTACCCAAACTGGCCAGAGAAACAATACAAATATTCTAGATAAAGATATATAAAGTCTCACATATGTAGACAACAAGATCAGCAAGCCCAGTATTTGTGTTTCATGAGTACACCACTGTAAATAATACGATGTCCACTATGTAAATTATCTCAGCCTCATTCTCCATGCAAGCATTCTGCCAGATGAAAGTCAGTCAGAGGAACTGGATTTTCCCATAGATGTTTCGATCTTATAGCAAGGAATGATTGGTCCCATCTTTCTCTTTCCCTGTTTCTCACACCCCAGGACAGCTCTGCTTTTTACTGTAATGTTGGCAGAGGGTGTGAGTAGTTCTAGTAATTCAATCATCAAGCTTTAAGACTGCTTCCCAAGACTAAATGGAAGCCAAATCTCAAAGCTGCATGCATCCTGTGGCCCACTGGGATCTAAATGCAACTAATTTCTGCTGGCTGAACTGTAATAATGAACGTTGTGAGCGCTCAGTGATAAAAGTGGGGAGGCCTTATTTAAGGCAATGGAAGTTATACCATGTGCAAAATCCTATTCCCCAGGCTGAGGTGGAAATGCTGTTGTTGAATGTTGCAAGGATAAGACAGAAAAAGAGTATAATTTATGCATTCTAATTGAAATCAAGGAAGCATTTCCTGCTAATGCTGTCATGCCTGCTTTGCAAAGCTAACCCTAATGACCAACAATTGTACTTTTTAATACTATTTCCAAAGCAAGTGATGACGAGGGAATAGTCCCATTGGAACACACACTACACATGCCTCCCTCCTACACTTCTTCATGTACAATTTACAGAAGATTGCTTTGCAAGACTGCAGATGCACAACTTACGCGCTCTGGAAGAGCAAAGCATTTACTAATAGAATCTCTGGCAGAAAAATCCACCTCAGAGCTGTTCTAAGCCACTATAACTTTATTTTAATCACCTCATGAACACTCTTTTCTTTTCACTGTTAGGGATGGACAGGCGGGTTTAGAAAAAAATAAGAACCAATTCAAATGCACCATCCACAAATGTGGATGAAGTTTTTGCAGTAATAAATAAATAAACACTGTATGTCCTTTTAGTTTAAACAGGAGGGAGAGAAGAGAGAATTATTTCTTTGTATTTCTGAACCAACAAAAATTCACAAAAAGAAATGCCCTAGGAGGACCATGTTGCCAAGACTATTGGATCAAAGTTTACTAGCCCTTTAGCTCAAGGCTGAAGATGCTCAAGTTTCATGCTTGCTTTTGGTGGTTCACATGAAACACCAAAAAAATCATTATTTGCTGAAGAGATAAGAATTCTTACAAGTTCTAGATGGGGTAGCTTTAAGAAACAAGATTATTCAGCTATAACCTGAACAAACACAAATCATACAGATGAGAGAAAAAAAATCATGCAGAAGAGCCTGAATCTTCCCACTCACCTTTCTAATTCTTCCAGGATACGAATAACAAGATGTTTTATCTACCAGATGATGCTGGCCTCACTTTCCAGTGCTCAGACAAGCTCTCCTTTATAGTTCTAGGGTCAATCTAAGGAGATTCGTTTAGGCACAAGGACTGTCATTGCTAAGAGTCGGGTCCTTGCAGTTCTTTCTTATCACTTTGACTAAGCCCTTACTTGTTTCTGCAGCATAACTACTAAAAGCAAGAATATTAGCAAATGATGTAGCAAATCAGTGATTAAAAGACACTGGCCATTAAAAAGGGGAAGTATCCTGGGTTTGGGTACTAATAAGAGGGTATTAACACTATAATTACTGTCACATTAGATCACACTAATGCCACATCCATATCTTTACCAGCCAACTCTTGGAAATCTTTTTTGTTAATGATGTTTTCATGACGCTTTTTTCTCTTGTGATTCTCCTGACTATGAGCCTGGCTAGTCAGGCTTTCCCCTTGCTCAGAGATCTCACAGGAAAAGTGTGTTGGTTCCCAACAACGTGAAAGAACTCAACATCAAAAAAGTACTAAATCTTCCCTAGTTCTTAACTGCTGAAAAACACACAGCGTATGGATTCATCCATGCTGGTGTTGACATATCACAGAAAGCAATTGAACAGCTAAATTAGGTTTTATGTAGCTGTGTCTGCCAAGACTAAAATCTATCCCACCACCAGTCACTAAGGGTCTTTCCAGAGTAAAATCCTTTTTGGATCTTAAACTAGACTGCCTTTCATTTTATTCAGTCTAGTAGATCTTCCTTGTTCCTGAATGTAAAGATACAGGATCAATAATTTCATCAGAGCAATAATTTCTACTCTGTGTCAGATAGGAATTGTTGACAGATGATGCTCCATCTGTCACAGTATTTTACAGTAACAAGCCAAAACATGACAAAAAAAATACTGCAAACCATATCGTTAGGGACCATCGCAACAAAGCATTTTGTTGTTTTGGTAACTGAAACTTATTAAAATGAAAAGGCCCCTGTTCAAAGCTGAGATCTTGGGATAGGTTATTAGCACCTTTCCCAAAGAGCTTAAAATCTTCTTCCAGATACAAATTTAAGGCTCTATTTAAAGTAGATTTACACGGACATGTGCAGACATGCCTGCTCTTCTCATGCTTGGAATGGAGCAGGGCAACTAGATCCCTTACAGAAGCTGTGCCACCATTCTCACATGGTACCAAGACACAGCTAACACTCTAAGTCTGTATTCCTCATCTGCTGGATCAATGCTTAAGTGGAGTAGTCATGTAAAGGTCTCTGTCTACTTATTCCAGCATATGCAGAGCCACATGTTCAATAGGGTAAGTCAACAACTAAGGGATGGCAGATGGTGGGGAATCAGAGTAAACTTTGGGAAGGCCAGAGATGTATAGTCACTGCTGGAACGTATTCACACTTGGTGACAAGAAGAGCATACAATTCCAACCTTGTTCCATTACGGATGTGTTCAGCATCTGATTCTTCCCCCAGTGTGCACCCTTTAAAGTGAATGTCTCCTTCCAACCTTAAAGTGTGTCCCATCCTTTAATTTCACCCTTATGCAAATTTTTAATACCCATGTGCTTGCCCTTCTGTCTGAGAACCTTAGAAAGGTTCAAGTCAGGGAAGCTGAATAATCCTGCACTCGAAACACCATTCACAGTCCAGGTCAGCTTTCTTATCATGAGCTCACTGCCAGTGTTGTTTCCCACTGAAATACATGGATGTGTATCCAAATAAAACAAAGTGCCTGATCTTATTCAGCATACTGGAACATAATGCACAAATCAATGATCATTTTGAATTTAAATCTTCATGCAAGTCACACAGATGCAAACCTTTCTGCTCTACACCATTCAGTCCCAGATGCAGCTCTCAGTTAAAACAAACAAACAAACAAACAAATAAACAAATAAATAGGAAAAAAAAAGAAGAAAAAGAAGAAGCAGAGTAAGATGGGGAAAAAAAACTGCAGAGAAAATTAATTAAAAAAATGACACCAAACTTGATTTATTTTCTGTAGTTGCCAGTATATTCTGGGCTTAATTCTTCATGTATCACAGCTGTTTTCCTCTTTACCACCAAGCCTAGTCTGCATGGCACAGATTCCTCAATGTTTTCTCTGTGTTTGCTGGGTGAGCAAAGACTTTTCATTTCACACATCATTTACAGCTTGCTGCTGTGATTTCAGAAAGTCAGTGGGCTTTTACCAAGCTAACAAGTGAGATAAACATTTTGTATGTCTGCTAATTCTAAACGTTCTGCAGATTTTATGAAGTCAGTACCCTAAGCAGTCATGGAAATTCAGTGGTTTCATTTTGATTTGCACCACATGGCAAACAACTTTGTCCAGAAGTCAGTAAATAAATCAGGAAGAAAGGGAGGGAAATAAAGAACAGACTCTTCAATGTCATACACTATTCCAATAACGGAAATCTAATTTTTCTCAAATTTCAGTGCATTTTGTATTCCTCAGCATATTTATTCATTAGGTCCTGACTTGAACCAATGGAGGAAAGGTAGAAATTTCTTTCTCTCTTTGCTACCCATGAGCCAGATCTAGAGATCTCCTACTGATACAAGGTAATGACTGTTCACTCAAGGACCGATGCTGGATAATGCATCCAGCCACCCAGTGTGCCTAAGCTGAGTTTATATTTTCAAGGTCACTAGACAGTGAAACTAGGTGTCTAATAGTTACATATAGTTCTCCATCTCATGCACGCCAAATTCAATGGTAAAAAGTACTATTTGTTTTAAAGATGCAGAATTGAGCGTGCAAATAAAGGTAAAATATGGATGCAAGTTAGGTGTGGGTCTTAGGTTTGTCTGTTTATATCCAAGACTTCAGAAAGCGTGGTTCTCTCTGAAGAAAGAGAAACAAGGGGAAGAAAAGCAAAACGAAACAGTAAAAGTGTGAATTTTCTAGAAAGATTTTTTCATGTGAGAAGATCCAAGTCCATTCTTCATATCACTAGTAGCGCCTTCTCCTACACACAATGAGCTTTGGCACTGCAAAAAATTCTGTTTAGATTCTTAAAATGTCACCATTAAACCTCCTCATCAAAACTACTATACAAAAAAATTACATCTTGTTAATGAACAAGAGAAGAAAGGGAAGGGGAAAACATTTCACACCCTAGGCCAGCGATAGGAAAGCAAGGGGCCTGATTCTGCTGCTTTCATTTAACTTAATCTAGCAGCATAAACAGGCAGGATCACAGCTAGAAGAACTGGCGATAAAATGGCTATTCAAAATTAATCACTCTAGAAGAATAAGGACTCAAAACAGGATGAGGAAAAAATGGATGTATGCCTTCTATCTGGCATCGCAGTCCGGAGAGACTGGAAAGTGATGACTGTCTCACGTTCCCTGTTTCACACAGCAATATGTTGTACAGAGGATGGAACCAGTCACATATGTTCTGGGCCTGGCTAGGATGCGTCTGCTTTTTACCAGTATGAAAAGAATGTTTCTCCACATTAATAATGACTTAAGGAAATACATAATTACATCTTCCAAAGCAAACAACAGAAAGCCAGTCAAGAACATGCAACCTTCTGAGCTAAAGTTAGGCTTAAGGCAAAACCTCAAGGAACTAAATCTCCCCCCTATAAACTAGCCTCACATCCCCTTTGCCCTAACAGTGCACAGAGAAGTAGCTCAATCGCTGAAGGGAAAGTCCTCCATCTATATCCCCAGGAAGCTAAAGCTCTAATTTAGGAAATTATTGTGTGTGCTCAAATGTAAGCATGTGCTAAAAGGTCTTCCTGAAAGAAGCTCTAGTTCCTTAACCAATTTACTCCACTATCATCAATCCTGACTAGCTAAAATCTGAACAATCAGCATTTTAGTTGTATTATGTTAGAGCTAATTTTTAACTTTGTATTTTGAAGGATGTCTACTGCTCTATCTAAAACATTCAAGCCTTTTTCTTTTCGAGAGAGATGTAGCAAATCAGGCAGGAATGCACAAGGGCCCCTGAACATTTTGCTGCATATTTTGGTTACAATCAATTATTTCATAAATTTAAAAAAATGTAAAGCAGGACATTTCAAACAGGAAACAAAAATAAGTAGCACTGTTTTTGAGATAAATAATCATATTGTGGAACACTAAGCCCAGTTAGCTTTTCTATATTCCAAAATACTGTTTTATACATGCCATTTTGTATTCTTTTTGGTGTGTCTTTTAATAGGACACAACATTCAGGAATTGAACTATCAGACCTCTGCAAGGCTGTTATCTCAGGAAAAGAAGGACTCATTGCATGTGCTTGAGAAAAACAACAAAACAGTAAAGTGAAAAATGCCTCCAGTGCCAGAGATATTTTCAAGATATCATTGAACAATGTTAGCAAAATTAACACTTGTAAGAAAGCAGAAAAAGAGAGAGAAGCAGGGCAGAGGCAAATGCTAATTGGTGAGTTTTTCAAATTCCTTTTCAGAGATACAGAGCAGTTTCTGAGTAGAGCTCCCCTGGGATTCTGTAGCCATCGTCCTGACTCACCAGGTGACCCTTTGCATTCAAAGCCAAGGCATTCTCGTATTTAACTTCACAGAGCATGTGGAGATTTGCCATTGCAAAATACTGTGTAAGGAGAAGGAATTCCAAAATCTGTAATTAGTTACATGCATGGGTAAGGCATAAAGCAGGAGCAGACATTTTTACCACCAATTTTTTTTTTTTTTTTAATCTGTTTAAAATTTAAGAGTACAATTGTAAGATGCCTGAGCCTTGTTCCCATTACAGCCTGGAACCAGCAGGAAGCCCTAACAGTGAATTTCTGCTTTCAACTGCTGTCTGTGTATACTACAATCCCCATACTTCAGTTGCTGTGAACATCAATATATTATTTTTTAAATGGCACTTATACTTTCTCTGGTATTCACAGCTCACACCTCCTTACACCACTGCGAGGTAAATAACTATGATGCCCATTAAAAGGAGGTGCACAAAGCAAAGAAATATGGCTTGCCTGTGTTCCCAAAATGGTGGCATAGGCAGAAATGGTTTCCAAATCTCTGAAACTTCCACGCAGAGTAGTTATGCAATGCTACCTGAAAAAGATCCGTGTTTTATGTTGTCATTTTTGTTTGTTTGTTTGTTTGTTTTAAAGTAATTGTAGGTAAATTTGGGGTTTGCAGCTGTTAATAGTAGATAAGAAATAAATTATGTAGGCCTTCATTTGCACTGTGCAGCTGCAGTTCACATCAGTGGGAGCGTTTGGATACCTCAAGGACATACTGATGCAAAACACTGCACCTACAAAACAGAAGCTGTTACTGGGCCTCTGTAACAGCTGGGCACTCCTGAAAATGCTACCCATAACAATATGCATGCTGATGTAATTCCTATGAGACCATTTTTTGTTGTTTTTTTTTTTAAAGAAGGTACCTCATATTTCACTATAAACGCACCTGTTAATTTTCCTTCCTTTCCTGTTCTTCTCAATGGTGGTAAGTGAGTAATTACTGGTGAGTAATTTCCAAGAGTTTATAGTGGGATAGAGAAAGAAAAATGTTAACTTTAAAGAGCAGAAGAAAAATGGACCTTATTTTTAATATGAATGTAGCTGTACTGTTGAGTCTTTGTTTTAGTAGAAAAGGTATTTTAAAACT
The DNA here is from genome assembly GCF_019238085.1 of Lagopus leucura. Classification (NCBI taxonomy): domain Eukaryota; kingdom Metazoa; phylum Chordata; class Aves; order Galliformes; family Phasianidae; genus Lagopus; species Lagopus leucura. Next base: position 52,861,589 of record NW_024962252.1, on the reverse strand, counting down.
TGCCTCCAAAAACACTCTGCCTTCTTCCCCATGGTCATCTCTACCTCCCTTACATCCTCCCAGCTACACTGAAGTTATGCGTATTAGAACAAAGGTACCACTTATTTCTGGATTTAAAATTAATATGGTCTCTCTCTTACATATTAATTGCCAGGAACAGGATCAGATAGAAATATCGAGGTGAAGCCTAGATGTAATGGTGCTAACAATAAATATTCCTCAACTCTTTTGGCCCCAGACATAAGATTAAATTTTCCTATAACTCTTGGCCAAATATCTCAGTCAAACCTACAGCGTTCTCATAGGCTGATAGTATAAGCAGGCCTCTTTTTTTACTTTCTACTCTTTTTCACCAGTCATTACACTTTGGGAATCTAAAATGGCCTTTGTTCCTGCCAGCGATGTTCTCTCTCCTTTCATCCAGATTAAGGATTCATGCACCTCCTTTACTGAAATGTGACTTTTATATCCAGTATAATCTTGTGACATTTGTGCACACTTGCTGTAAAGCAGGAGAGACATTATCCGATGTCTCAGTTCAATTACTGGTGTCATTTGTAATGAACTATTCTGGTTTAATTGCAAAATTTGTTGCACTACGGACAAAATAAAACACAATAGAACATTAATTTCAAAAGCAAAAGTAATGTTCACAGAAATAATAAATATTACAAAACACAGAGTATGTTTTCAATTTGCACCATTCAATGAGGTGGTTCTCTGGGGAAGACAGACTCAAAAACATGGAGCACATAGGGTTTGATGAATGAATGCACGAGTTCTTGCATTCATGAAAGAACGGCGCACTTCAGAACTGCAATACAGCAAGTAGCTCCACATTACAGGAAAATGTTCTAGAGAGATCATTAGATGTTCAGCCTTGGACAGATCAATGTTTGAATCAAGTGATTTAGCAAAATCAAAAGTGGTGTCTGTCTCAGAGATTGTACTATTTACATTTAAGGTAGCATTGTGGAGAGGCTAAAACTGCTTCACTGTGATTGAGGAGCATTCATTTTTCACCTTGAAGTGAAAAAGGTATCATTCATGTATTTTTTTCTGAATTCAATTGCCGCATTTGGGGACTAAATTTAGTGTGATTTCAGCCTGATTTTTTCAGCTTTAGTCCATGCAAGTCTCCCACATCTTCAACAGTAGCCATACAATAGTAAAGTTTGGCTTCTGCAGAAAAGGGTTAAGCACATGGTGCTAGCAGCAGATCCCATATTGACCCATGTTGCCGATGCATTTGGTGGATAGTCTGGACAATATTTTACTTTCAATGCACACACATGCTCATTTTCCAGTTCTCTCCAAATAACAAAACATTAAGATTAAGGAGGGCCCTAAACTAAGCAGTCAGAAAGGCTTTTGAAAACACTGCCTTAACTCTTCAGTGCACCTTTTGTTAGGAAAACGGCCGTAATCCTTACACCATATTATCTAATTTTACCTAATGCCTCTATCTACAATATCCTGCAAGACCCAGCGATGACAGGACCTATAAAACTGCATTGTTACCCATTTTTCCTACTAATGGAGCTCCACTTCTTGAGTTTGTTTCCCGTCAGGAACCCTGCTGTACAGTGTCATGTATAATGCATTTCTATAGCATACTGCTGAGCAGCTTGCTTCCACTGGCTCAGCCTCGCACTGGAAGGAACAACTTGCCAGAAACTGCTAAGACCCTTCATACAAACAACCAGAAATTAAGGCTCTGCAGGAGGGCACATAGTTGCCTTACAGCAAGGAAATAAGAAGGAGGGCGATGGCTGCCCATCTTTTATCTTAGTTTAGTCAGGCATCCTCACAGCAGCTTTTATACATTTCCTATTCTTTCATTTCTATCCAGTAAAAGGGCTTCCAAGGCTGAGGTACAAGGTCCTTGACACTCATTTTCACATCCTGTTACCCTCGTATCACAAAATTTTAGGAGCACCACTGAACATCTTGTTTCACCATCACCAGTAGTGGTGTTTCCCTCACACGCTTAATCAGCTATGGTTAAGTGTCATGCCAGTTTAATTTCTCATGTGCTATTCAGAACTCTCCTCTGGTGTCAGGGGGATGAACTAACTACTCACTTGTGTCTCCAATGTGTGTAAATTAGCATTTACATGATATAATTCCCCATCTGCACACACATTAAAGAGATACGTATTTCAAAGCAGCTCTTTCAGGACGTATATTGATTCACACCACACAAAGTCATCTCCTCTCAGGGCAGGAGGATTTGATTTACACATTACCCCTCAGTGCACAAGGAGAGGTCAAACTGCCATGAGCTATAACCCTGCCTGAAGTCTCCACGGATCTGGAGGAATGGTGCTGGCCTCTTCCTCCAAGCTCTGCACCCACAGCCTGCTGCAAGGGAGGAGTGCAGTCAAGGTCATAGCAACACTGTCAGGGCAACATGCATCCTTGTCATTGCTTTAAGGGAAACATCTCTCTGCTCCTCTGACTACAGAGCCTACCCCTTCCTGTAGGACAAGGAGTACCCTGAACTTCACTCTTCCAACACAACAACACAAGTGCTGCGTAGGTCACTCATCACATGTCCCTCTCTGTGCTGAGGTTTAATAGTCCTCTCCTGACATCTTCTTTAATAAGCAGCCTGACAGGTAAAGCAGCTTCCAGTCGTTTTACTGCCACGAGCTGGGTAAAAGCTAGTGGAAGATGATGGGTGTAACACTTCATCCTTTCATTCAGAATAAATTCAGAGAAGCCATTAAGGTTCTTTATGACGCCAGATGTTTGAAACAATAATGATCTCCACCCCAAATATAACTACATGCCATCTCCCAAAACAAAGACACATGTGGACAGAGAGGTTTCACAGGCAATTATCCTGTGAGGGACTGTGCGTGACAGAAACAGCAAGACTAGAAAAGCTGAGGAGGAAGACAAAAAAAGACCAAATAGCAACTCTGACAAAATAGGAAAGAAGCAGCATCTGGATGAGCGCTGGCTAGGGCAGAGAGACCCGACCCCATGTGTAAAGAGATTACTTCCTGCCTGATTCCCCACGGGTTCAAGGGAGCAGTTCCTTCTGTGTTCTTTGTTGTAATACAAGATTTCATCAAGACCGCCTGATCTCATTGATCTCTTATCCTAACACAGAAGCACAGCAGTACTCTCAACTTTGGCTAACTTCTCCCATCAGATATACATACTGGTCCAAGCTACCACACTTCAGTATCTGGGCTCACGCACCATCCACTGAGTAAATTAAAAATCAGATTCTGAGTAGAGGCATTTTGTGGCTTGAATTTCTTTTTCAGGTGCTACACAAACAGTGTACATTTCCACCATTTCTCCTGCTCTATGCATACAGTTCAGACCCAAAACACCCAGCTCTAAGGGCACTGAAGCCCAAAATTGTTTAGTGTTTGTTGATCCCAGTTAACTTGCAGTCACAGTAAATTTTTTTTTTGTCCACAAAAAAACAGAACACACCTTACGGCTGCTCATGTTTAATGACCTTATTCCCTATCGAGTAATAAGCAAAGGACTAGCATTTATTTAACAGATATTCCTAATGGTCAAATAGAAGATTTTAAGGAAAAAAAGTGGAGGAGAGGAGAAAGTGGGACAGCCGTTTCGCAAGTATATGCCGTATACTCCACATAAATGAGTTGATTTCATTGGCAGTATACTTCTAGTCACTGGATGGATCTCTTGCTATTCAAAGCCATCAGATCAGTGATTTTATTCTTCCTCTTCTTACTCCTCACAAGAATGCTATCTCAGGACAGTACTGCTTTGAACCATCTAGACAAGTAACAAGGAGGAGAGTACATCCTCTTGAGCAAACCATGTACCACAACTCTTGACAGCCCTTCCCTTCATCACTGAGAGCAGCCAGTTTACAAAATTCCTATTTTGGATACCCCAGAGCACTATGTCTTTCCCAGCCTCCTTCCCATGTTAGCTATTACATGCCTCTCTGCACATCCTCAGTCATCTCCAGATCACTCTTAGGAAAAGAATGAAGACTTCACTCTCCTCCATTCACCATGCGAGTAGCATTTTCGATCTCTGACTTCAACCAAGAATAAACCTACAAACTTTCATTTCTTTCTTCATACCTTAATTTCTAAAATCTCCCCATTCCAAGCACTGTACCCTCCTACACACTGCAGTTGTGTGCGTGAATCTCCTCACTCTACTTACTGGCTCCCTTCCCTGGCTTCCCCAGCTGCAGCCTGTTAGAGGGAAGTGAAAGGTTTTGTCTCCAATTGATTTTAATTCTTTCCCTCACGCTGCCCCTGCAGGCACTGGTTTGCCAGCCCAGCTGTGGCACTGTGCTAAATCCATTCTCCCTCACGCACAGCATTCCCTCAACAAGCTGTGACTGATCAGGGAGGGACAAGTACACACGTATATTCATATTCATTTCTTTGCACGCTTGGATGTTTTCTTACAGTATGACACCTATCAGAAGAAAACATTTGCTTTGTTTTTCAAGGCAATAGTTTCCTCTGCAGCACTGGAAATGCAAACACCGCAGCATTTGGCCTACTAAGGAGAGCCAGACAGGGGCTGCAAACTGAAAGTGAAATGAGAAAGGGGAGCTTAAGTGTCCGAGCAAACAGAAATACAGAAAGATTAGGGAAACAAAAAGCAATGTTAAAGGGATAGCTGATAGATAGGACTTTTTTTTTGCTATAAAGCCCTAACATGTTTTTTTTGAAAGAGCCAAGTGGGAGGAAGAAATGTAAAACCTTCCTTCCAACCAACAACTTTGTAGAAAAGTCATGAAAAGGCAGGGTGAACTTGTTTAGGACAGGCCTGTCAGCTTTCTTCCCAATGGAGAATGCTCCCCAAACCTTCTCACGTACCAAGTAATGTACCAAGTCACCTACTGACTGGGAAGACCACATGGCTAGACCACGACTGACAAAACATCTAACGTGCCTTGTGGCCCACAAAATCAGCCCCAGTCACTCGCTGTTTATTCTTGTAGCCTCTCATCTGTCTGGCACCAGGTGTTGTGAACTGGAAATCCTTTCATCTGCTGACAGCTGCCTGCCAGCATCAGGAGGCAGCTTACATGCTTTGCACCACTTCAGGAAGGAGTAAGATACAGGGGACACAGCACAAAATACTTGATACATTACATTTTACAGTAATAACTGAAATTATAACAGCTAGGTCTTCTCCTAGCTAGCTTTCAGTAACAGTGAAACTGCACTGAGATCAGAAAAGTAAGTAAGCCTGGGATAAACACACTCACCACTTCCAATTAAAAAAAAAAAAAAAGTGTTGATTATAGGAGCATTTCCCATCACCAAAAGAAACAGAGACTAATGCAGGGTGAGAACTGTATTCCTGACTTCTGCTATGTCCCACAAGGAGTGTAAGTAGAGCCCTGGAGGACTTGCCCGTCAGGGACTAACCTGCGAGAGAGCAAGGACCAGACGAGGTGCTCAGGAAGGTTCTCTTGGAAGCCTGGACTAGGAAGAATGAAGAGCAGGACAAAGCTTGCACAACAAAATTATGTGAGAGCAGTAGGACGATGCCATTAAAAACTGCGGATGCATGGATGCCCAGAACCACCCACATATCCTGAAACCTGATGCATAGAGCAAAAGTAACTAAGAGGCCAGTTGATCTTGAAGAGGGGAGGTCAGAAAAGTGAATGTAATACCACAGTATTTGTTTTTCCAAACACAGATTAGATTTGTGGAGTAATGCTGAACACATTTTGTAAAACCTCAGCAATCAGATGGCATAAATGTAATGAAACCCTGTGCTCTGGAAATGATAAATAACCCTGTGCAACTGGTAATGATAGAAAAAATGCTGGTATGACAATCAGACCAGTCCAAGACCAGGTATTTAGGATGCAAACCATGGGCATGGTTTTAGAATGGCTCTTACACTCATCACACCTAACTTCACATTTGCTAAATGTTCTTATTTATTGTGGAAACGAGGGGAGAGCATAGGACTTCATGTTGTTCAGTGTGTGACATAACAGGTTACACGCATTTTTCAGCACAAACTGTGATGTCTCCAAATAAAAACAATCAAGGGAATAATTGTGCTACTTCATCTATTGATCTTCTCCTAGAAAGGGGATCCTATCGAAGGATCCTGCTGGACACCGCAAGATCACCATTATGAATGTGATGTAGCTTTTCCAGCAATTCACCCAAAAACTCTCAAGGAACATTAAGAACTTGAAAAAAGGAAACAGATTGTAAAGTTTTGCTATCTATGTGCCAACTGTGGTTGTCTTGCTGCACTTCTTAGATCTTATTATTTGAGAAAGACACTCTGTGGAAGGGACAGCAGAAATAACAACTTGCAAATCTTGCTGAAATATATTTAGATCACAAATGCTGACATTTTACTGAAACTAAACTTCACCAGCAGAGGGAATGTAAAAGAATAGAGGGCTGACCCCTTCTGTCTTAGATGATAAATATTAAATCTACTTGAACTCTAGTAATTTGCATAAGTTGAAGCAACAAACAGAAAAGGGCTGGCTGAAACTAAAAGAATGGAAACATTCCTTGGTGCTCTGGGAGCCCTTTCTCATCTGAATGTGGTTTGTCGTCCTTGACTGCATTTTCCAGCTTCCCAAAGATGAAATATTGAAGCAATTCAGCATTTCGCTGCTTTTGCAGACGACCATGGGAAGTAGGCAGTGAAATTACAAGAGCAGAGATGCTTTATTCTATTATGCTTATGTTCTACCATCATTTGCTCCAATTTTCAAGAATGGCATTTGTAGTAAAAAGGAAAGCTCACTCCAGCATTTAAAACCAATTAGAAGTAAACAGAGGACCATCTGGGGGGAAATACACAATCTTTGCCTGAGGAGCAATTGCCAGCCTTATCCGTGAATGGCAAAGACTGATAGGTGACCCCTCAAATAAATGACCACCAACCCTTCATCTACCAGGATCAGTAATGACTTCCTGAATACAAATTAATTCTATTGCATGACATTGAAGTTTCTGTTTACCACTGCCCGAGAATGAAAAGAGAAGGCGTGTATTATTAATGTATTTATCTATGAAGAAACTCTTCTAACTATGAAGAACCACACAGCAAGATCATAATTATTAAAGTGAAGGACTCAGTGAGATGTAGAGCAGTTGTCATTCCCACAGCAGTAATTTACCACAGGGCACTTCAAAGGGTCAGCGTGTCCCTCAGGATTGGTCTCAAAACTGGGACACGTAACATCCTGACATTTGCTGCTGAATGGTTCCCAGGCAATGAGAGCATAGGGATGTATGTTAGGGAGGATCAGCTTGGTATTCTCCAGCCATGCACTGGAAGGACTGGTAGAGCAGTTGGTGGCTTGCAGAGTAAATGAAGGAGTGAGTGTTTATCCCATCCCTATCTGAACTCTTTGTTATCATTCTACACAGTGTGCCATTCAGCTCCTGCCTGCTGCAGTCACCAAGCTTATTTATGACACGGCACACAGCCCCTGCAGAAAGAGAGGCACTCCGGTCCTTATACAGTGTTTCATAAAACACTGCCATGCGCTGCATTAGCATGCAAAATGAATGAGGTGGGAGCCCTCCTCCAGCACCTCCCCGAAATATTATGCGACAATCTAATTAAATTTAATTGTAATTATACAAGCCAGGAAAGAAAATTAAGACTGGGTAGGCAAGCTCAAATTTGTCATTTCCTCAGCTTTTCGGTGTTTTCAATTCAATAGAATTGTCGTGCTGGGTTTTTAATAGAATTTCTTGCATTTTTAGAAATCAAATTAAATGATGAACTTAGACACCGATCAGCTTCTGCTGGGCCAGCACACTAGTCCAGCACAAAAACTTGTGCAAACCGTTGGGCAGATCCACTGCTTCCTTTGACTCCGACTTTCCTAATGCAACTGCCTAATGCAGGAGCTTGCCCTTCTTCCCAGTTATCTTACAGAGAGAGACTTCCTAAGCTACAAATGCAAGCTTGGTACCAGCATACCTAGATATGTACGTATCTAGAAAACACCCTGTGACCATTAGCTAATAGCAATAAACCATACCAGAACAGCAAAGAAATAGCTCAAAGAGCAGTCCAACTCACATCCACTATGTGGATCACTAATCTATGAGAACTGTTAAAATTACATAGGCCGTGTCATTTTTAAAGAAATCTGTGTTCTTGTACCTATGTCAGCTTACACTTTCCAATTAAAAAATTGCTTCTGGGCTTGATATCAAACACTCAAAACTGCAGCCAGAAACATAAGCAACTCAAAATAACCCCCTTATAATGGAAACTCTTGTACATCCTTTGTACCGCTATGCTTGGAGTACTCTGCCAATAAGATGCCTAAAAAGAGGGAGAGAAAATCAGGATGTGAGCGAAGGGAACAGGAATTAGACCGAAAAGGAACGAAAGGGAATCCCACAGAGAGCCAGCAGAAAAGCTCCAGACATTCTGGCGGTTCTAACAGTTAGTTCCGGGTGGCAAAATAGACACTCAAGCAAGGGGGATTTTTGATGAAAAAGTACCGGGGACTTCAGGGCACGGGCCTTAGGAGACCTGCAGTAACTGAATTTCTGCTGTATTGTCTGCTACAGCATATGATTAGTTTCCTGTACTGCAGTGCATTGTAAAGCACTTTATAAAGCAATGAATTACACATGAAGTGGAGTAACCACATGCAAGCAAATACGACAACCATTATGCTCTCAGCAACATCCCCCACACAGCCACGAACATTTGCATTAGTGCCAATTAATCTGAGGTGGTACAAATGCAGTGAGGCATAGGATTTGTTCTTTGGTGTGAAGGAGGAAGGGAGAGGAGAAAAATATCCTTTTGTCTTCAGAGAGGAAACATCTGTAGGAGTTTTCAAGGGCTTCAGTGACTTTGTTTAGCTTCGAGCGGGGGAGCGTGCTATTGAGTGCTTTGATCTCACCAGCAGGTGACACTGCAGCAAGTGGGAGCAGCTATAAAAAGTTTGAAGTGTTCCAGGGACAAGTCGCACAACCGGAGCGCAAAGGTTTTACACGTGTGATTCACGGTTGCTGGTTGCTGAGAAGTGAGGACGTGCAGCACAGGTTGCTCTTTGGGTTTTAGCATCTCACTGTGTACCAGCATCTTACTTTTCCTCTCAATGCCCACCACCATCACCTTCAAACACAGTGTTGAAGTGCAGAATTGGGAAGTTCGTTGCGTCTTTTAACCTCGCTGCACATGGAAACACATATGGTTAAAGCAACACTAGGGAAAACTGTTTAAACAGCCCTACCTCTTGCTGAAGTCAGCAGGAAAGCCATATCCTTTCACGTCAGTGCATAATTTCAAGAGGAGCCTACCAAGCACAATATGGGGGGGGCCGTGCTTTTCCAGCCCCACATTCTGACCAGACTTTCTGCACAAGAAAATGGTGGCATTTATGAAACGTGAGTTCTGCTATGAGGTTGTGCTTTTTTTTTAACCGTGATTAATGCAGAGGAAAGTAGACTAAATATTGAGAATTAATAATGGATTTACTACTCCATCAGGACTGCAGGTATCAGGAGGATTGACCCAAAGTAACCTTGCACACAGGGACCTGTGCCACAGGGGACTGGGGAAGATCAACCTATTTCTATGTGAAGCTTCAGTTCCACTAAAGAAAAACTTCCTACAGCTGAACAGCCTATACACAAAAATGCCCAGGCACTATCTTAGCAGGCAAGACTTGCTCTGAAGATCCTGGTGAGGGTCTATGGCTACTGCATAATGCCAAAGCAGAGTGAAGAGCTCTGATCTTTTCAGTAACACCCCAGTGCAAAGGGGATACAGGCAGAGGTGCCAAGGTTTGTTCAGCTCCCTGTTTGATACACTGATTTTGTAAGTGGGTTAATGAACTAATTTACCACTTTCTATCTAATTTGCATGAAGCCTCTGGTTGAATTTCCAGTCAGGACATCCTGCTCCAAACAGCAGCAAGGAGTAGGGAGTAAGTCTGTGCTTCTGAGCATAGAAGACACAGATCCTTCTACAAGAGTCTAAAAACTATTTGTAAGGGATGATGGGAGGCTGCAGGGCACTGGCAGGCATAGGTGGGTGCACACGTAGGGTTTAATGGTGTAAGAATAAGTAACAGGTTGTGCTGTCAGACTTGCATGGGTACTCTATGCCAGCATGAATGGTACAGCAAAAGTGGGTAGCTGGGTGCTGGTACATGGAACTGTGCAGCCAAAGTGAGAACTTATTGCTTTCCTGAAGCTTATGTCGATGAAACAGGTCAGCCCAGGACAGAGGTATCACAGCCAGGGCACTGGGCAAGAAGCACAGTCACAGGCAGTCCCATGCAGGGTGAGAACTCCAAATGGCTCCACAGAGGACTGAGAGAATTCAAGGCTCAAAAATTGTTTCTAAAGTGCTTCTACTTAAGCCAGTATACTGAGCAATCTGAATAGCCCTTCCACAAGACTTTACATGCATCTTTGGAATTATTTTTTTTTACTATTATCTGATCTAGAGTGCTGTAGAGCATCAAAAGGAATCTCTCTTGGGAAAGTCAGCAGCAGTTTTAAATCTAATCACTTAAAAAGAATACATTTGCAGCACTACACCTCCTCCTGTGTCCACTGCAAGTGCCTATGGTTTTACATTCACGCCTTCCCATCTATATAAAGAGTCAGACAGACAGGACAGGATGAAGAAACTCAAAACTGCTTTTGCAATGAAAGAAAACACTTAGCATAAACCAGTTGAGTACCCATGCTTTTTCATTGATTTCTTTGACTGGGAGCCCTTGGAGACATCACATTTATGATTACCATAGGTAAAAAGCCACACTTTGCCTAAAGTGTGACACTTCTATTGAAGGTGTTCCCCCATTGACTATGAGATACAATGATGTACTGCAGACTGCTCAGTGCCCACAGTGAAGGCCTGCTTTGCAGTATCTCCTGCACACTGCAGTAGGCAGGTGGGTTTATATGTGCCTGAAATACTTTGTCTACTTTAAATTATCGGAATTACAAAACTGCAGCGTTGATTGATTATCTTTCAACATTCAGAAAGAGAAAGAAAGGGGCAAACAGAAAAATGGCCAGGCAGCTTTTCTCTTCATCATTCTCACTTCCAACATGAAAGGCTCACTGGCAAAATTTGCTCCTAAATTGCATTTTTTTTGGAACAACACTCTCTAGTCGCATAAACAACACTTTATTTTTCCAAGTGTCGTTATTTAGTTTCTTCACATTTGAATTTTTATGTCACTTCTCTTCCTCTCTGTAGTTTTTGCTTTTTTAAACAGTGCGAACACATTCTGTAATTATTGCTGACAGCCCGATGTTTAATGGTGTCGAGTGTCTTTTATGGCACAGTCAGACATTCGCTTGGGAGACAGCTGCCTCTACTTACGGAGTGGCTGCCCCATAACCATTTCTCACTGCCCCCACAGCTCAGATGTGGCAACCAGCCCTCCCCTCCCTACCTGCTCGCAGCTGAAGCAAGCCCGCTTTCCTCCACACTGCAACAGCCAGGGAGAGCCCACGGCTTCAGTTACTGCACCCAGCAGAGGGGAGCAGCACCAAATAGCTGATCAAGCAGTAACTTGCTAAACCGCTGCAGCTGTTTCTCAAGGAAACATCTGACTGTGCCCTGAGAGGCAGCGCCGAGCACGCGGAGCTGGAACGGAAGAGATTCCCAAGGCTGCGAGATGTTGTGGGAACAGTCCTACATTCCTCCCCTGCCTCAGCTGAAAGCCAACCGCTGTGCTGCGACCGCTGCTTTTCATGCTCACCACCTCGGTCTCCAAGCTTCCTCATGGCATTCAATTCATTTTTTTTTCATTTTCTTTCCCAGTAAGTGCCAGAAGTAGCACCGTGCCCTCAAAGGGCAGCTAAACGTTTCCAGCCGCTTTTATCCACCGTTCCCCAGGAACACATTGGGTATGGCACAGGTCCCAGCTGTTCTCACAGAAGACCGGCCCGGGCAGGCACCGCCTGATAGCCTGGGTGTGCCCGAGTACCTGGCACAGCAACCAGGCGTTGGCTGGACCGCTGCCAGTCCCACGTAATGTGAAGTAACACAAAGCCCATCCATCACCACGTGCTGCCTACCAGGAGAACCTACATGACGAAAACTTGCCTGACCTGATAACGCAGCATTATCCCCAATAATTGCAGGAGTTAACACAAGGCCCGGTTACCCACCAAGGAAGGGGAGGGGGAAGGCAACTGCAACCATCTGTGTTTGTTTGCCTGCACGTTCCCATAAAAATGTTCTCAGCGTACAGCCGGCTCATAAGCTGCAATCTTCAAAGGCCATCAGGAAACTGTTCTGTGGGGCAGCACAGTGCCACTCTGAGCGCTGTCAAACTGTGCTGTGGATGCCGCCAAATTGTTTTGAATATCTTAAGATTCTTGAACTACAGACATGTGAACGGCAGAAAAACTAAGTCTATTCCTTTGCTGAACAGAAAAACCTAATCCCTTGCCACAGTCCTTTATACTGCAAGGCAACTAATACATTTCTGTGTTATCTGCTCTCTGCTTTGCACTTCAGTGAGGTTAGTTTAGAGCAATTAGCAACTTTCCTGCACTGTCTGAAAGAGCAGGCACTTCCTAGCCCTCTTTCAGTTTACTTATCAGAATTATTTTTTAAATTAATTCCTTCATTGTACCAGAACAGTAGAATGTGGGCCGAATACTTTCGCCATTTTTAACGCTGTATGGTTTTATACAATTCATACAGTATCCTAAGAAATAAAAGCACACGTAATGACAGTATCCTATGCAAATGCTGTTTAGGATTTTCCATATCAGTCAAAACGACCCCTGCAAGCATCTTACCCAACCTCACCTGCCGTGCAGCGCGGGCCACAGATCTCAACCTACATCTATTTCTGCTCCATTAGGAATGGCTGACAAAGAGTAAGCCTTGATCTAAGCACTCCTAATAGCTTAGGCACCACTGCAGCCACTGTCCTTCCTTAATACTAGAAAAGCATTTCTTACACCTGTCCTGCAGGAAAGGAGAGGATTTGGGAACTACATTCTCCATCCTGGAAATGGTTTATGCAAGATTGTCCTTCCTGTGTGTGATATAGCAGATAGATACAGCTTAGCAACACATCTGCCACCTCCCTCCACCTTCTCTAGACAATTATCTCCAATTGGATCTGGGAAGGATCAAATCCAAAAATATTATAATTCTTTGACTCAACACTGATGTAAGTTTCATGGTAAAGACAATATTCATCTTTTCAAAAATTGCTCCTAAAAGACTGAAGTGTAAAATTTTGTCAATCTCTTCTTTGAATGATCCCACAAAGCCAGGTGGTAGAGATGGTACTTTGTTTCTAAATCTGCAAGATTTTTCCATTCAGTTCTTCCTAAGTGTCATGTAAGTTTGCTACTGCTATAACCAAACTACACAGCTCTCTCCCCTCCCAAAATAGGAAATGAATACTTTCATTTAATAAAATCACCAGAGGAGATGCTGGGAAATCCTCTTGAAAGATAGTAAAATACCCTAAATAGCACATACATTTAAAACTGATTTGTTGTGAAAATTAACATTTGGAAATAAGATCATTTGAGAAACAGAAACCAGCAAGTAGAACTCTGCATGTGAAGTGCTGAGTGCAGGGACCTGCTTTCTGCTGCAACAATTCTGCGGACAGCAAGTGGTGTATATTAGTATAATTCTCAGCTGTGCCTAGGCATTTAGGGACATTATCACAACAAAAATCACCAGCACCACCACAGACTTTTCTAAAAGCCACAGGTTTCACAAAGAAAAAACTAAAAAGTTCCGTGTGTATTCAGTTTATTCAGCAGAACAGCTGATAACTGATCCTGCAGTCCTTACTCAAGAAAGAATCTAATTCCTAAGGGGCATTCAAGTGAGCTCCATTAGCTCAAATGCTCTCCACAAAATAACCAGTAGCCCCAGAAGACCGGAGGGAGATAAAAAACGTTCCTTCCTAAACCTGGCTGCTAAATGGAGTCAGCTGAACATTTTCAAATGGAATTTCTACTAGGGCTTAAAATTAAAGGTATTTCTGTCTGAGTAGGGTAGCAAAGTCAGATCTTTAACAAGGCAAAGAGGCATCGCCACTTTAAAAGCAGTATTATTAACTTTGCCTGAAGACTTCAGTATTGTTCAAGCAGTGTTTCAGCAGTGTGGGACTGCATTTTCAGAAACTGTGTTTTGCTGACCTCAGTGTCTGGTCCAGGAACTATATACCACACTAGAAGTAAGTTATAGACATTTCCTACTGTGTTATAGACTGTATATTTCTGCAGCGTACAGAAAGATGATAGCAACAGTGTTGCAGGGCATTTGGTTCATTAGTATGGTAGGCAAGCAGATAAAAGGAGGCTAGAGTTCAAGTATTAGGATGTGGTTAAAGCAGCATGCTTCCCACTTTACTGAGTTCCCAGTCCTGGAATTTTCAGCCGTGCAGCAGACTGCTAAATTCCATTGGCACTAGCTGAATGGGCGAAGAGCAGTCTTTTCCAAAGAGTTGTGGGATTTTGTCACACAGCTGATCTTCAGAGACCAAATGAACAATTTCTTTTTTTTCACAGTGCATCATCTTCAAAGAGCAAAGCAGTAGTGATGTAGGCCAGAGATGGGAAAAATTCTTCAGACCTTACAAGAATGTTAAGAGCAGTTCACAGAGAGCAAAATTAACGCCACTAGAGACAGCCAAAGTTCACCTATGAGCAATTCTCTGATGGGTGATTGCTTCTTCCATTTTGCTTTTACAAGCTTTAAGGTGCATAGGTAAAAGAAGATCACAAAGTGACTGAGATATTTTTTTAAGTGTGGACAAAGAAGGCAATTTTAAATCTTTTCTGGGGTGTGTATAATTACAAGTGCATTTCAAATGCTGTTAATATGCCTAGGTGCTCAGGGAAAGCAATCTTATATGAAAGATAATCTTTTAATAGATCATTTCATTACCACAGCACTCAGCTTCTCCACTATATTCAGGGCTGAGTTAGTCTCCCATGTTTTCTAGGGGTTTATAACTTAGCTGTAAAAAATAAATTAATTAATTAATTAAAAAAAAAAAAAAAAAAAACATTTTAGTTGAATATTTATGCCAGCTCATAAAATTTCTATACTAATTGGCAGGAACACAAAAATGGTTGATCTTTTACATTTATGAATACCTGCTGGCTGAGGAATTAAAGAAGCTTTTTTTTTTTACTTTTATTCTTTCTTTTTTGGCAGTTACCTAATTTCACAACCACTTCCTTGTAAGAAATATATTTGGCAAATGATTAGCATATATTGATTAGTTATTACACAGGAGAAATGTTATTGCAGAGATGTTTTTTAAAACTTCATCAAAGCCTGCATTAGACATCAGATTGCAAAAGCTCCAGAGGAACCATTAATAAAAGCTTTTTAAAAAAATTAAGTGAATTTAGTACTTATGAAAGCACGAGATCAGTGGAGCTGGCCAGGGTCAGGGATGAACAGGCTCCCTACAAATCTTTGCCAATACATTACACAGACTAAGACTTTCTTACTATTTTAGCCACGAATCCCCTTTGAGGAGGCACTACTCTGCCACAAACACAAGGCACATTCGTGACACAGGAGAAACAGTTTCTAGAATTACATCCCTGATCTGGGAACCAACCCTGCTTACCTTAACTGTGCAGTAGTCCTGCCTAATGCCAGCAGGCTAACTCATGTGAGAAAGATTTGGCTCCATCCTGTCAGCTATGACTTCAGCTATAGCTTGAAGCCAGCTTCACAGGATACCTTGGCAAGCATGCTCACAGTACATCAAGTGGATTTTCAGTGGTGCAGCTAAAATTCTTGATAATTCAGTTCTGCAGAAACATCCTGCTCACCTCTCTCCAGGAGCAGTCTGTTTAAAATCAGTTGTGCTGTTGGCGCAGGTAGAGTAAGCAGGATTTCCTTCTCAAATCCCCTGCTTTTTCATGGCACAGCCAGTCTTCCATACTATGCAAGAGAAATAAAATTCTCAGGACTTTCATTGGAGCTCTTTAAAGCTCCTTGGAGTTTTACTTCCTCTTTTCTATTTGCTTTGTGCATCAGGTATTTTAAGAAGTAAGTCCCTGCTCGTGATCTCCATGTTTGCACTTGTGTTTTGAAGAAGATAGTGAAGACCACCAAAGTACTACCATTTTAACACTTTCTCCTGAATATACACATGCTTCCCTTAGGATAATACCCCAGGTTTCAATATAAGCAGCATTACTATCTGCCTACACTTATGTAAATTAAGGACAGTCTTCTGCTTAACAGCAATAGTGTAGAATGGGTGAGATCCTGATGCTTCTGTTGCACACACATGCCCTGTGCATGGTCTATTTCATTTTTTTCCCCTCTTATAATGCTGATACTGATGTTCCTCTACTTTTCAGAGCTGTTACCAAAATTGATGCTGTAAAACACTATTTTGTGATGCTCAGATATAACTATGGATATTGGGTGAGTGCATATGCGCATTACGTAAACTTTTTTTTATAGCACCTATTCAGCCAGGAAGGAAGAAAGCAGGTATAGCCCTTGGGGCTTGTCTTTTCTGTTCATTGCAAGTGTCCAAAAGAAGCACTGCTGAGCAGCTTCTTTGCTTCTTTACCTCAAGTGTCAAAGCACAGACCTACCACACAGGAGGTCACACCAGAAATTTGAACATGGAACATGAGCAACATTGTGAAGTTTTCATATGAGTGGTGTAATATGTTAAACGGTACTCCAACGATCCATTACACTCCGCCAGTACAAATTCACTTTTTACACAAAGGCTTGGCATGATTAATGAACTGTTATGGTCTATTGATTAAATATTACCTGTTACAGAATTGCTTAAATACATATTTACAAGATAAACTGGAACAGCTCACAGTCATTACAGTCTTTGTGGTAATTAATAAGAATGTTATGTAAATACACATTTAAGTGATTTATATAATATGGGCTCCAAATAAGCTGTTATAATCTATCTTGCTGTAATGAAGTAGGTCCTTTACAGCAGGTAGGTATCTGACCTCTACTGGAGTATGAAAGACCTGCTTGTAAGTCTCACTGCTCTGTTGTGGCTTCAAAAGAAACCTATGCCTGAAAAAGTTCCTCAAAGAGCAAAAAAAGGGCACATGATGTGGTGGAAGTAGTAAAATAGGTCCTATTAAGCTCTGTAGTCAGCTTGTCTAGTAAATGAATGAACAACGCATTGATTACTGATCTTCATCAGCAAAAGACCCAGGAAGACTTTATGAAGGATCACAGTCACAGACAAAGCAGTGCAATGGCAGAGGCCACTCCTCCCTTACGTGCAGGGAACCTCATCTACCTGAAAGCACAGAGGTCACTCTGCAGCACAAAGATGCAAGACTGAACTTTGCTTAGATGTTCTAAGGAATATGAGGAACATCACAATGGACTGGATCTGGGAACTGGTCTGGACCTGAGAGAAGCAAGTTGCAATCCTGATGCTCACAAAGCCAAAGTGTGGGGTATCTCACACATTACTTCTCATGAATAGTAGTGGAGAAACCATGTTTTGTGCAGAACTAAATATGGGGATTTTCAGTCATCTGCTGAAAAAGAAATTTGAGCAAAGTGTTAGACATCACAGAGTAGATGCTGGAGTTCATTTTTAGCTATAGCACTTGCCTTCAGCAATCCCTATAGTTCATTATCACTCTCCAGATTTTCGGTTTGCCAGCATAATATTAAGTGACTTTTACTAATATTGGAGCATTTACTTCAGTTTGGTTTTAGGGCAGCCAAACTTACAAGACAACTAAACCAGGCTTTCAGTTACCTTCTTGGGTTCTTAAGACAGTCTTTTCTGCGTTTTGTTCAAGGAAAGAATAAGGTAGTTGTCTATTTTAAGAATTCACCTCATTGCTTTTCATGCTGTCACTTTCAAAGTGTTGTCCCACACACAACTCAAACAAAGAAGTCAAGTTTTCTCTGACCTCACAGAGTGCAAAGGCCTGATTCAGCTGTTATTTACCTTGAAGATGCCTTCTTTCAAATGTTTTTTGACTTACCAGGCAGTGACTGGAACAAAATCGTGAACGTTATTTCCTAATGGAAATTGGACTTGGAGGATCATTAGACACTCTACACAGCTATAGGATTCAGAGGCATAGGAAATTAAGCATAAGCATGTTTCAGCATAACAGAACCATCCCCCTCACCTCACGCAATTCAGCTGCATGGTAACGTGGAAGAAGCCACTCAGAAAGCCCACACATCTTTGGGCGTGTAGTGGAACCCTGGAGCCATTCCTACTTAACAAGAACAAAGGAAAGGCAAGTGGACGTATGACCACAAGAACATGTCAGGCACTGCCCACGATGGGCTGCAGGTGCTGGAGCAACGAAGCAGCCTGTTCGTGTCCCAGGGCAGCAGATGCAGTTCCTGGAAAGCTCTGATGGAGATGAGGGTTGTCCTCCGCTTCTACACTCAGCTGAGCTAACCCTGGTGGGGGCAGGTTTGAGCCCTCAGCCAGTAGGCAGGCACTAATGAAATCCATTAAACTGTCAACATTTAGGGAACACTGTTTTACAAAACCACTTAAACATACCATGCAATAGACAGCTGAATTAGGCCTGTCTGCCTTTGTGGAGTCAGAAAGAGCCATGTTGCTCTTCAGGGGATTGGAAACTACTTTGCTGAGCAGAGCCCTGATTTTTTCATTTTATTTTTAGCAATTATTCAAATGTACATCTTTGCTTCCTTTGTGGTAAAAATAAATAAATAAATAAATAAATAAATTCTTCTATCAAAGACAACCAGCATCTCCAAAAAAGAAAGAAAAACTGAACTCACTGCTACCAAATGGAATTTGAAAAGGTGGCTTGAAAGGGTGGAAGGATACCAGCAAACTGAGTGAAGACATGCATGCCACTGAAGCTAAGCAACAGTCTTTTAGGATGCACTGAAAGAGGTCAGAGACTGTTGCACGTAAAAGCCATCAATGTACAAGCTGGTGTGCCAGAGAAGCAAGCTTAGAAAAAAAAACAAAAAAACAGAGGATTCTAAGGCTCTAGGCTAGTGGCAGCTGCTGTGTGTGTACATGTCAGACTGACAGAAATGACAAACCAAGTCATAGGAGAAGAGCAGAGCAGCCTGAATCACCTCACAGGATGGCCCTGCGGGGTGCACAGCAGTGTGTGACCAGCATGGGCTGCAAAAGGAGCAGTCCCGCTGTCTTCCTTGCTGCAGGTGAGGGACTGCCACTCGACCAAGAGGTCACTTTCAGAGGGAGGTTGCTGTGGTGTGGAAAATGAGTTGGAGCATAAAGGACAAAAGGTGAAGGAATACTCATCTTCTTTCCAGCTTCTGCCCAGCAAGGTCTGGATTGAGGAGATCCAATTTCTAAATGTGTTAAGGGAAGTTGGTTTCACGAAAGCTGTCTGTTTTGTGATCCATCTTGTTCTGGAAAAGACAAGGCGTTTTTAAAGAGTACCTGAAAATTCCAGGAACATTTTGGAAAATATGCTGTATTTAGGTAGATCTTTTCATCTTGTGTTTCTGTCACTTCACATTTACATAAACCTATGTATCAAATGTGGGGTTTTTTTTCCTGTATGGTTAATATGATTGCTGTTCATTCCTTTACCTAAAGCCACTGTCTCCCACCCTCCCCAAATTAGATTAGTGGAACTTCACTTTCCTGGAAAGTTTTGGATTTTAATTGCTGGAGGATATAGAAATGATATACAGAAAAGACAAGGCAAACACCAATGGTGTCCTCATCCCCAAATAAATCTATGGCCTGAGTAAGGATAAGGAGGAACACTTGGTTATCTGCTGTGAAGTTTTCTGTAGATTGATCAGTTATACTGTTCTACATACGTGTGCACTAACCAGCAGATACTGGCTTTAGGCTCTCATTCTCTTTGTACAGAAGAATAACAGACACCAACTAGCTACAGCTGATGGCCCAAAAGAAAGTCAGGCTTTATTTTCATGCATGGACTCAAAAAGCCTTTAGTCTTTCAAATCATAACTTCACACCAACATCACTCTTGTCTGCACAGCAATGAGCAGTAATGTCACAAGACATGCATTAAAACTGCAGAAATAAAACGAATAGTTGAAGCAAGTAAACATTGCAAAAAAAAAAAAAAAAACATCCAATTTTCATACAAATTTCCCTAGTTATAGTAAATGAATGAAGGGGAAAAGTAGAAAAATAAATGATACATCTTCACAATTGGTTCTCAATAGAATCTTTTTCAAAGCTCACGAAGAGGCATCACCAGCTCTTTAGCGTTTGCTTTCCCACTAATTTATATCCTGTCAATTTACAAGCTATTTCAAACACCACCTCTATTGAATAAAAATGCAAAGCACAATGGAAAACTTATGGAAATAAAGTTGGCAAAATATCTTTGTAGGACATTCCAGAAGGAGTCAGGAATGAATGAATTACTGAATGAATTTTATAGTAGTTTTGCTACTACAGCAGTGTAGCTGGGATATAACCTATCTGAAATAGAAGGCCTGACATTTACTTACCATATAAATATCCATAGAAGTAGACTTCAACACAGTAAAACAGTCCCAAATAGATTCACTGGTGGGAAGCCACAGGCATCCCAGGCCTTTAAGAAAATCTGTTACAATGGCAATATGAATTATTATTAAACAGTAACATTATAAACAAAATACTTTTCACTCAGATAAATAAATTAATTAAAAGTATGGATCATTATTCTCTGGATATGAGTGGAAGATTAAAGTCTAGATTTTGAAAAGCATCTACTAATTTAAAATGTCTTAGGCAAGTTAACATTTAAAGCTAAAATGACCTAACTGGTCACGAGCCTTCTTGGAGTACAATAGAGAAAGAAGGAAAATTGGATTTTCTCCATGATGGATGAGTCTAGGAAAGCCCCATGGGAATTATTGCCTTGTGTTTTTCAAAAGATTTGCTTTTTGATTTCATGATAGTGGACAAAGGAACGCTATTCAAAGAACCTGCTTTCGTTCTCCAGCTGGTTAAGCTGTCCACAAGACTACAGTGCCCCATTATTTGTGTCCCCAAACCGATTCTTGTGCTGGATTGAAGTCAGACCCAGCTGACTTCAGTCAGCAGCCATTTAAGCCAAAGAATCCCTTCTACAAATACATCATGGCCACACATGATGTTCTGGAGATATAAAATTGACAAGGAAACAATACTTTTATGTTATAGAGGTCAAAGGAACACCAAAAGTACATGAATGGGGGCATTATAGACCATTTTAAGCATTAATAAAAAGAAAGAAAACAACCTTCCTGGATACTGTAGCAACTGATCAGTCATTAATAGAAATGGTTGCTAGTAATTTACTAACCCTTTAGTAACTTTCTATATGCGAAGTCCTAAAATAATCTGTAACCATTATGCAGCCTTAAATTTCAAAAAATGAACAGCAAAAAATTCTGTTCTCAGCTCCATATTTAATAAGCAAAAGGTCTTGTTTTCCAGATTGCTGAGTAGTCTGTAATTCACTTCACTTCACTGGGAGCTGTTGTAGACTCAGCATTTTCCAAAGCAGGCTAATTATTTAGTTGTCCAAACATGATAGAAGAAAACTTACTCACAGCTAACTACAAAAAAGTAACCATCTTGCACAAAAGCAGCCAATTTCTGATTTTTCATAGGACAAGGGGGGGGGGGGGGGGAATAGGTATGTTTTCAAGGCAATAGGATGTTATTAAGACATACAAGTTGGGATGGCAAATTAATTAGTAAGAGTTACTGAGCTCTGCATTGCCGCCACCAGACTACTCCCTGTACCTGAGCTAACTGTTCTAAAGCCACTTCAGGTCTCTTCCTATTCTGTAGCTACCTGCCAGTTCAGCATACTCAGTAAGAAAGCACTAGCACTGCTGAAAAGGCTGTCATCTCAAAGGGAACAGAAACAAGACCATTTTACTCCATCTCATTTCAATTGGTGTTACACAAGGATGTACATGACTTAACTTTTTTAGGACCTCAGGGCACAGTCTCAGTTTGCTTAATCCATCATATCTGTAAGCTGCCTTTTTCCTTCACAGGCAAAAAAAACTTCATCTGTAACCTCTATCATGAGTTTGCATGCCACTGATATCAGGAGGAAGAATTTGGGAAGAACACATTTCTGAGGGAGAATTTTCATAGAAAAATTCATGAGAGTCATGAAAAAGCATAAGAATGCAAGACTTAGTGCCCTTCAGGTTACTCATGAGACAGATTCTTAAAAGAGCTCAAATCTCAGATACCAAAATAAGAGATGGGTTTCTATTGAAACTCAGCATGTGGCACCCATTTGAAAAAATCCTAATTTAATTCATTGCATAAATTAGAGTCCAGCTCTTTTGGAGAGACAATACCTACCAACCAAGACATTCAGCAAGTTAACTGCATTACAAGATTTTCCAGAAATCTGCTTTCCTTCCCTTGCGCCACCATTACTTCTGGCTTTAATGACAGACAGGTCATCAACTAAAATTCCTCAGAAGAACCAAAGGACTTCTACCAAAACGGAAATTCCACAATAAACAAAGGTAGAAGATATCCCAAGAAGTATATGGATCATCTATCACACTCTACTGAAAATCGAAAGCAGAACAGAAAAAAAACCAACCACCCAGGATATACTGAGTAGATGAGGGAGACCCACTCCTCATTTAGGGGCAAGGGGGAGGAGTTCAGTCTGAGGGAAATAAATGATCATCTTGCTTTACCTTACATCCAAAATATCTGCTGCTTAGGAAAATTACAACAATTCTACCTAAAGCACACATAGAGTCAGTTTTAAATCACCCTTTAAAAGGGGAAGCCCATCTTTTACAGTCTTAAAGAAAACAAATTACAGCAAAGTTCTGGAAGCTTTTCACAGACAGAGGTATTTTATTTCCTCATTTAGTGTCCACTTTAGCAGTGAGAGGGCTGCTTTAAGTGAGAAACAGTACATTTCCAAAGACAACTTCTGTGATAACCAGTTTCCTTTCAATGTGTGAGACACTGCAGAGCACTTTGTTACTTAGAGCTACTGGTCTCTACCATGCTATCTCACAGAAGGAGTGCACAGAACAGAGCAGTTCACATGACTGATATTTTAGATACCTGTCAATGTGGAGTATGGCTGATTGAGACTGCTCAGGAGTACGGACAGCTGGCACACAGTGTATCAGACTTTGAACATAGATGCCCAGAAGGAGTGAGCATCACACAAGGCAAGTTCCACCTGCATCTACCTACCTTTTCACCTGTAAATGCATGAACCCTGACATTACCACTGACTCAGAGCCATCCTCCATTACTGTCAAGACCAACTCACATTCAACCATTACCTACAGAGTAGACATACATTCTTCTACAGCCATTGGTTCCCAAGTAAACATTAATTTATTTGGCATTCTACTTGACTTTCTTTAACTTTTTTTTTTTTTTTTAATCAAAGTGAACTGTGATAGTTTTACCACAGTTTAAGCTAATGGTTAACCAGACAGATGAAATCTCACAAAAGTTTGTTGTTAAACTGGCTCAGTAAGACATGAGCAAGTTCAGTGAAAGCACTGAGCCTTGAAGAAGACAAAGAAATGCCTTACTGCCTAATTCTGACTATAGAGAGCCTTCCTTCCATGCTTTCCTGCCACTAAATCCATGCTTGCTTTGTAAAGTTGACAAACGATGACTGAGTATTAATAGAAAATCTCAGGAACCACTTCATGTGTGTCCAAAGTCATAAAGTAAATCTAATTCCTCATATAGGACAAAACAGCAGCCAGTCCTGTATTCAGACCTAGACAGCTAGACTAGCTAGATGCACTAAACAAACAAGCATTTAGCTAGGCTCAGTGTAATTATGCCTTTAACTGCTTTCCCATTTGTTAAACTATTTGAAGATCTCATTATTCTTTTTTTTTTCCCTTTTTGAGAGGGAACTCCTTCAAGGAGGTTTGAAGTCTGATTCCCTCAGCTTTAATGCTTTCATGCCAGTGTAAAATGGGAATGTGTAAGTAGTACATCAGACTTAAGATACTTGAGGGTTTCTGAAAAACTGGGCTGAAGATTGCTATTAAATGACTGGACTAGGATTGCCATGATAAGGCTATGACTAGCATGTCATTTGCAGTATAAATCCAATATTGCATTTTGTACACAATCCACACCAAATAAATAAATAAATAAATAAATTTGAAGAAGTCCTCTGGAATCTGACCCACAATTAAAACTGTAGCTAGATGTACAAAGCTTGAACCCCAATGCATTAAAAAGAAATTTCAGATACATTTCTGAGTACTTGAGTTGGTCAGTTAAATTGACAAGGGAGGAGAAACAAAGAAGCTTCAAAGGCAGATTTGTTCTGTAGCACTGAATAAAAGAGGATAAAGCTCAATTCATCCTCAGCTATAGCCTCAGTTTGAATAAGTGAGAAAGATGCCACATGGGAAAACAGGATATCACCTGATTCCATTCCAGCTCCACTGCTCTAACTGAATATAGATCCCAATGTGGTCCACTCTTTGCCCACATTCACTTTGAATTACTTAACGGAAAAGTATTTTAACAGATGCTTAGAGAATTAGGTTGGACCTTGGAAATTCATACCATAGCACATGGAAATCATTCTTCAAGACAAGTCAGATTCTAACCCTGGATAAGTCACTTGGTCAATAAATCCCAGCTTCCCATCCACAAAATTGGGAAAAGAGACTAATTTTTTTCCACAGATGTGTACTGCTTTAGTTTCAAGCACTCTGAGGCAGAAACCATTCTTCTGCAACATCTTGGCAAAATGGTGGATGTTCCAGCTACTACCACACAAATGATCACAGATACGAGTTTGAAAGAACTCACTTATGTTTGTGATTAAGAGTTACCTGAATGGATAACTTGAGGGGAATGCCCTTATGTCCCTAACTATCAGTTTGGAAAACCAAGTCTATATGATCCCACCTGTTCAAAACCAAACTTACTACTTTTGATAATCTGAGTTTTTTGTATCCTCACTGCCCTCTGCAGGGTTCCAAATATATTTTGGAATGTTTTTTACTCTGTTTGACTTTGTCTTTTTTTTCTTAATGTACTTCACCAGTTTCCCATTCACCATGTTGCTCCTACACAACTGTTCACAACAAACTGTGGTGTCAAAACAGCTGTTGGGGTCTACTTGTTGGATTGAAGTAGCCCTTGGGCTTTGGCTGAGCAAAACATGCGTGAGACCCTGAGAGTGCTATCAAATAGGAACCTTGGAATGAAGGCTTTTACAAGTTGCCTGCCCTTGCTCAAGTCCTATGTCTCTGTAAGTACACATAATTGGAAATATGGAGGCTGCCACCTTCTTCCCTCAGGCAATCACCTGTACAATCAGAAGGAACATTGCCTTTACTGTTAGTGCACCTTCCAGAGTGCTGACACCCACCATATAACTCCAGAGGGAAAAAAAGAGAGAGAGAGAGAGAAGGAAAAAAATCTTACTCACAAACAGCACTAAAGCTTTAAGTTACGACCTCAGAATCTGAGATCTGCTAAGCCATTAATCCAAAATGTCTTTGCCTTAAAAAAACAAACAAAAAAAACACTGTACATTATATATTACACAAACATAAGCAAAATATTTCTTGTAAGTTCTCAAGAAAGGATTCCCTTTTACAGTACTTCAGCATGGTTGCTTTTGTAAAAGCTATGATGCAACCTGAATTTAAAAAATAAATAAATAAATAAATAAAAAGAGAATGGCATTTCATTAGTTCAAAAAAATACATAAGCAGTTGTTAGCAAGAGAAAAAAACGTTTGCATTCTTGACCTTTACAGAGGTAAGGCAAAAAACAACTATTTTTTTATATTAATAGCGTTCTGTGCCCGTCCCTTGTATATTTTCTTTTAAACTTGCCATTTTGCTGTTGCAGCTGGGCTTGTCAGTTTTCAGCACTAATGGGTTGTGATATGGTGTCAGGGGAAGTCAACAATCAATGTTGGAAAAAAGGGCTATCACTGCTGACACAGCCAAGCAAGGAAACACAATGGCCTTAGTTTGGAGAGAAACAGAAGAAAAATCCTGAGTTGTATCTTGCTTTGAAGATTAGTAGAGACTTAAGCCCTTACTGACCAAGCTATCACTTTCACCCCTTCCTGCCTCACCCTATCCTCCCATTGGCCTCTAACATTATTGCACATCTCACCCACAAGACGGGCTTTCAGTTTAATGGGGAAAAAATAAAAAGAAAAAAAAAGCATTTTATAACAAACATTTTAGAGGACCATAGTTCACATTTATGTTTATAGTTATTATAGCCATTATCTCTTACGAAGATGAAAAAAGACTGTGTTGAACAGCGAATGTTGTGTTGAACAGAGTGTTGAACAGTCTACAGTCTACAGAGCAGCACAGCAGAAAAAAGATTTGTTTTGGATACCTTTTCTACCACGTTGGCATGAATTAGAACAGGGCTGAGCCCTCAGCTCCAGCTGAACTTGACGCAAGCAATGGACACTCAGCCGCTGTTACATCAGATGCCACAGAAAGTATTATGAAAGATAAACAGTGTGCAAAGGCATTCAATGACTAAGAATCCTAGAGTCCTAGAAAGACAGGGAGAGAGTATGATTATTTTTGTTTCCAGATGAGGAAACTCTGATGAGTATCATCTTTAAGATCACACCAGGGTCCTATACCCAGACAAGAGCAGAAATGAGCAGTCATCACCATAAATACATTACTGGGCTTCATAGCTTCCTTCCCTAAAAACTGTACCTATGCAGTATCATTACTGATCTTTTTATAATAGTAGATAAAAAGGTCAGCCACAGATTCTCCTCTTCTTTTAGTGAAAGAGACAGAGATTGATTTCATAAAACTCAACACTTTCAGAGTAGTAAAAATCTACCTGAATCTTC
The DNA here is from genome assembly GCF_019238085.1 of Lagopus leucura. Classification (NCBI taxonomy): domain Eukaryota; kingdom Metazoa; phylum Chordata; class Aves; order Galliformes; family Phasianidae; genus Lagopus; species Lagopus leucura. Next base: position 52,834,785 of record NW_024962252.1, on the reverse strand, counting down.
CCTCTTCTGGGCTTAGAAATTAGATTCTCAAAGTTATCTATGTGCGCCTAGGACCACTGATATCTCCAGAACATCTCTACTGAATACAATGTCTTTTTCTAACAAGTCACAGCCCTAAATTTTGGCTCATGTTTACTTTTCCATTAACTCAATACGCAATTCTGTGTCACACCCTACCCTCATCAACAACCAGTTGCACAGAGAGGTTTCTTCAGCAATGAGGATACTGTATAGTCATGGCAATAAAAGTAAAGAGAAGGGAAAGAGTGCCTGAGGTCAGAAATGGAAGGAACATAGCAGCAGTGAGAAACCTGGGTTGATAGTGGAAGGAATCAGAAAAAAATCTCTTTAGATATTGGGGCTTTTAGGGTGACTTGTCCCTAAATGCCTCCTGGATGACATTTTTCTCTGCAGCATTATTCGCTCCATCACTCATCAGAAAGAAAAGACTAAAAGTAGAGCTCGGAAAAGGAACGAGAAGAAAAACATTTTCCACAGAGTTTCTTCTCTTTTTGGTTTCTTCCACTGTCCTCCACATCTCTTGCTATCAAAATCAGCTAACCATAAATGTTTTGTTTTTGTTTTTGTTTTTTTTTTTTGCAGGCTATCACTATGTGCTAAATTTATAATGGTACTACTAACTCATGTAACCCTAAGAACATCCTTATCACTGCACAATTTTGAACACTAGACCTTAAATAACAGCAGGAAGCTGCTTTTCAAAATATTGTAAGCAACAGTACTTTTGGTCAGCTGCTCTGCTGAAATACAGAGCAGCACCTGGGAATCAGACTATCACAAGAGACCCTGCATGATATGGTAGACATGGAAAACACCTCTGATTTAGTTTTGAAGTTTCTTCTCTTATGCTGACAGAGCCTCTCTCCCCACTCCAGCAGGCCGAAAGGTTGTGCTGCTCCAAGGAGAGGGGAACAGAAAATGACTTTGGAGGTAGGTTCAAGAACACTCTCTGTACTACTTGATTTTTAATGATATAAATACAGAAAATAAACATTCATTGAGTTTACCTACATGGTTGTCTCGTCAAAAACAAGGAAAGAAGACATGGCCAATCTCCAACGTTCAAAGTTGGCTGAGGTCTGCAGAGTAAAGAGAAGGACATCATCATAAAACAAAGTGATTAATAAATAATCACTGAAAATATAGGAAATAAAGAGTGGTGTTTGCAAACATGAGCATGAGAGAAGCAACAAAGCCTCATTAGTCAGGACACAAAGGAAAGAAAAAATATGACAACTCTGAAGTATATAATAAAAAAATAAAGATGAAGACTAGAGATCATTTTGCATTCCAGGTTTCTTGGCCAAAAGCAGTCATTTCTCTCTTCATGCTGTTGTTTAATTAATTATTGCTATTATAGAAGGAAAGAGCATTGCTCACATCTGTGCTATGAAGAGAAAGGAGGAAAGGTTATGGAGCTAAATCCTATAAGGAACCATAAAAACTGAAATGACTCTTTTACAAAAATCTAGTTGAAATTGGCTTGACGTTGAGTCCTATGACCTGGGTGGAAAAGGTTGCTGAATGACTGTAAGCAGCAGGTAATGATGGGAGGTGATGTATTGAGCTGGGTTGCTGTAGGAGTATGTTTTCAGTTCGCTCTTATTTAATATCTCAATTAGTGATGTGGAAAAGGAGGTAAATAGCACATTAATGAAATTCACAAATAACAATAAACCAGGAGGCTCGCAAACGTCAGAGAGGACAGCAATAATATAAATGGAAACTAACAAGATTAGATATGTAGGCAGGCAATAAAATGAGATTTCAACTTGGAAAAACATAGACTAATACACTGAGGAAAAATAAAGAGAAACATGGATAGTTCTTGAGAAGGCAAAACCTGGAAAGCATCTGGACAGAGAGATACGTAAGGGTGATAGCAAAGAACAAACTGAATATGAGTTCACAAGAATATGTATCAGTTCAAAAGACCAATGCAATTTTAGCCTGCGTACGCAGGGGAGTAATGTAAGAACAATAAAATGATTGTCTACAAATATGGGAAGACTTCTGTTGAATAAGGCATCCACTTCTACACATCTCCACAAAGGAAGGATGCCAGCATGCTGTACAGGACTTCAGAGAAGAGCAGGAAGACTGACTAGACAAGGAAAGGGGATTGATTTATTAATCTAGGTGACAAGGGCAAAGTGACAAATACCTAGAAATACATAAAAGATGAAGAGAGAGAATGGAGAGAAATTTCTTCAGTTAGTAACACATGCAGTGGTACAGCTCAAGTAATGGGATGAACTAAGGAAAATTTGGACAAAGTACTCAGTAGTTTCCCAAAAGCTGTGTGATTCACCTAGAAGAAAATTTTCAAAAGGAAACATGAGAAGTGCTGTCAAATACAGTATTTAAAACCTGAGAGAGTAAAGCATCCCAAAGCAAAATGCAGCAAACTATCGTGCACTTGCAGGAAGTTGAGCTACCTGACCTAAGGAGCCATTTCCATGCTTTAATTCTTTGATTCTATGTTTATGCTGATTCACAGCTCTATTGCTGAATTTCCTCTATTAATGGGTTTGTAAATACAGTAATATTATTCAAATGAATGCATTTCACATGCTTCAGTCCCAGTCCAAATTTTTATTGTATAGTAAAAGACAACTGACTGCATGAACTGACTACTTCAAGTATTCAGAGACAACTAGATGTATGGCCTGCTATCATACAAAAAAATACAGCATTTTCTGCAGACATGGTTCTTTAGTGACATGATTCTTTTGTGTAAACGTATTTTGCTTATCTTAAGAAAAACATGATTACATTATCTATTTGCTTATTTATGCCTATTACCTTTTCTTTTTCACATTTTCTATACTTTAACATCTTTATTCACTTACTTATAATACACTGGAACTTGCCTTGTTACAGCAGAGGTGCATTCACAGCGAAAAAGGAAGCCTTTAACGCTGTGGTGCATTGTGTTATGTCAGGATCATGGTGTTAAAAGTAACAGGGAGGAAAAAAAAGGTTGAAACTGGCATACCAGCTAAGAAATGCACAGGTATAATTTTCCTTTCAAAGAAAAATGTGATTTTATCAATATGGTGCTCTGTGTGAGTGTCTATTTCTGCATACATACTTTACCAACTGCCCCATTTTTATGCCATCCAGGTAAGACGCCTTTCATGAAAGTCTACCTCACTCCTTACAAAAAACTGCTCCCATATTCTTCCAAGGGGAACAAAGAAGTGAAAGGTTTTTCAAAGTTCTCCTGTCCTTCTCACTTCTCCTGGGGGTGGTTGAAAAGCTGAGGAAGGAGGAAAGCTTATTTGAGAAGAAAGCTCCCGATTTTTTACTGTAATAAAAGGTGGCAATCTTATCATGTATAGATGCTCAAATGATGTATAGACAAAGGATGTTTGCAGTGAGGATTGCCATAGGCAAAACAGCAGATCTAATCAAAAGCTCTACACGCATGGATGTAGCCAGCCTCTGGGAAAGGAAAGCACTTGCAGCACAGAATCTGGAATTGCTGTTCTGTCTCTCTGTGGCTTCCTCGCCAGAGCACAGGAGAAACTAGGAGCCTTAATATTTTGGTCAGAATGCACCCAAACACCACAATAACTCTGCTACTGTGTCACATCACAGAAAGCTATTAATGTAATTGTGGTTTTACTACCTTTTTTTTTCTTTTTTTTTTTAATGGAAGCACATGCTGGTATCTACCTCGTGCCAATAAAGTCTGTGGAATGAGGTAGTGTTTGTATGAGGAGTGCTGTAAAAACAGCTCCATTGTACAAAACAAATTACAGACCAAACAAATATGTAAAAAAATGTAATTAACCTTTAGAACACTGGCATTTTCAAAACTGTCAGACAAATGAATGTATGTACGTCCTCAGGCTCTCAGAGATTACCGGAAATCAGGACACAAACGAATACTAAAAGTCAAGCACTCACAGCTAAAGCTATTGTAGAATTCCTCCTGCACCCCGCTATGAGTAATGTGCTCACCTAAGTGTCCCAGAATAGTCAGAGGTAATAAAACCTGAGGAAACGTGCTTGGCTGCAGCATAAAAACAGATTTGGAAGGGATGACAGGCTGACTACCATTCAGCGTCACGTTGTCAGAGGAAGGGAAGAGACATTAGGCAGGGGGCTGGGAGGGAGCAACCAGCTGCCCCATATGGTCAGCTCTTGGTAGGCAATTTGATTTTCATTTTCTCCACTGATTGTGCACATCCCTATGGTATCTGAATGGAAAAACAATGGTGGAGATAATAGAGCAGGATTGCCCAGGGCATTCTGAAGGGCTTGAGAGCCATTCATTCATAGATCAAATCTAGGCCAGCATGGAAGCAGGTAATCTGCTGACTGTTTGCTGGCTTATATAAAGTGTTCCAGGGATATTTCACAAGTATCCAACATAAAAAATTGAATAATTCACAACTTTCTCAGCATTCTCAGCAGATAGCTCTGCCTCCATGGCCTCTGATGATTCCACAGCCTCTTAGTACTAATGACTTAGCTCTACAAATACATTTAAACATACAAGTCCATGCAGGCTCCAGGTGTAATTGTGGTTTATCCCAAAAAATGGTTCGAGGCAGTGAAGAACAAGGTAAGGTGTGGGAAAGATCCCATGATTGTAGCTGCTCTGAGAATAAAAGAAGTCCTTCATTCTCTTCAGCTGTTAATCTGGTACCTTCCATGAGCACAGACATAGAAGAATTAATTTAGATACTCAACCTTTCATTGTTTTCCATGTGTTTGCAGGATAATAAGTGACAATGGCAGCTTACTATATCCCATATTCTGTTGCAATATGTCTTTATTTATTTATTAGATTATTTATTTATTATTGTTGTCATCATCATTTTAAAATAAATGAATTACATTTAATAGTGGAAAAAAGCATCATGCTATTATGAAATAGTTATCCTCAACTTGTCATGTTATCTAACACTGCCTTTCCACCAGTTTTACCCAAAGGCCACCAAACTAAAGGTTAACAAATAGAGGTCTGAACATGTAAGTAAAAATCCGAACAACAACAAAAAAAATCCAGCCACTAAAGCTGTGTTGGTGAACATTTTTGGTATCTCCTGCCAGATGCAAAAGAAAAGATGTTATAAAACCTCATTGGCATCACCCAAGAATCCATCAGTGCCAAACATGGCCCTCATGCCTATGGTTCCACATCATTTATCTAGAGAAAAAGTCTTCTTAGAATGACCAGATTTCACAGTGGGGTTACAAGCATTTGCCTTTTGGAACTCTCGAAGATATGCCATTATGTTCATATAAGCATTAGGTAAAAACTACAAAGATAGAAAAAGTGCTTCCTATGTCTTATTCACAGTGGAAATCCTCACTGGTATTGTAGCTCACTGAGGGATTTCTGAACAACACCTGGTGAGATAACATGGATGAGGAGTGGCCTTAAGGATCCATGCTGACCATTTTTCTTCCAGCTCTGTAGCTGGCACCTTAGTTCCTGCTCTGATATAGGTCTGGTAGACATTCCTGCACAGCAGTTAACTGCAACAGTTCTGAATTATGCTGGAAAAGGCTTTCACAGCAGTGGGAGAGCCATGCAAGATGGTGACAATGGGAGAAACAGCAACTGAACATGATGTTTGAAGGAACAGAAGAAAGGGTTCTCAGAATAGTGCTCAGATCCTCAGTGGTCACTTGCTGATGCTTGGGGGAACAGGCTGCCCAGGGAGGTTGTGGAGTTACCGTCCCTGGAGGTGTTCAAGAACCATGTCAATGTGGCACTGAGGGACGTGGTTAAAGGGCATGGCAGGGATGGGCTGATGATTGGACTAGATGATCTTGCAGGTCTTTTCCAATCCTAATGAATCTGCCATTCTGTGATTTCCCGTTTGGATAAAACACGACCTTGCACTTGCAAAGCCCTCCTTCTACAAGGTCAGGCAGCATCCCCTCCCGCCAGCACGGCTGTCCCTGCAGGGTGGCAGCTGTGCTCCCTCCCTGTCGGTGCGTGTGTGCAGGAGCACGAGGCTGGAAGAGAGGCCAGCTCTTGTTAACGTGCAGGGCGGGCGATTCAAGTCTTTGTGTAGGAAGTTGACTCACCTCCTGAACAAAAAAATGTTCTTCAACACAATTGTAATTCCCTCTTTTTCACACAGAGTCAGGCAATGTATACAGAACCCTCCAGCTCGGTATTTCCTAAATAGTGGAAACGTGCTTGGAAAGTTTAGCTGCAAGAACCCGAGACTGCAACAAAACAGAGGGTTTGCCCTTTCGCTCCGGGTATCACGGATCCCTGCGGCTCAGCAGCGGGGAGGAAAAGGGGGGGAAAGAGAGAAAAGCAAGTTGGCTCTGGGGAGGGGGGGCCGCGTGTTTGGGTTTTATTTAATAACGCCCCAGTAAGCAGCCGGGCACGGAACGCAGCGCGCTGGGCGTCCCCGCGCCCTTCGGAGCCGAGTGCTCCACACATGCACGCGCCGCAGCTCGAAGCGTTGCATAAACTCCGCGTGTGCTGAGCGCCTCGCTGGAACAAACACGCGGGCGATTGGGAAAGCTGCTTGACAGCTCGTCCTCTCCCGCTCCTGCCGGCGGGCTTGGGCCGTTTATTTATTTTTAAGGAAAAAAGAAAAAGAAAACAAAAACAAAAACAAAAAAAAAAACGCCCAAACCCGACACATAGCATTTTTAAATCACCGCCCCTTTCCTGCCAGGACCCTGTGACCCTCCATCGATTGCCATTAAAATGCTTTTCTTTCCCTTTGCCCCCTCTGCCGATCGGGTTTCAGAGCAGGCAGGATGTGCGCCAACCTTCCGGCACCAATGACTCACCCGGATCAAAGGGCCCGCGCCTTCCTTACGGCACAGCGCGGCCCGGGCAGGATCCTCAGCGCAACATCCCCCCGTGCACGGCCATTAGCGTGGGGAAGAGGAATCCTTATTAGTTTTTATTTCTTTTTTTTTTCTTTTTTCTTTTGCAAATGTTCACGCTTTTGATTTTCGAGGGGGAGCGGTGGGAGGGAAGGAGAACAAAAGAGGGATCTTTTTACCCGGGGATGACGTCAGGTTGATGTTACCCACAACTATTCACGCACCACGGCTGCAGGCAGCCCAACCCCCCCCCAGCTGCTCCGCGTACCGCGCAGCGCCGCGCACGCCGGGGCCGAGCAGGGAGCGCTGCCGGCTGCGAGTCACCTCGCCCGGGGCCCGCGGAGGGAGGGGGCACAATGGGGAGAAGGCGGCGTCCCAAGAGAGCCGCTCGTTCCCCCACCCGCCAGAGGACGCGGCAGGAAAACACTCCCCTAGTCTCCTCAGTCCCCACCGGGGCCGCGCGTCCTCTTGCGAGGGGCGGGGCGGCGACCGTTGGGCCCCCGCCCCCGCGCCTCTGAGCGCCGCTTCCCGCGACCGCTCCGGCCTGCGGCGGCGAGAGAGCCGCTCCGCTAGGGGAGCGGACGGGCTGCGCGCAAATCCCGGCCTGGAGCCGACTGGTGCGCGGAGCGCCGCGCCCCCGCGCCAGCCTGCAACTTCCCCGAGTCGCCGCGCGGTCTCGCTGAGGGTCCCGCGGCTGCCCCGCTCCAGGAGGTAGCGTGGAGGTGCGGGCCGCCCTGCGTTGAGCGCCTCACCCGTCTGCAAAGTCGCCCGGTTAGAAGAGCTTTGTAGGTACAGAACTAATTTGTAGAATCATGGAGTATGGCAAGCTGAAGGGATCCACAAGGATCACCAAATCCAACCCTTGGCTCCACACAGGACCACCCAGAATCCAAACCCGAAATCTTAGAACGCTATCCACGTGCTCCTTGAACTCCGGTACTTGGGGCTGTGACTGCTACCCTGGGCAGCGTGTTCGATACCCACCGCCCTCTGGTGAAGAATTCCCTAACCCCAAACGTGACTTTCCCCTGACACAGGAACAGGGCAGTCTAGATGAAGACAGTTGGTGTTTGTTCTGCACCAGGGGTCCAGCTGCCCCCCAGAACCCTGGGGCTTCAGGTGAGCAGAGTGCCCGGCTGCCCCCTAACCCTCCCTCAGGCATTGTGGAAACCACTGCTGTCCGGGCTTACTTCACTGTCAAACCTCGAGCTTCGAGCTCCTCCCTGAAAATGTATGCAGACCTTCTGCATGCCATCAAACTCGCCTGAGCCTGCCGAGGCATGGGTCCTGCGCAAGCGAGCTGGTAGGTTTGACAGAGCTAGGGGCCTGTCTGTATTTCGCTTGCGTGATTTCACATGAGCCAGCCAGAAGCTGTCCATCTGGTGGTCACCAGTATAGCTTGCCATTACCTTTCCTGGGATTTCAATGAAACATGAAAGATGTTTTACTGAGAGCCATATTCTGTGCAATATGTATCTTCTTTTACATATTAAATTTAATCCACTAATTGACAAGTACACATCTTGTTTGGAGTCCTGCCCATTTCTGACATTGAGCATGTGGCTTATTTTGAACAAGGTGTAGCTGTGCTTTAGGCCAGTGTGCAATTTTTATTCATTTAATAGCTGAACCTTTTGTAACACGATATTCTCAGTTCTTGAGATTTTATTGCAATGCTGATTTTGCCTGGTAGGAATTCTGTAACAATCCCATTCCACAAGTCAGGTAAGAATTTTGGTTTTCGTCTGAGAGGTAAAAAAATCTGTTTCTGGTCCGCTTACTTGCAGCAAAAACTTACAGTGTGTCCTGTAGTGGCTCCAGAATCATAAGGAAAAGAACATAAATGTATTACTACAGTCATCAGTGGTATTATTTTCTTTTAGCTCTCTTAATACTTCTGTCCCTATAGTTCTGTCTTTATAACTAAGCAATACTTAATATAAGATGGGGGTAAATAGACTTATGCAGCTCCTTGTTTGTCTCCATGGTTGTCTCCAGTATATTTTCAGGTGAGACAAATAAGGATTATTGCTTATTACACTTACAACTGTGACACATACAGAGTCACGGTGTTTTTCTCCACAAAATCAGGGTGTGTTTCTATTCTTCCATTGTTTTGAGGGAGTGCAGTTCTGGTAGCTGAGTATAAGGTTCTATCTGAATGATTACATTTCTTTAAAAATAAGTCATTTATGAATTTTACAGGTTAGTATCTCAGCAGAAGGCTGAGAGAGAAGGCTGTTGTATTAGGAGAGGTGCCTTTTTCTCTGACTGTAGTTTGCAGTAGTTTTTCAGTTTGCTGTGGGTGAACTCTTCAGCAGTTTTTCAGCCCCTCTTTTTCTCAGATGCTTCCGTACAGAATCTATAAGTGGTTTGTACTGGTTGACTTGGTCGTATTTTAGTTCTCCACCATCAGCAGATAGGCTGTTACATCTTTCCATAGCTATTAAGCAAATCTTCCTGTGTTTTTTTTTACCAAGAGAACATTTGCCTGTCCCTTAATCATTTTGACTCCTCACCTTGTCACAGCCAGGCTGACATTCCCCACCTACCCACACACCCATACACATACTGTTCATCTTTGAGAAAATACTTGTCATGCAGTTTGAGAGGAGTGGCTGTTCTTTATCAAGGGTCTGCACAGCCGCCATCACAGCCCAGAGCACCATTCTATTGAGTGCCTGAGCCTCTCTGCAGTTCTGTTCCCATTTCCCACTTCTCTATGCCCCCTTGTTTGGCTGCCTGCAACATGCACCTCACACAGGCTCCAAGTTTTATGGCAGAACTGGAGGAAAGGGTAAGTTCACTCCATTGCTGCCATAGTAACACTTTCCATAGATGCAGCCTACAATCCTTGCAAGTCTTCCAATTTTCCATGGCAGCCTTGTTTTTCAGAGGCTTCGTCTAACCCAGGAATAAGCACATTGCAAAGTACGTAAATTGCTATTCAGTAAAATATGCCCTTATCATGTACAAAAACGGCTGTGCTTTCAATGAGCAGAAGGCTACATGTAAGTGCTGTGAAGTTCATTTAAGAGCTGAACAAAAGGAAGAGGTGGAGAGGGTTCATTTAGTTTCTGCTTAAAGAAGGCTCTGTCCTATTAAATCAGCCAAAATACTTATAAAGCAAAAATCTCGTTCGAGTTCTCATATACTGTTAAAGCAGAACAGAAAAAATTATCCTTTGGTCTTTCTGCTGCCTGTTTCCTGAAGATATATGATTCCTCTGAGGCCCCATACTTGGACACCTGTGAAAGTAGGGAGTATGAAAGAAAACATTTTGGTTTGCTGACCCGCTGTACCAAGACAAATTATCAAATTTAGTGAGATCTTGAATTTTGAGAATGTTCAGGTGTTACTTGTCTTTGTTTGCTTTAATAGAGCTTACTAAGTCATACATTCATATGAGAAATGTCAGGAGTTTGAAATAAGGCACACAGAAGGGGGGGACTAAAACATCATGAGCCAAAAATGGTTTTATGGAAGAGAAAGATGGAGAAGGAAAAAAAAATTCTCATGGAGCCATATAGGCTATACTATCAAAGTCAATAGAGCATCTCCTGTTGCCTGAAGCGGCGCCGGATTTAGGCACTGACACTGCTGTCAATCTGTAGCCTCAGTACTGCATTCAGCAGTAGTGTGTGCTTTATAATGCCGATGTAGATATTCAGTTCCCAGATTCAATTTCATGACCCTTATTCTGTTCTGATTTTCCTTCAAGTTGAGCAATGCAAAGAGAGTAGATAGTTCCTCCTTTCTCTAATCTGCATCACACTTGGCTTGTGCGGAAGCCACAGCTTTGTTCCATGGGTACAGCTGAAGTTTATCTGTCTTTTAACCAAAGTCGCTTCCACTGGAACATTTCTTAATGGAAGCACTTCTATCACAGTTAAGTTGGTAACAAGTTATTTGACAGCTTAAATTTTGAGCTAAGCATAGTAGGAACATTTTCAACATACTTTATCTTACCTGTTTCTAGCCCTTCAGCATGAGAGATTTCTTTTTCTCTCACTCAGACCTTCTAGATTAGTGGTTTGCTCAAGAGCAGGAGGCATCACTCCAGCTGGAGAATCCAGTGCCATTGCAGTCAACTTAACTGGGAGTTGTTCTGCATCCTCACACCACTTGTATGTGGGATGTCTAATGAAACTGGGTGCTACTGTAAATGATAAAGGAGCTTTGTTTTTTAGTGTCCAGATTCAACTCATTCATCAAATGTGATGCATTTTATTATCCTCATCAGCTCGTGCTTTTCCTGAGGGGAAAAAAATGCCAAATCTCATTTTATAGAAGTCAGAATTCCTTCTAAATAGCAGTTCTCATATTTAGCCAGTGCTGTGAAAGATTTTCACTATACATTTATGCGCTGAGGAACACATCGGCCACACCAGTATATTTTTCAGTAGCATCTTTTTGTCTGAGATTTAAAAGGATCCACCTGTAAGTCCTGGACTGACAGACATGCTCCTGAAGGAGATATTACTCTTTCAAGTTATCCCCAAGAGCTGTATCCAACCACAGCATACTGTAGATGGTACATTTTCTTGTGCATTGCAGCTTTGCCAGTATTTGAATACAAGCCATAATTCAGCGGGAGCATAAATAACTTCCATTCAGAGAGATAGATGCTGTGGTAGCAGGCCAAATTGTAAGCCTTGTCAGTGCTTGCATTTTCACTTTATCAGCCATGCAGCATAATATGATGCTCCTTATTTAAATCTTCCATGCAGATGTCATACTGGGTTAATTGACAAGGCACTGGATTCGATCGTATGTATAACAGTGTAGTATCCATTGATTCTTGGGATAGCATGGATGTGGATGTACTGATCAGGGGGTTGTGATTTTCAGCAGTAAGAGATTAAAGAGTCTGTGGGTCAAAATGTAAATTCAAGCTCTGAGGGGTAAGAGTTAGCTTACATGCCAGCTTAGATTGATACAACAATTCTTTGCAGGAATGAAGCACAACTGGCTGTAAAACACTTGTCCTTTTACCTGAATTGTTTTAGAATAGCACATTTTTATGCTGAGTGAGCAGCATGCTGTTAAGAATCTGTACCAATGTAAACACAGAGAATGGCAGCTTTGTGTTGGTCGTTGTCATGCAGTATTTCACACTTGTTGAAATCATTTCGTGTTCAACCAGGTTGCTTTGGCTTTCTCAGTCTATTAGCAAAGACTAAGAGAAGGGCAGCACCAAAAAGGAGATGAAACTCCCAGCTCTCCAGATACCATCTCAGGGATGGCAGTCCTGTTGAACCAGAATTGTATATCAGTGTTTCGTAATTTCAGCTAATTAATGCAAATTCATTTGCTGTTTCACTTTTTTTCTCTGAAGTTCATAGTTATGTTGCTGAACTTGTATATGAACTTTTGCCACACTCAGTCAGAGTAAGCAAGGAAAGAAAAGAGAAAAACCGAGGGAAGTTTTTATAAAAGAGAACATGGGGAAAGACTATAATGAGATGAGAATTAGGAAGGAGAAATAGGAGACGTCAAGAGCAAATGATTAAGGAAGAAAGGGAACAGTATATCACAGGCTACACAAGATCAAAACGAGGCAAATATAACCAGTATAAAGTAGAATAGGGAAAATTAATACAGAAGATGGAAAAAATAAGAAACGCTTTTCATTTCTCGCAGGAATATTTTAGGTTCATCTGCAGCAATCATACTTGCTGCAATTCCCTGTGTTTGGCTCATACCTCAGAATTGCACCTCTACATAATGACTTTCCCCCTTTCGTTTTGGCACCTGGCTTGTTCTCATATAGGACCAAGCCTCTTGAGGTCACTGAGGAGAATTGCTTTCTAATAAAGCTCCTCCATACCAGAGTTCAAAAGCTCTCCCACATTATAGTGCACAATGAAAACTGACACCATCAAATGGCTTTACTTACCCTCTATTTTTTTTATGTTACACACTTTTTTAGCATCTCCATATCTGACTTTCTGCTGAATATTGAACATATGGCGTGAAAAAGTAAGCTATAACCAAACATATGTGTATATAAACCAAATATACAGCAAAGAGTTTTGTAAGATTTTGTTGTTGTTGTTGTTGGTTGTTTTTTTTCTAATTGTGTGAGAATAAGCAGATGTGAGAGCTCCCTCTATTATGAACATTTATATGAGCTGTGTGGTCAGAGGTGCTTAGCAGTGAATTTGGCTCAGGGCAAGGGAACAACAGCAGCAATGTGAGGGGTGATTTACTCCTGTTAACACTTTTCAGAATTGGCAATAAAATCAGTTCAGTGCTCTTAAGACGGGAAGGGCTGTATTTTAAGCAAAATATGGAAGATATGTTACCAATCTGAAATGCAAGTGAGTGAAAAACTGTTTATTATTAATACTTTTAAAATTCCATATTATATTTCCAGCAAGTGAATGGTAATGAAAAGGCTGCTCCCTGTTCCTAGAAACGATTACATTTCTTTGCCCTTCTGGTTTGGCTGCTTTTAGGCTATTGCGTATGTAAAACAGAACATCTCCTAAACCGTCATTTACTAAACAGAATCTCTGGATTCCGATCTCATGCTACACAAGGAGGTAAATTGTATTCTGTGTAAGCTTTAAATGTGAACATAATGGAAGGAGGATGTGCACCAAGACAAAGTCACACCTCCAGAAATAACAGAATTGGGAAGTTTGAGATCGCTTAAATTTGAATTTTCATAGGTGAAATGTAGAATTCCAACATGAAAAAAATCAACTTTCATTAGCCCCACAGGTATATATTTTTGCTATCTGAATGTTGCTCTTCTTTCTTAGTAAACCCATGTGCCAGAGTTTGTTGAACAAGAAGGACAGCTCAGCCCTGAAATGCAGGCAGTGATGAAGTCATGACCACATCCAGCTGTGCTATCAGTAAGATAGGTTGGGTCAGATGCATGACTGTAACTCTGACATATGAGCACGTAGGGTGCGTAGGATAAGCCTTAAGGAGGCTTACAGGAGCATAGGTAAATCTGTGCTCTCGTGAGAGTTGTATCTTTGGGCTGTAGACTAGCTCCATGCAAAAAGCATGCTTTATTAGGTGGTGATAGTCAACTGTTGATGTATCACAAAGTACGCACAAGCCATAGCATTTGTATACTGCATATTATTTATGGACAGAAGCAGTCTTCTATGATAGCCAGTAGCTTAGAGGAGTAACCAGTTTAGGCACAGGAAATACACCAAAATTTGTAAGTGCAGTTTTTGCTCCTGTGGGCACAGATACTTCATCTTTTCAGTTATATTAGAGCTGCTGAGAATAGCTACAGTTGTTGCAGTACAGGAATGACTGCAAGGAGTCACTGCAGTGAAGTTTGACCCTTGGTGATGCATTAGAGTTAGAAATGCAAGACCAAGCAAGAGAAAATCCACGGACAGTAGTAGCATGTGAGGATGAGTACAACATTAAACTCTTGGACAAGGTTATTTGAATTATGATAGATTATTCCAAATGAAGGGAAGAAAGGGGAAGTTTGCTTTACATCCTGTGCTCTGGGAGTCGGTAAAGATCCCAGCTCATTCCAACCTAATACATACAGGCTCCTCACTGGGAGGAGAATCACTGTGTGTTTGCCCAGCTGCAAGATGTGTAGAGCTCTGCCTGCTAATTGAGGGCGCAGGGACAGCAATAACTTGCTCCAGAGAACTTGTAATAGCATCCCTCTGTTCACAAGTCACGATGGTTGTAGCACGTACTCTGAGGCTACACTCCTGGCACTGCTTGATGGCCATGTAGAAAGCTGTAGCATGCAAGCTCTGAATGTCATAGCAGAGAACTTCCTCCTTCAAGAAGTTGTTTCTTTTCTGAAATTCACCATGGGGATGCGCGTGAAAAAGCCAGGAGGACTGGGTAGGAGCAAAGGAGTAACTTTTCTCAGAAATTATGAGGTAATTGTCTTTTCTCTCTGGAACCAGACATGGAAGTCCCTAGCAGACAGAAAGCCTTGGTGTGAAAGAGTAATTCTTACAGGGGAAAAAAAAATCAGCTGAAAAAAATGGAACCAGTAAAAGATGCTTCTTCTGAGGAACTCTGTGCAAATGTGCTTAGCTGCTAAGCACTCGGAAACCAACCACACACTTGTCCAAATCCTGTTGTGAGAGGGACAGCAGGCTGCCCAGCCTGTCTGTGGAGGAGGTTGGAAGGGGTGGAGCTGGGGTTTTCCCGTGAGTGATTTGCAAAATCCGAAGGGAGCCCTATTTATATGCTGGGGGCTAGATGCCCAGTTAGGTAGAATTTAGATAGAATGCAGTGTTTTGTGCGGTGCCATGTCACACGGAATATATCCTTCCTAGAGATCTGCGCCTGGTACCTGCATTGTTTTCCTCATTCATCATACACCAGGCCTGCATTAGTGACAGCACCATAGGAAATGTATTCTTCATGCTAAATTGCATATATCTACCTGTCAGAAGCCCACATGTTGCCCCAATAAAGGCCAAGGCTTAACTGCCTCTCAGTAGTCTGGTGCAGAATCACATATTACACAACTACCTTCTGTGTTCAAATGAGCCAATACCTCAGATAGTAGCTGTTGCAAACCAGGATGGCAGCTGTCTGTGAATATAATCACTACTGAAGACATACTGCCAGGGCTCCCGTGTCCTGCTTGCACAGCTAGGGGCAGAGCACTCAAATATTTCTAAAGCTAGATATGCAAATGCATCTGGAATGAAGCCTTTTACAGTTCTGCTCTCATTAACCTGATTTGCATATGTAAATGACCTCTTGCCACATGATAATGAGGTCTGCTCATGCAGAGATGTTCAGCGTATAAGGAGAGGGTTTTCAGTGACAATCACAGCATTTAGGCCAAAGCAGCTGGAACAGGGACAGGACCAAGAAAAAGGTAAAGGCAGGCTTCAGGGATAATAAGGTAGAGAAGTAGGAAGAGAAGAAAATCAAACGTTGCAGATGTCTCCTCTGAATGCCAAAAGCATCGGCAGTTCTAGTGCCTCGGCTTTTATTGGAGCCATTTCATAGAGGTGCCTGGGAAATGAGAGCAGCTGGAGGACGCTGACAATTAGGCAGTGACCTGTGGCATGGAGCTACCCAGAAGATTGCTGTTTGGCTGTCCTGGGCCAGCCTGTGGTCTAACATTTACTGCATGGTTTAAGGAAGCAATCACTTCCAGCTACTCCTGAGAGCACCAGCACAGAGAATGGAGAGCTGGGCATGTGGTGGTGGGTCATTCCTTATTATGATAACGCTGCTCAGATTCTCACCATAACTGTGCCTCACTTGATGCATTTGGTAGCAAGACGAAACTTCTCCTCAGTTACTCTCCATAAATACTCTGCCACTTTTAGAGAAGTGACTGTTCATCTCCTGAGTGCCTTTTTATTTGCCATGTTTAAGCCTTGGTTCCTAGTTCTGTTACAGGATACAGCTGCTGACAATTGCTGACTTAAAGCTTTCCAAAACCTATCTGACTACACACGGTGCTCACCCAGCTCAGAAAAAAAGTACTGATCAGTTCCACCTGCTCACCCAATTTGTCAGGTAGGAATACAGCTGTAGTTTCAAAGGAGAAATGGCTGTGGAGACCAGGTCTCCTGAAAGTCCGCTGGAAGCCCATAGGGTTGATGGTCAGTATCTGCTGTTGCCTAAAACAAAAACTGTGGGCTACTTCAGGATTTGCTTGTGTAACAGCTTTCATATATCTGGTCAATCAACTGACAGTTCTTGATATTTGTACTATGGAAAGTGGATGTGGTTGGTTCCTTTTTGTCACTGGAAAATAAGAAAAAATAGTAGCTGGGATCAAATGAACAGGGACCTGTTCATAGTTGGGAAGTAACCAAACTGAAGTTAAAACAAGTCTAGTGTGGATGCTCATCACAGTCAGTAAACAAGAAGCTGTGTTCCCACCTTGGTAAACAAGCTGAAATTAACGTTAAGTTAAAATAAGAGTGAGCGTAAGGCAACTAGGATATTAAATTAATTTAGGAAGTGAATTCAAGTTTGTAGAGGAAAGTAGTTCATTTCACAGCTACTTCTGGTTCTCTCCTACTATTGTCAAAAGGAAGATAATGTATTTGAGAGGCAGAGAAACCTGACATTTCATTACTTGTCCACTGTTGGCAGAACATATGCAGTATGAGTACAAGTAACGGTTAACTTAAAAGCACTAAAAGCTGATTGTCAAACATGCCCCATACTTTCTGCGTATCAGTAGGCAGTTCCTGGAGTGGTCACTGGCCCAAGCCCAACTCATCTGTGTTCCACCAGTCACAGAGCAATAAGTATAAAGGGAATAGATGGTGTAATCTCTCCCCATCGTGTCCACCAGCTTAAACATGAGGCAAAATCCTTCTGTGTTCACAAAGTCAGTATTGTATTTCCCAGTCAGTAACACCATCCAGACTCGTGTATGTCCATTCCTAAAAAGCTTCCAGGTCTGGTTGCTAATTTTCTAATGTTACATCCCAAAGCCCTCTCAACATTGTTCAGATTTTAACAAAAGCAACAGTATTGCCTATCTATGCTAATATTAATTTGCTTGATGATTGCGAGGAAAGATTAATGTTCAGAATGACCTACAAATGAGAAGTGTCTGAACAGCATAGTCTGGACCTGGTGGCTTATTCGTATAAATAAATCAGAAGGATCTGGCAGAGCACACAGGGTCCTTTGAGTGTTTCTATATAGCCTGTCTGAGAAGCAAGTCCTTAACCACACACTCAAACAACCTCTGGGAGCACTCAGTCAATTTGGGCAACTAACAACCTGTCCTAAAACTGAGCCTTCAAGCATTTGCCATTCAAAAAAGGCTGCCAGCCAACTATGCCAAGAGTTCATGGAAATTCTTACTTACAAGGTGGCATCTTTAGAACACTTTTTCTTTATTTCAGTTATTTAGCAGTCAAAGTATTTTTGTTTTTTTTTTTTTTCCTTGCTTGTAGGGACTTTAATCAGACAAGTTTTATGGGGCTATTTCAAGAGAAGGCATTTAATTAATTCCAGACCTTCCTCCTGCTCTGCTTTTGTTCATCTACATACCTGTCTGTAACAACTGAGGTAAAAATCCTACGAGACTTCTAAGAAGCTTGGTTCATCTTTCATTAGATCAAGGCAGAACTGAACCATATTCTCACATTGCTAGACATTTTCTGAACTAGGCTTTTCCCAGTCTCACTGGGGTATGCATGTGAGCTGAAAGCTTCAGAACACATTAAGATTTCATGAGGGCCTAATTCTGTTCTCCCATACACTTCCTTGAATCTCCAGTGCTCAGTGCCTCTGTTTCATCACTTCAGTGAGAATGCTTCTCAGAAGGGCTACAAGAAGCCAAGCTCCATTGAATGGAATATCCAAAAATTGATGTTCTAGACGTGAAGTTTGTGATTTTTATCTTCAACAGACAAAAGGTTAGTGTCATGACTTCACTCCTATTAGATAAGTGTTTTGGACACAGGAAAGACATTTTGGCTTATACTAAAAACTTTTCATCCAAATGTGCACTTCTCTCTGTTTTAGGAAAAAAAAAAAAAAAAAAAAAAAACTGAAGAAAGCATTTGAGGGATCTTACTTTGTATTAAATGGTCAATGTCTCTTCATGATTTTGGCAGGACTAGGTTTCATCTGGTACTTCTGTACGAGCTTATGCAAGAAGGCACAGAATTCTTACCTTCTTCATCTGTCCTATGTTAGAATACAATTGCAAACTTCATACCAGCTCAGAACAGGACCTGAGCATCTTGCAGCCCAGGGCTCATCTTGGATTTGTGTTCAGCATGTTACTGGAAGAGCACACAAGACAAAATATATGTATATATGTCATAGAATCGGTGCCCTGCCCCCACAAAGAGCTGTAGGCACCTCAGTTTCTCCTTTTCTTGTCAGAAGCAAACAACAGTTTCATCACCAGAAAAATAAATGCTGTGGTTTTAAGTAAAATAGCTGATGAGAAACCAAGTAGATGGAAGAATTCTTAATTAAGTAATTAAACAAATAAGGGTAGATGATTGCATGATGCAAGACGATGAACAGAACAGAAAAAGTAGGTCAGGAATTTCTGTTCTCCCTATATCATGACTAAAGAAAAAATGACGTGCAGTGAAGCTCACAGGTGAGGAATTCAAAGCTAATGAGGAAATGGTGCCAGATAACCGGTAATTAGCTTGTGAAGACTTTCACTCCTGGACACCCCCAATGCCAAGAATTTATCAAGTTTAGCATCAAGACTAAACTATCCAGAATTTTCATATGTAGAGATAATAACAAAGAGAATTAAACTTTGATTCTGGCTTTAATCCAGTTTTAACTATGAAGGTGAACTTCTTTAGCTTTTTCATCCTCCTTCAAGCTATTTGGTAACAGCCTGAGACAGGTCATTGAATCAGATAGATAGGGTCCACTGTGGTGATTCTTGTACTCTTACACTCCCAGAAAAATTTTCTTTATATTCATTTTGGGGTGCAGGACAGCATTCTATCCTAGAGACATTTGCAGTCCAGGTTTGCTCTAAGGGCTACAGCCCCTTGTAAATGAACAAAGCAATAGAGTTTCTCAGCAGCCATAGGAGATACCCAGCTGGAGTAGGATTTGGCCACTATAACAAATATCAGTTATCAGATTTTCAGAGGCATCCTTATTACCTGTCGTGGAAAATGGGCCATCTGTCTGTTGATCTCTAAGCCCCTGGGATCCTCCTCATGTCACCAGGAGCTCAAAGATCTGAGATCTCATTATTGCTGCTGTTCCATCAGAGTAGATTTGCTGCAAATGCACATTTTTTCTACACGTTACATATTATTCCAGACATTCAAAACCAACTCTCTCAAGCTGGCCCAAGTGTATTATGATGCATTTAAATCTGATGTAAATCATAAATTTACCGAGGACAAGCTGCTTTATATTTTCAATAAACTTTTGGTTCACGTTCTTCAAGTGTGCTTTACAGCTTTACACACCTTCATCAAAACCAGATGATTTGATTCTTTTCCATATTCACAGTACAGTTAGGTTTTCCTGCATGTTTACAGCAGCTATTAAAACAGATGAAAGTCACCACGGCCTTCAGAAGGATCAAGGTAATCACATCCACCAGTAAAACACATTAATTTTCAGCCCCTTCTAGCAAGATACACAATAAGAGAATTGTCAAGAATCAAAACCATTGGATACGGTTGTATAACCCAGAGTGTGGGGATGGAGGGCTCTAACAGCTTGGTGGCATTTTTTGTGACAGAGGTGATGACAGAGACTGACTTCTTGTCACAGTAGAACGAGAGCTACCTGGTGAAACTGACAGTACCAATGGCAGTTCAACTGGCTGTTAAATCCAGATATTATTTTTCTGTTCCTAAATAAATACATTTTCTTTTCTCCTTCCAGGCTTTGCAGCTCTGGGATTTACTCACATGCATCCTACCTGACATGAGATGCTGAAATGCACTCACACAGTAAAGGAATCTTCATTCAGCATTAATATGAAAGGATATATCTCAACCAAAACCAATGCAGTCTGCTTACGGCAAACCAGGTTTGGATTTTACTTGAAGATTTTGAAAACATCAGCATCTATCAAAGAAGGTACAGATCTCAGATTCTCTGTTGTAAGAGCACAGTGTTGTTATGTACTGAAAATATAAACTCCCAAGTGATAGAGATTACAGTCTGGAGTCTACCAATGCTTTTAAGCCTCTTCCAGCAAGAAATAAAAGAAGGCAATTGTCAAGAATCCAAACTACTGGATACAATTATATCACCTGGAGCATAGAGATGTGAAGTTTTGATGATCTCATTACCTATTGGTATCCATTTGGAGTTATTCGCAGTAATACCTCACCATGACAACTTCCTTTGTTGGCAGAAATGAAAGTTTGGAGGAAATTTCATTTGAATATTAATTATTTCTTAAACAAATTCACTTAAGAATAAGAGATCTTACTCATACTGAACGGAACCATTTGTAGTGCATGTAGCTCTTGTGAAAACTGAGACATTTAAGCTCTGTCTCTACTGAGAAGAGTGCTTCACATGACATGCCTTAAAGTCCTGTCTGTGCTAGCATCCAGACCAAAGACCTAGCTGAAGCATTCAGGCATGTGTTCGTTGGAAACACAAGCATCAAAGCGACAGGAAGAGGAAGCGCCTGGTTCTTACCCTGATATGGAGTCAGGATACGGTTGTAGTGCGCACCTGGCCCCAGCAAGAGGTATGCCACTTTTGGTATAGCTACTGTTAGAAGCCTGGCAGTCTTTTTGATGGTAGAAATCATAGTCCTGTACCCCATCTCCTCATCCCCTTTTCTGGAATATGACTGTATCCTCTCCTCTGCACTAGCGCTTCCAGTCATCTGACTGCTAACTCAATTGCTCAGGTCACTACATTCCATTTTTCCTTCTGTGTAAGCTCTCTGCCACTTTTGTGAGCTGGATGACTTGCTGACAGCAAAGATGAGCGCAGCAGGGGCAAGAGAGAGAGAGGACAGAGCAGGGAGCAGGAGGAAAGATGAATGGAGCAGGATTTTCCCTGTTGGCAGCTGCAAACTGCACATCAGCTCAGCCAAAATATGAAACCTCACTCTCCTGCAGCGTATCGTCTGGGCATGCCCAGTAGATGTGCTTCCTAGTTTTACTTACAACTACATACCTTTTAGTCTTTTCACCTTATGTACTTTTATAGAATGTTGTAACACAGTCACTTTAAATCTAAAGGTGTTTCCCCTTCCTGAGCATGGTAGAGGCTTTGGAAAAACTTGTTCACAGAAGGGGAGGAAGAAATATAAAAGAGCAAGAGAAGACATTGGCCCATAAAGAACCAAATTATAGACGGTCTCCTTTTCCAACATTTTGGAAAAATCAGGTTTACTTAATAAAAAAAAAAATTAAAAAAAAAAGGGTTTAAACAGCCCCTAAGCATCCATTAACCTAAGTAATCAACACTTCCACAGCAGGTCCCCGGAGGTCTTGCTGACCTTGGCAGCATTACAGGAGGGGGAGGGCACATTTTTTTTCGCACACCTCACTGTTCTTCTGCAGTTTCTCTAGTATGAGGGAAACTGAACAGGTCTTTCATTAACAGAAGACAAGCATGTCTTTCCCTTGTCCTTTTTTCTTTTTTTTTTTTTTTTTTTTAAGTAAAGGTAATTTCTTGGGTTTTGTAATGCTTTCCAACGGAAAGAGTCCCAAATAACTTTGCAAGATATTTACAGGAATCTTATCACCCACCAGTGAAATACGGCTAGCTCTTCAGGTGAGTGTTAGCACTGTCTTCTGCAGCTTTACAGTGGTGTTACAATAAAATTAAGGACAGAAAGAGAGAATCTTATAGCTATTTGAAGCTGCTGTGGATTTACAATAGCTCAGTTATACGAAGTGATCTACCCTAGAAATTTGATAGAACACTGCAGAAAATGCTCCAAGCTGACATCAGGAACCTGCTGAATTTGAAGAAACAGGAGAAAGAGTAGCTACCATCAAGAATCTCTGTTACATATTCCCATGAGTTGGTTTCTTTCCCTAGTTATCACCAGTTTGGGGGCTTTTACTTTTAACTCTTTTTTCCTTTTAAATCTTGCACTTCCATGTTGACCACTTTAAAAATTCAAAGCTCCAATTCTCCTTTGTTTTAATTGGAATTAAACTTCTGGTTTTAAAGAATCAAAACTCTTTACATAATCCCAAAGATAGTATAAAACATTTTAATAACATCATTTTACATATGGGTAGCTTGTCCTAAGTATACACTAATTCAAGAAGACTGTCACTGGTTGTGCAGCTGTTTCATAGAAGGTAGATGTGAGTTCCTAATTCACTAGCATGTAGTTGAAAAAGTTGACTTTTAGTTTCTTTCATGCTGTTTCCTGCCATTACACAAGTTGCTCAGGAAATATCTGTTACTCAAGTAACACTGTGGATGAAAATGATGAAATTTCTCCAACTGTGTTGCCTAAAATAAATGGTAGTTCAACCATGGGCACCCAAGCCATAGCATATGACAGTCTTTTTTTTTTATTTTGTCTTTGATGCTTTCAATAAGCTTTACCAATTCAGTAGGACCCAATATGATCAACACGGGGTTGTTCTCTAAGTTGTTGTCTATGTTGGCCAGTTCTTGAGATACTTATTGTACCATACTATACCAACATGTAGATCTTGTTCAGTAGAAGACAGTGCTGAAAAAAGTTTGAAGAAAAAAGCATTCATGCTTCCAACTCAAATTAAGCTACATCTCAGTAAATACATAAGCACTGTTAAAACACAACGGCCAACAGGGAACCGAACAGAAGCACAAGACTGCAGAAAGACTGCAGGAGTTTCAAGAGAGACTTGCTAGAACAGCAGTCAGTGGGGCTCTTCAGCCTAACACAAGCAGCCACAGGCTCTTCTAGAGATGTTAGTTTAGCATGCAGTATGTCAGGCTCTAGTCTTGTGATTAAACGAAAGTATTCATTGCTGACCATGAAGCCATGTTTTTTATGTCCAGCAATGTTATAGAGCGGCTCAAACACTGCCTATGTCATCTAGTTTTGCTCTCCACTGTGACTTCTCTTCCAAACTCCTTGACCATGCAGTTTCCAAACTCCTCGACCATGGAGTCCATTACAGTTTGTGTAAGAAGTTTGCCAAAGATTTGTTTTATTTGTATAGTTAAATTTAACTTTGTCAGTGTAATGTGATATCCCAAGTGAAATCCAGCCTGCTCTAGAAAAGTAATCTGTGCTTTCTTAAAGTTTATGGCAATAAACTGGCAAGGGAGAGGTCAATACAGCACAGTGACCATCTTCTATAACTCTAAGGTGAATTTGTGCCTTTCTGTATCCTCCTGAATGCATCTTTGAAGACAAGAGTTCTGTAAAATACTAGTAAAGTCTTTGCTTTAGGCATCACCAATGTCATGCATATAAACAACTATCTGTACCTTTTGCTTCACACAAGGCTTAAAAAAGATGGAGCCTCAGTTGTGAGCTGCAGTACTGATCAGCAGAAGACTTCTCTCCAGAACTCCTATTTGCATTCCTAGGCCATGCAGGATTCATTCATGCTTCCAGTAAAACTTAGGACCATGCATAGCCCCAGTTTCAGAAAATAGTTGCTTAACTCTATCTCTGTCACAGAACAGGAAACAATTAGTGTGGATCAGTGATACAGAAAAGCTCCACTAGTCTTCAAATTTACTTTGAAGTTTTCTTAGATACTTTGCAGAACAAGAAATATACATGCACCTCAAAAAAAACTTTGAATTGAAAGACTTCACTAAAACATCCTATTTCAGCTGCTTTCTTTTGATGTGGGCAGAAAAATATAAACAGCCATGCACATACAGGGGAAGGAAGAGACAACACTACAATTTGGGGGGGTTCAATTCACAATTTTATCATACAGTAATGCAATTTTGTAGACTTTGATTCCTTACCAGTGTTACAATGTGTTCGTTGCAAGACCATCTTTCTAGTTTCATGGCATGCTTCAGGTGGAGTTTTATAAGTGTAAAAGGGGAGAATGTATTTTTCTCTTGTTCACATGTAAGTGCAAAATCAGCTTTTCTCTCAAGCACCACAGATAATCATGAACAGCTCAAAATCTCATAAATACACATGGGTTGTACATTTCAAGAAAAGCTAAAGTGAGGGAGAGATAAATGAGTGAGAGATTAATGTTTTATGTTGCTTGTTTTTTATTTCATTGCTAGAAACTGCTGTCTCTTTACATTTGCTTCTCCTGGAAAAGAGGTTGCACTCAGTGGCTAAATCTGTCCTCTCAAGGGAGCACACATTACTACTGCAGCAGCAGAGGTGGAAGCAGCCCAGGCCCAGAGTAAGTCTCAGCCAGTAATCACTGGCCCTTTTCTTAATGATAAGAATGCAGTTCCAATGTATTCTTGGTTTATTGCTATCCCATAATAAGAGAAAGGGGAAAAAAATAAGTGAAGTTACAAGAACTGAATGATAAACTATGATTTAGCATATAAAGCCAAGATTGAAATTAACTACCTGCTAAAAGATTTGCTCAGATCTATGCAGCAGTGCTCATGCTAACTTCTTGCACTGTTTTTAACCTTCTTTGCTCTGCTTTAGTACTGATTCCAGACCTGTAGCTCTGCAGTTTCCAGAGTATTTCAGTATATAGTATTAGAATTTGGAGACAGCACACTTTTTTTGCTAGTACAGAAACTTCCATTTGCCTCAGTACTTTAATTTTGATGTACTGTTTTTTTCTATTCACCTTTCCTACCATGATAGTTGTTTGACATTGAGGAGAAGCAGTACACTGAGTAAGTAATTTAGAGATGGCTTTGGATCCTTCCAGCTCCCTTTATTATATACAGCAATATATTTAATTAGTTCGTCATAAGAGGCCTTAGTACAGCCTTCATTATTGTTTGCCAGC
Organism: Lagopus leucura; assembly: GCF_019238085.1. NCBI lineage: Eukaryota > Metazoa > Chordata > Aves > Galliformes > Phasianidae > Lagopus > Lagopus leucura. The sequence continues at coordinate 52,809,613 of NW_024962252.1, read as the reverse complement.
TGTCCACATGTGGAAGAGAACCTTCATGCCGCTACTTCCAGAGTCTATCAGCCCACAGGCCACAACCTGTTATTTAGAGGCCCATGTGTATGAAATGGTTCTCCTCTCTCTCTTCCCTGGAAACTAGAATGTAAAGGCATTTGTGTTTTCCCCAGAACTTCCTTCAAATGAGTATTTCCCAATTGAGAAAAGCCCCAAAAACATAGACAGAGCTACATTATATCCATGGAGCTCAACTGCAGAGACAAAGAAAGGAATACAGTTCTGAAAAGTACAGAATCTGAGCAGCTGCCCCAAAATGAAAAAGAAAATTTTAAGGTGACTTGCATAGACAGATTCTACTGAAAGCATCCAAATAATTTAATTTTGCTTCAAATGCTGTGGCAATTAATCAGAATATGACATAAATAAGAGTCTAGCCTTTGTCCAGTCATGAATAAATATTGTCATTAGTTTAGTGTCAGATGTGTGCTGAGGGACACATAATACACCTGAACATCACCCCAGATTTGGAGACAAAAGTATAATAAGGTTTTGGAACTTTGGTTCAGATGTTTATGTGGATTACTTTCATTTACAAGTCTTTCAGCCTTGTTTTGTTTTGTGCCGGAGTGATCAAAAATACCTTGCAATTGGCTATTCTCATCGTGTTTTAGTAGTTGAGCTCCCATTATTAGGTAGAACTGGAGAGTGACTAAAATAATAATACAAAATCTGGATTAAACAAAAATCCCTCTGAGGACAGTGGGTAGAATAGGTGGGCAGGTCTAACAAATACCGATTGTTAGAACTCAGTATGCTGTCTCTTCTACTATCTATTTTCATCACTCTTTTGAAATGAGTCTAGCTAGCTGTAACAGTAGTTGGGCAGCACATCCCACAAGTATAGAAGTCACTGCTATTTAACATGTGCGTTTTCCAGGAGTTGGGACAGGATTTGCATGGGTAAAGTGCAATCTATGTCACACACTCCAGCTAATGACCTAAAGGACTGTGCTCTCAGAGCAGAAGAAGGGAAAATTAATCTTCACTACAGTTGTTCCATTTCTCAAACTTCTTTTCAGCAAAGATACAAATTGTGCCAAATATCTATCAGTTTTATGATGACAAGACCATCAAACTTGTTTCATTAAACACCCTCCCCCCCTCTTACAACTGTCTAAACAAGATTTTTCCATTTAGTACCCTATCAATCCAGAGTTATGATTATTCAGGAACTGAGGGGATCTCTTGTATTTAAATATTAATGTTTGTGTAGTTATTAAAGTATTTGATGATTTGTCCAGGGGCACTGTAAAATTAAATATAGCATGTCATTTATGGTAATACAGAAGAGAATAATAAAAAATCTTTTTCATTCTGGTTTTGTGTCTGGCTCTGCATGTTACTTTTACTGCTTATTTGGTGTCTTAGGGTATTGTGTGTTTTTAAACCCCTTTTAAGTGTAGGATTTCAGAGCATGTTGTTAGGAGCGTATAAAAGATTATCTCCCAAGTTATGACTTTGTGTTGTCGTGTGTGAGCTGCTGTCTGACAGTTATACTGCTACAGGGGAAGACAGTTTTCCAAAAAATACTTACCATGTATTGTGTGTAGCAGTACAGTAAGCCCAGAAATATTTTGAGAAACACTTTGGTCCATGTCGTATTTGCTTTCAGAGATCACTTCAGCTTGCCAGAACAGAAATGTGTGTATGTAACTAGGTTTTTCAAGCTATGTATATGTAAAGAATGTGTTTTAGGCACTCTGCTGTGACTGCCTCATGCTATAAAGAACAAAAAAAAAAAAGGGCAAGAGGGAAAGAGAAGAGCCACTTACTTGACTGGCATTTGTATGTGCACAGGTGTGTAGCTTCTTCATGGGGAAATTTTTTTGAGGTGAGATAATGGAAAAAAAAAACCTATCTATGTTTGGCCCATTCTGCTGGGAAACATCTTTTAGCCCATTTAAAAACAATAGTAGATAAAAATGACTCTCCTAAGGTCACCCAGAGACAGAGCCAGGAATAGAAAGCAGGTCAGATAAATCCAAGTCAAAGCACTTTCTGTGAGACCAGAGCGGTATTTCCTGCTGAAAAAAATAAAATCTTGAACGACTGCTTTTGCCACACAACAGAGGGGTGTTGATTGAGGTGTCCTTCAGCTTTTTCATACAGGTCGGCACAAAAAGATTCTGTGGCTAATGATGGGCAGCTGTCACAGGATGCACCTCTTCCTGGTAAAAATGTGTAGCAAACTGTAATACATTCATAAAAATATGCCTGGCAAACAGAATGAATATAATTACAGCAGAAGCACTTGCTATATTTAAGCCTGATATATTATTTTCATTCTAAGCCTATTTTTAAAGCCAATCATAACTTTGAGTGTATATTTATCTGTATGTGTGTAAGGTGGTACAATTATGGTACACCAGCTTTGTTTATAAATTGCATGCAAGCGAAAGTCAGGACATTCACTTAGTGTTTTTGATATACCTATAATTCATCTATCTTTTTAATATGCAATAGGGAAAATTGCTGTAGTTCATGTTAACTGTGATGGTAAGATACTGGGTGTTTTGTTTTTTTTCCACTGGCTTAACTGGAAGCACTTCACAGAAGGTTTGGGATCCTCATTATGTAACAGCAATTTAGAAAAATTTAATTAAGGATGTGTTCGCATGTGAGACGTCCGGATTATGGTTCCAGTCCAAAGCCCACTGCAGGCGATGGAAGGGCTCCCATCAAGCACATGAATTACTTGATCAAAGCCCAAATGCTTACACTGGAAATAGCACACAAATTAGGGTTACTACCTTTTTCAAAGGATAGATTGTGCTACCACAGTGAGGCTGCTTCCCATTTATAGTGGGCTTGTATATGTTTACATTACACCTTGGTATGCAGTGTGGCTATGCGCTACCACCATGCCCGGGCTGTCTGGAAGGGCTAGAATGGCATTATGGCAAAGTACCTATAGCCTTGGGCTGGAGAGGGCTTTACTGTGAGCATGGAAGAATGGAGACCACATTGATCACAGATGAATGTGGTATGCAAATCTTCGCTCCGTGTTGCAACTGGGCCTTAAGGAACCTGTGCAAACACAGTGAGTGTTTTAGCTCAATTCCAAGCAAGAGTGAAAGCTGCCATCTTGATAAAACAGTTGCAAAATGAACTGGGGTCCATGTGGTGAAAGCCACAGAAAGTCAGCTGTTAGAGGACTGTACTTGCAATTTCCTGTAGGATAGCAAAGAAACGTGAGTGTTTTGTCAAAAATTTTGAAAACCATGCTCTTACAGCCTCAGAACTGTGATAACTTGTACCAAACAGCTCTATCAAAACACACCTTTCGATTTCTGTCTTGGCCTTCCAGTCCTGCCACCTCACTTCACTGTCGGTGCATACCTACTTTTTCGCAATCCAAATCCAAATTCACTCTACCCTGTCTCACCCACCATTTCATACTGTAAATTAGAATCCTTAGCTCTTACCTCACTGTTCCTGAATGTGAAAATATTATTCATCCCTCTTTCTTATACAGGCATTTTCTCATGCCTATGCAACCCAGATGCAAAGAAGTCCTTACAAAAGTCTGCCTGTTTGCTTCATCAACACTCTGCAAATCATTCTTTTCTTCTCACTCTTGTGATGACTAAAATACTATATGAGAATGGTTCAACAGCTGGCGTGCTATGGCCGCCACTTCTTAGAGTAATTGTAATCCTCTCACTGTAACCTCGTGATGTCCCTGTCTCAGTGTTGCATCCATCTGTTGTCTCTTACCAGATACTTGGACTGCAGAGGATCTGGAATAGGAACCAGCAGTTTTTACTTACACAAAAGTGTGCACACAATAACATGCAGGCACGCATGCACGCAAAGGCAAGCACAAATAAGCTTAGGGTTTTACACTCCGATATCCCCACCACCATCACTGCTGCGTCCCCTGACTGCATGAGAAAATGGATAGGAAAAGAATTGTACACAAGGAAAAGAGGTATTTATTCTGGTTTCATATAAGAAATTAATGGTTTTATGTTCAGTTATCAGTGTCTGATTCTCTAGATACACAGATGTATAGGTCATGCATCAGACCTTAAACCATCATTAAAAAGTTAGTGGAAATTGCTGCCCTGTGCACAATTACACTTCTCTAATATTTGAATAGTAATTGCCCACCTCACAAAGGTATTGCCAAGATGAGTTAACTAACTAGTATTTATAAAGCACTGTGAATATGAAAAGAGCTGTATAACTTGTGTTCTTTTCTTTATTTGCTGCTTTGAGAACTCCTTGGAATGGAGAGCAATTGTCATTGCAGATCCCACACGGAGCAGCCATGACAGGCAGCGTCGGCACTAACACCAGCTTTAACCATGGCATGCACCAGCACTGCAGTGTACATTATTCTCAGCTGAGGGGAGGTGACACTAAACGAAACAGTACAAGAAGACAAAACCAAAACAATTTAAAGTGAAGCGTGCCCCAGCCCAGAAGGAACTGTCCCCTTCTGAGCCCTTTTCAGCCTCCTGCACTCTCTGTTGCTGTGGCCTTATAGCTCAGCTCCCATGACAGTAATAGCAAGGCTGGGACAGATTTGCCCCCAAAAGAGTAATACCCCAAACAAGCTGCCCCTCTGCCCCCCTCATTCTGGGGCACTTTCTGTGGAGTACATGCAGCCCTCACCAGCTGCATTAAAGCTCTAAACATGGTGACCTGGTAAGTACCCTTTGTGCTTCTGAAACAGTGCATTTGGGCCTGGTATATTCCTATGTAGCTGGGCATCAGTTGGAATAATTATGTTGGCTTGATTAAAGCTCAGTGGTGAAATAAGCTAATGAAAATAAAATATATTGATTAAAATGACATGTTTTGCTCTAGCACCATATTATCATGACAGGAGCACTGCCATAATTTCCAGTCACAGACAGGACACACACATGTACAGAGCCATTGAGGAAGTTACTACACACACATTAGGTAGGGAGAAATGACTTGATCAAAACAAATGCTGGAGTGAGGACAGATCAAATGATGCCACATGGAAAATTATGGTTTGGAATGAAAAAGTTGTCCATTTAACAGTACATAAAGTCTCTGTAATATGCATAAAATCAGCAGCTAGCAGATGTTTTCTGACACAGTGCATCTGCATGAAGCTGAAGCACAGTCAATTCAGCAATACACAGAGCAGATATAACAGCAGGCTCTCCAGACACAGGAAGGCAGTCCTTTCCTTCTCTAATAATAACAGTAAATAATAACTTATATTAATTAGCAATCGGGAATTTAATGATGGACTCGGATGCAATTCTGGGAGGTATCATACAGAAGATGAAAAGAAAACCTAATATCTTTTGCTAACAGAATGAGAAAAAAAACTTTGGTGACAGCTCCCTGTTTAATGAGATCTTACTCAAAATATCACCTTGTGGTTAAAGTTCTTCATTAACCCTTTCTGCCCAGAGGTATTTTCTTCTTTTAAATCTTATGAAGATTTCTTTAGCCATTTTAACTCTGCAGAAATGCAAAGGAAAGTATTTTTCTTCATTTTAAAATCATTTTGCACGTTTGATTTCATAGAGGCAGATAAGTTTTGAGACAGTTTTTGTTCTCAGTGTGATGGTTGATTTAAATAATTTACATATCAGTGACATTTTTCTTTTTTTCAGCTGGGAGCAAGTGGAGGAAAACGTTGTATGGTTCTGTCTCTAGTATCCTAAATAACCATTCATGCCTATCTGTGACACAATGTAGGCCACACACACAGACAATGCAGGTCTTCATCATTTGATCTCAGCTCTTCTGTTATAAAACTCAGTGACTGAGAGACTTAACGTGTCAGAATTTATGCTTAAATGGTCATGATTATCATAACTGATAGAGATGCGAAGTTCTCAACACTTTGAAATATTATTTCACGTCCCCTGCATGTTCAAGCAACAGCCAGCATACAGGAGGATGGTGATTATCCTAGAGTCCACTGGCACTTGTGACAAACTAAGTTTTTCCATGTCAACAGGACTGAAGCCAATTGAATGAAGAACCTCAGTAGCAGCCTGACTTGACCAAACCTTGTCAAGAAGCATTGAATCTTGGGCACAATGACATTCTGCCTTGGATGTATAGCTATGTTTTTGTGGATTTCAAAAGTCATATGCATCAGGGAAGGAAACTTTACAAACTTAAATCTTGCAAAATTCAGTTCTTATACTACAGAATACAGATCATGTATCTTCTAAAGCCACTCTTTAACGATTTTTAAGATTCTCGTCAACTTTCAAAGCCTTTTGTCAGGAAGCTTTTCAGCTGACAGTATCATGGCTTCTCAAGGCATCTCTCTGAAACACTGTCTGCAACAAGAATAAGAGATGTCAGCAAAGGAAGCAGAGGGCTGGATGTGGAACTAACTTCCTTTTGAAAGCATCAGAATACTTACAGATCTTCCTGCCATGAGACCACTTTTTGTCCAACAGACACAAGAGAAATACAATACTATAAATATGATAGACAAATTCAGTGCTAACAGGAAGATATAAATGTAGGGGAAAAAAGGAAGATGTACCTTTGTGCATAAGTTCTGAAGTATATTAGATACCATGGAGGCCAGTTGAATACAGCTGCCTTAAGAGAGACCATGGATTAAGTTTTACGTGACAGTTTTAGAGCAGTGAGGAGAAAGAAGCTTTAAAACAGGACACGCACACCTCGGAAAAGATTGTCAGAGGCAACAGTGAAAAATGAGTGTATGCAGAAAGCTTGGTTAAACTAAGCTCACTATGAACTTTTTCAGACAACAGTGCTTCACTTCTTCAGGAGCATCTGCAGTATTGCCATCACTACCACTGGTTACCAATTGCCCAGGAGTTTGTTAGTAGAAAAAGGAATTATTTTTGCTCAGAACACTTTATTCTTATTGAGTGTGAATTACTGAAGTGTTGCTGAGAAGGTCTCATCATCATCTGATTGTACCTTTTCACAACCAATGAGATTACCATCAGAAACAAAGCTGCTCAGTCCAAGTAATATTTGGTAATAAATTGATTACAGACTTAACACTAATATTTTACAGAAAAAGAAATCAATGAAGTATCTACCATTGCTCAAAGTCTCACATTAGAAAGGCATGCAAAATAATCACTAAATGATTACAAATGGCAACTGGGCAGGACTGTGTGAAATCAACTTTGTCACACATAGGAATTACAAAGTGCTTTACACACACCTTGAAAGTCACAGCTTGAAAAACAATGACTGCAGACAACCATGTGTGGTAACTGGGTTGTGAAGGTCTTGCTTGCAGAGTAATTGCTATTTATAACAGTCACTAATGAGCTTAAATCTCCCACCCCCATATTTCACATTTAGTATTCCTTTTCAGATCTACCATTGCTCTGTCTTCACAAATTCTGAAGGCTCCTGAGAGACTCCTTCCTCGCTCTGTGCCCATACCTGCTGCTGCTCCTCCCATGGCACTCGCACCAAAGACATACACATAGAAGCGCACCAGGGTATGCACTCCACAGTGAGGGAAATAATGCCAGTGTGATAAGAGGCTCAGGTTGCAGATCTCTTCCCTACCTCTCTTTGTATGCTATGGAGATCTTCACCATACGATGGTAAAACAGGCTGGGAGCCTGCCTGATAGCCCCCAGACCATGGGGCTTTGTGAAAGATTCCCCAGTGAATTGTCCAGGCACAGATCCTGCTGGCTGTCCTGTATCAGAACAAAAAGGGAAGACCCATTCACATTTTTTCCCTTCCTGAAAGAAAGCAGAAAAATTCCTTCCCTCTTCCTTCTTCTGTTCCTTTTACTCAGGAACTAGATTGAGAATTCAGGTCTGGCTTGTGCGGGTAGAGGCTTCCTGGTCCCCTGTCACTCCACAAGAACCAATTATACAAAAGCAAAAAAAAAAGCCAGGCATATTGTGGGTGTCATATCATCCACAAGAGGTGATTGCTGAATGAGCCATATTCACCATTGCTAGTACGGCCTCAGAACAGGTTCCATTCTGCATTCTTATTTTCAAGTTATTACAATTAATGTCCTACCCTTTTTTCTCATAATGAAATGCAAAGTATGTTTATATTTTCAAAAAGTGCCAGTGCTTACTACTTGAGAACAACGAGGTGCATTAATTTCCCCCAGTTCTCAGAAAGGCAAAATCCATGATGACTTGAGCTCCAGTTCATCATTCTCTGAATTTCCATCCCCCAGTTTTAATAAAACAGTGTAATTGTCTTGAAATTTTAAAAACTATCTGGAAAAATTAGCTGACTAACAGCAATTCAGTTGAACAGGGGAGGTAATAGACATCCAGAGAGGCCATTGGTGAAAGGCATAAGGCAGAGTGCTTGGGGAGTGAGGTGCAGGAGAGGAGGCAGGAGTACCTGTGGCTGGTAACGGTGGTGGTGTGGACAGAGAGGCAGGGAACTCAGAGAGGTAAGCCAAGCAGCCACTTGCAGTGTTAGCAGGAGAGGATGGATGAGAAGGGTCAGAGTGGCAGTGAGCTCTCAGATACTGGAATGGGTCCTAGGAAAGCATCTGTAGATTCAGGGTACCCTCAACTTGTATACACAGCTGTTTCTAACATGGCTCTGAGAAGAGGCAGGGCAAGGTCAAAAGGTTTATCAGCTTTGCATGCAATACAACCATTTATTTTAGGTCCATTTTGCAGCAGTGATTTAACACCGTGTGTTAGTTTTTAAACTTTAGATGGAGACATACTACTCTCCAGGAAGAGAAATATCAACAAGCACGGAACTCTAGCACAAGCTCTGATTAGCAAGAACAAGCAAGTAGACAAGGGCAATGAGTCCAGCTAAAAACCATCTGTTAAAACAGTTCTGCAATGACAGAGCTGAAAGTATTCACAAAGAAGACAGAAATAGGGGTAAGGAGTGAGAATCAGTCCAAGAAGCATTCTTGGAGAAATCTGGAATAATCTTTAAATGAGGGATCATTAAGTGAGTTCTGAGAAGACAACTACACTTGTAACAGTAATTGTAATTGTAATAATACCATTCCTTTCTTTCAGGCTTCCTTCTGACAAATTTCCAAATTGCATGTTATCCTGACATACTTGTAGAAACACGGCATAAAGAAGCCAAGTGGTTAATCTTGCATTGAATAAGCCAGCAATGGACCCAGATTTTGATCCCCGTATGCAGGATTCCCTGTGACACTACTGCACTACTGATGTTCTTCTATCAAGAAGAAAAGGTCCAGCAAGTCTTTACTTCAATTAGTAAAGAACTCCTTAAAAGTAGTAATGAAACATTCCTTAAAAGTATCTGCCCTGAATCTAGGAAGTGCTGACGCAGAAGGTAGTATTTGTCTCAGAAGGAGCTGAAAGTGCTGCACGGGTCTCAGTGGCTCCAGATGAAGTAGAGCGATACAAAAAGCATGTGGCACCTCCAACTACTTGATGACAGATACTCTCTTGTGTTTGGCCATACACTTAGAATACATTTATTCTTGGGATTATGTCATTGAGCATGAGCTGCTTTCAGGCATTAGATCATATACCTGGTCCTTCCCCAAATGCTGTTGTAACCATTTGCTGAAAGCACCAGTTGAAAGAATGATTTGGCTAAGTGACTAATTTGACTGAATGCCTTTAACACTTGTAAACTACTTTTAAGCCATTTAAAGGGCTTTCTCAGATACATTTGTGCAAAAGCTGCATAAATTGTGAGTCAATACAAAGCAGCAATTCACAGATGGGCCTCTGTAAAAATTAAAATAATAAAATAAAAGTCAGTTTTTTGAGGTATTTGCTCCTGTACCAACTCCAGCTAGTACTATACCCTTTCTTTGCTTTCATGCATAGAATAGGCAACACTTTCAGAAGAAAATACATCAGGAAATTAGGTTCGAATGGGAGGTTTGCAAAGATACAAAGGAGAGTTATGCCTTTATAGGGAATTTAATACTTATATTATCTCCTTTTTAACCACTATGTAAATAATACACATAGTAACCTGGATAAAAATGTTTGAATGGTTCTAAGTAACAGTTATTCCTGTGCAGCCACTCATTATCGCTTTCCTTTGCCTGAAATAAATGTCACCCCATTTTTAACTTGGAGTAGTCATATTCTGCTGGTGCCACTATCCGTTTAGCATCCATGTTGATTACACAGATGCTAATACCTGACAGCCATGTTCCATTGATTCTGTGGGGTTTATATAACAAAGTACGTGGCACCCAGGGGATCAGGCCCAGCCAGCATGGGTTCATGAAAGGCAAGTCACGCTTGACCAACCTCATCTCCTTCTACAACTGGGTGACCAGTGTGGTAAACAAGGGAAAGGATGGATCGCTGGGCTGAGGTGAATGGGATGAGGTTCAACAAGGCCAAGTGCAGGATTCTGCACTTTGGCCACAACAACCCCATGCAGCGCTACAGGCTTGGGGACGAGTGGCTGGATGAATGTGAAGAGGAAAGGGACAGAGGGTATTGATTGATGTTCAGCTTAACATGAACCGACAGTGTGCCCAGGTGGCCAAGAGGGCCAACGGCATCCTGGCCTGCATTAGAAATAGTGTGGCCAGCAGGAGCAAGGAGGTGATCATCCCCCTGTACTCAGCACTGGTGAGGCCGCACCTCGAGTACTGTGTTCAGTTTTGGGCCCCTCACTACAAAAAAGACATTGAGGCCCTGGAGCGTGTCCAGAGAAGGGCAACAAAACTGGTGAGGGGTCTGGAGCACAAGTCTTATGAGGAGTGGCTGAGAGAGCTGGGACGTTTAGTTTGGAAGAGGAGGCTCAGGGGAGACCTCATTGCACTCTACAACTTCCTGAAGGGAGGTTGTGGTGTAAAAGGGTTTGGCCTCTTCTCCCAGGCAACGAGCAGGACCCAGGGAAATGGCCGCAAGTTGTGCCAGAGGAGGTTTAGGTTAGACATGAGGAAGAACGTTTTCTCTCAGAGTGGTCAGGCCCTGCCCGGGCAGGTGGCGGATTCACCGTCCCTGGCAGCGTTCAGGAGGCGTCTGGATGAAGAGCTATGAGACATGGTTTAGTGCTTGTGGTAGCAATGGTAATGAGAAGACGGTTGGACTAGATGATCTTGTCATTTTCAACCTTGTGATTCTATGATTCTGTAAGGGAGACACAGAGTAACAAACAACCAGTTGCTTTAAAAACAGGTACTTGATTTCTAGCAGTGGGCAGGATAGCAAGAAAGCCTTTCATTTGAGCCTTTGAATATATCCATGAGACTTAAAGTACCAGCCCGAGAGGAATGTGCTGACAGTTCTGCGTTATCTTTAACAGCCCTGAGATGCCACAAGAAAGAAAATCTAAGCACATGTCCATTGTAATGGAGAACCTTCCCATTACATCCACTGAAGCTGCCCTTCTGGATGCTAGTCCAGGGAACCCTTTCTGAATGGCCGGTTTCCACAGTAAGAGAGAACCTGTACTACCTACACTGTGTGTTATTTATACTGCAGTTTTGCACAAAGAAATTCAGAATGGTTTTACATGCTTGTGTAAGCAGAATGACGAGTGACTGAAATGCAGAAACTGATTGTATTACAGAAACATCACCAAGTAAAATGCAAAGTGTCTGTCTTTAGGGATCTGACATGGAACAAGTTACAAACAGTCAAACGACATGGATTGTGAAGTGATTGCAGGAAATTTCTAGAAATTTATTAATACCATCTCTAGATATAAAATAAAGAAATAGAAATAAACTAGAAATAAACTTTCCAGACCAAACTGTGCAGAGAAGAACAAGCACATGCATTCAGCTGAGAGCTTATTCTTTTTGAGGAATTCTGTATTTTCAAGAGGTAGGGGATGCACCTTACATACCACAGAAGCAGCTATGGGGCAATTGCAGCTCTATATTTATGTTCACTGGGACGCAAAATACAGGGAGATTTTATTTTTCCATTATTTCTCATTTTCAGAAGCAATCTAGAATGAAAACGGCAGATTTTATTCTTCATGCAGGGGACACTTGGGGAAATCCCGGTCTAAGCAGACAGCTTAAACAGCTGTGTTAGTTTCTGAAGTGACTGTTACTCCCAAGCAAGACACAAGAGAGAAAAAATTAGGTCCCGACAATACATGAAGTAGATTTCTAAAAGGTTTTTCCTTCCAGCTCAAATATTTTATGGAACTGAAGAAATATCAGACTCAACTTGTAAAAAGAATAAAATAGGAGGATAATGTGAGGAACAGTGAGAAAGACTACAATGAGACCATGTCAGAAGAAAGATCTGAAAGAAGGAGAAGCGTCCCAGATTAACCCATCCATTATCTTCAAGATTCCACAAGCCCCGAGGTTAGGCAGTTACCCTCTACCAACAGTAAGCAGCAATATTAATTTACCAGCTTTATTGCTCACTCAAACCATTAATCACTACAAATAGGCTTCAAAAATATGGAGGACATTGAGACTCATGAAAGGGCACAGATCGTCTCAATATACAAGTGACTGCTTTTTGTTTACCTGGCACCCTAGGTCCTTGTTTTATCAGCTGCTTCAGAGAGTAAGTGGGCTTAGATTCTTGATGTAGTTGTACAAATCAGATTTTGTTTGGGTATTGTTTCCAGATGAAAGCCTCTTCTTTATTCCAGTGGTAGGAGACTTTCTTCCTATTAAATGCTTCAATGGCGGATTTAAATATTTAGAGGATCCACATTACAGGAGGACTGTCTGAGAGCATCACAAAGAAACCATTAGTTAAATCCATTAAGGATCTACTTAAGTGGAATTCCCTGCTGTTATCTACATGATAGCCACATAAAAAGATACTGTGCAGAGAAAATGTTCGGGAAAATATTCCTCCTCTTACATTTTATCTCTGAAAAATCCAATCCAACTGAAGGATCCTTTTTTGATTCTCTCAAGATTTCAGCTGGGAACTGACATTCTTTCAGCTGAATTAGAGTAGGGGGAACAATATGGCTTGGTTTCAGTTGTGCTTTTGCCCCCCTCCTTTTCAAGTACACTCAGTTCAGACAAATTCTTTTGTTGGAGCAGAACGTATGGGAACTCTTTGTTTTGGACGCTGCATAAACGATCAAAGTTGTATTCACTGTGCAAGACACATAAGGAATACACAGAGTCTTTGTGTTGTCTATTTTTAAATACACGTAAGTGGTAGCGGTATGGATAAGATGTTCTTTCCTCCAACTCCTGGAGAAAGGCACATGAGCTATTTACGTTTTCAAACTTACACTGTCTTTCAGGATGCTCTCGTTTTTACAAAGCAGAAAAACTTGAACTCCATGAACTTGTTTTTCCATTCCCTACAATCATGGGTTTGAAACACGCCCAAGAAGGCAGTTATATTCTTCAGAATCTTTCTGTTCTTCATCAGTTATGTAACATTTCCTATTTTAAAATGCTCGGGAATCTCTGATGTGATTTAGGCTTATGGATAAGATGAAGGCACTAAAGGCAGTACATACAATGCATAAACATCCATATTGGTTGTAATATTTATATCCCTAATCTATCTGTAAATCAGCATATAGTGTCTCTGATCATTGATTTTCTCTCTGGCCCCCATTCTGAGTACATTTTATAAAACCCAAGAGAGAAAGCCCTGTTCTTCAGTCAGAATAACGTAGAGCTATTCTATAGACATAGGGAATTTGTTTCTAAGTCCTTTAAGTATTTTGTATTGGAGGATAAGATGCTCAGAAGTCGTGCTCCATGCATAAATGTAGATGCACAGAGAATCATGCAGTAACCCCACTTTGTCCTCTCACTTTGTCTGTACCTCATAGGTACATTCTAAGAAGAACCACCTCAGCAGATCGCTCACTACAGAGTCAGTAACCTACAGAAGGGTGGAAACATCACACAGGCTGCTCACGACTGGCACAAAGAGAGGACAGCAGTGTGAGCCACAATGATTTGAGAAAGATGTCCATGACAGGTTCCTGGCATCAGAAGCCTGGACACTGGGAGAGCAGTGCGTTGTCACTCACACTACGTGACTGTCCACACAAAGTTAGTAAATCAAGACATACTCCAGTGTTAGGTAGTACTGTCAAACAAATGGCATAACCAGGAATCAGATTAGATTCCTAAGTCCAGGATTCAATCAGAATTGGACTTCCTAAATCCAATATGAATCCAGAATCCAATCAGATTGGACTTCCTAAGTCCAATATGGAAGCAGTAAATGTAAGCGCCTCCTGACACTCCAGCCATTGAAAAGTGTACTTCAGCAATTTCATATCTACAAACACAGAAATTTCTTAATAATTTTTTTTCTTTTTTTCCCCAAGACTGCAGAACAGTGGGTTGCTATGAAGCATCACCCATCTAGACTGTTGTTGTAACTTTACCAGTAAAGTCATACAACACTGGCAACACAAGACAAGGCTGCGCTGTGGAGCTGTGGGATCACAGCTTCTTCCTCATCTCTCCCAGGAGAAACATCAGGAAATAATCTCCATCAGGTGGGGAGGAGAGCAGTGAGATACCACAGCCCTTTGAGGTCTTGGGACAAAATTGTTTCATTGCCACAGGGCCACACATTGTTCTGAGAATGCTGGTTAGCAAGGGTCTTGCTATATACTTACAAACTTTGCATTCGAGAGGTGATGAAACCAACACTCTTGTTTAATATCTCTATTGATTTTGCACTGGGGTTTACAACCCTTTGAAAATTTCACTTCTGTGCTCTTTATACCCTATGGAAAATAACTCTTTTGCTGTTTTCTCCTTTTATATTCCTTCAGAGTAAGTGGGTGATGTATAATAACTCCTACAGGTGTTTCCCTGCTGACATTAAATTTGCTAAGCTTGCTGGGTCCCATTACACAGAACTCAAATGGCCAATCTGTTATAAAAACATTTACTTTTGAGATGAATAAGAGGTGCAGGCACGGGTGAGGAGGAAGATGTTATGAAAATAAAAATTAAAAAACCTGGAGGGCAGTGTTATCAGGTGAGCAGGTGGCACAAGGCACTGCACATCCATCCACCAGTGGTAACCTGGGACACCAGATACTCTGAATATAGAAAGAGGGCAATCATGTAACATGTGTGAAGTGTTTCATCTCTGGTCCAGCGCGATTACGACAGGACAGGCACGCGTACAGAGACTTAGCGCCGAGCCCCCATAAGCGGGACGAGGCAGCAGCACACACCTTCTGGCCCGGCGCGCACCCTGCGGTGCGCGACATGGCTGCCGCTCCCGGCAGGCACCGCGGCGCTCCTCCGCGAGGCACGGGCTGCCACCACGGGGCGGGCGGCCACAAGATGGCGCTCGGCAGAGCTGGTCCGGGGCCTGTGGGTGTCTGGCGCTGGCGCGGCGTTTTCCTCGGTTAATTTATTGTTGTGTGTAAAGTGCGCTGGGCTCGGAGTAAACAGCACCAGAACCTGGGCAGCCGTGTCGCGGTGGATTGAATTAGTTTAAAGATGCACGCTTATTTGCCCACTAAACTCAGGACTGCTGCACATACTATGTGTATTATGATAGTCTGGGATCTATGTTGTTCACACTCCCCAAACCTTTGTGTTAAAATGACGTTTTTTGTAGAGGAAATTTACAACACAAGGGTCTATGTGATACTTGAATTCACTATTTCAGCTTGTGGCTTGTTTTATTAATCATGTTCTCATATTGCAGTGAAAGCAAACACAGCTCCAGCAGAGCAGCACTTTGGCTTCTGACAGAGATCCTTGCAAATGCCCAGAAACCCATTCCCGGCCCAGGTGTCCCAATGCAGCCGCGTGGAGCTGGCAGCCTGAGCCTGAAGCCGCTCACCCACGGAGCCACCCAGCACAGCCCTGCCAGGTTCTGCTCCCTCACCTTCAGGATTTGGCTCTGCTGGGTCTCCGGGCTGCCTCCAGTCAGAGCTGTGGGGCTGGGAACAGGGAGAAGTGAACCACTGTGATGGGTGAGTGCTGCTCTGCAAGGTGCTGAGGGGTCAGCAGCAAAGGAGTGCGATGCAAGAAGCAGTGAGAGCAGCAAGGGTGCTGTGTTTCCCCCATGCCATCACACCTAGCTCTATACACGTGTTCCCCAGCTTGAAAATGCATCCCCAGGCTTGAAAACACATTCCTAATCATTCCATGATCATCTCTGAATTGTTTCTGGATCCCCTGAGGTCTGGCCTTTGAGTCTTGTTCCTTCCTGAGAAGTGCTGAGGAAGGAGAACGAAACTCCAGAGGTTAGGGTGACAGCTCTAGGCAGCCAGGCACCGTTTTGGCCAGAGGAATCACCGCTACAAGCTCTAGAAGCAGTGAAGGAGAAAAGCTGTGTCAGAGAACCAGGAGGCTTAAAGAAGTTTATTGAGAAGAAAAAAAAAAAAAAAAAAGTAAGAACATGGAATGTTGTAAAATGCTGTTAATATAGAGTAAAGGCTGATTAGTGGTCATGCCCTTCCAAAATAAGCACTGCCTAGACGTGAACTGTGAAAAGCAAGAACTGCGCTTACGCATGCCAGCTCCATACACTGCATCTGCCAGTCTGGTGCCAGAGCTGCATGCCATATCCTGGGGGCCCTCTGGAAGTGGAGCCCACGAGCACAGCTGAGTGAAGAGCAGCACCTGTGCAAACAAGGCTTGTGAGCAGGTCATACAGTCTGACCAGGACCAGTTCATCTGGTCTACACAAAAAGACCAAAGTTTTTACATTCCTTCTTCATCCCCTGTGCCTGGATAGTGTGCTGTTGACACCCTTCACCTTTTCTCCTTGGGTCTCTTCTGAGAGCTAATTTACACCACAAGAGATTTTCTATATACGTATAGCTGTAATTACTGAAACTATGAAGGCAGTGCAATTTATTCTATTGTCATTTTTGCTGGTATTGACAAACCTGTGCTCCAAATGACAGAATCTATTATAGAAAAATAACTTTTTCATTACACATTGTTTCTTCTGCCTATATTCAGTCTGATCTTTTCACAGTACTCCATGACATAACTTTTCGGCAAACAGATTTAGCCCGGTCTTCTCCTGAAACTCTCTCTGCATTCTCCCCGTATGTAATGCTTTCACATGTGGTACCTCAAAGCTGACAGTAACCAGGGCCAGTTTCATGCCCTGTCTCTAACAATACCAACAAAATTGATTGGTTTAGGAATTGCTGAAGGGAGTGCTTTGCTGTGAATAATAAAATCCTAGGCAGTTTAGTGTGGATACTTCTATTAGTAGCGAAACAATATTTTCTGCTAGTAGAATAAAACTATCTCCCACCGCTGGCATAAAATATTATTGGTAAAAATATAGTTTTACTGGCACAACTGTGTCTATACCAGAGGCTTCTGTTGAACAGCTATGCCTGTCAGGGCTGGCATATCTTTACAGATATGCTAGATGTCAGGCCTGTAAACATGGTCTTGGTTTCTCAGAACCCACGTTCACCTCTTCTCAGCTCAGTGACAACCCTGTCCCACAACTGTGTTCAGTACAGTTACTTGTAAGACAGTAAATGCAAATAAAGATGCAAATGCATGTTGTAATTCAAATTAGTGAGACAACATTCTATTCTGTCATTCCTTCCTTACAGCTACTTAATGTAGATTGTAGATTCATCAAATTTAAGGTCAGAAGATACCTTTAGGTCATACAAATGGAGGTATGACACAGGTCAGGCAATTTTATGCAATTAACCTTAATGATTCATAGATGAGCAAGCATCTTCCAGAAACCATTTTTAAGTCAAAGATACCAAGTGAAGAAATCAGCATTTTCCTTACTAGCCTATTAACTTTTGCCTCACATTACCAAATCCAGGGTCATAATAAGACATTTTGACACCTGTGATGCCCTCTTCTGTGAGCGTACCTCTCTTTGGAGCTCCTCCTCTCTCTGATCCTTTCCTTGATCATTCTTACACTCTTTCTAGCTGCAGTCCTCTAGGTAACATTGCATTATGTTTCCCAGCAGCAAACCTGCAATACCCCCCCCCACCCCAGAGCAGCAAAAAAACAGCCAGTTGAAGCACAGACAGACAACTAATCCAACACTTTCTGTTATCTTCTGCAGTGAGTGGGTGAACTCCCTAGTGAAAGAATCATTCTCAGTGGGTACCATCAGCTCTGTGAGGAAGGTTGGAATACCATCAGTTGGGTGGTGCTTATTTCTATTTTATATTTTCTGGTGGCCAAGTATGCATACTGCACTGATTTCTGTGCTCTGTAAAGGTAATAAGCATGCCTGGGCAATAATATTTGTTAGGGCTGGGGATATTTCACAGATATAAATCTTAATAAGTTTATTTTAAAATAGAGAGTTAGGGTTTTGACTGATGTGTATTTGTAGGTACAAACGTACACTTCATATTAAATTCATATTATTAAAGCACTTACAAGAGAATCAGCCAAGCAGAAGATGACAAGCTTAAAAGAGATACCATTGCTATGACAGAAACAAGAAAAACAAACAAAATTCCCCCTTTACTTTCATTCTTTCTATCCCATAAAGTGTTTATGAGCGTCTCAGTTTAACTATTCCTATCTTCTCTGAAGTAATCAATAACGGAATACCTTGTGTAGAGAAGCATGCACTTTTGCATTTCCAGCTAAACAGTACAGATCTGAACAAATTCCTCAGGATACACTTTTATTACTAGAGAAGAGGCTGAATTTTTCTGCTTTGCGAATAACCAGCTGAATAGCCTGTAACTCGATTTTTATTAACATCCAGTTGTCTGTCACATACCTCAATGTCCAAGTGCCCCTCTGTATAGTGTTCATGAGTACTTGACATCAGACAGCTGGTAATTTTCTCAATATGATGTATAACAAGAGACTTTATTGCGATAATTTAGGACAGACCCTTTAGAACATGTAAAAGAGTTCTTGGCTGGGAGCTGTTTCTCCAAATCTATCTGAGAAATGGCTTGCAATCTTACTCATCTTCACAGGTGTTTGATGCTATTGATTTACAATTTTATATTGCAATTCTAGCAGGTTTGCTGAAATAGAACATACACGTACAAAGGACATTAAAGAGTCCAATATCTCCAGCTCAAGAGAATGAGATAGTTCCCTTTCCCATTTAATCATAAATGTTTCTTTAGTGGGCAATAAAGAAAAAGCAATGGCTTTATACAATCACCCTACAATGTTCAGAGGTTCGTTGCGAAGGAATAAGATTTGTTCAGATAAAAAGGATTCTCTAATACAAGTGAGTTTAACGTCAGGCTGAATAAAGGAACTCCTGAACTGGAAGTAAAGAAACAAAAAGAGAAGTCTAGCATGTTACACCTCAGTTGTATGTCTAAGTGAAACATGAATTTGTTTTTAATGAATAATTGAGATAAATATTTCAAAACACTGAAATCAGTTGGTTTTGTGGTCTTCAAAGAAAATAGGCACAAAATGTATGCAAACACACATACAAGCACACATACAAAGAAAAAAAAAGCAGGTTACTTTTAAGCTGGTACAGTCGTCACCCTATGAACAGAGATCTTGGATTCAGGTCTGTTCCATAAGAACAGAAGTTTCACACCAGCCAGCTCATGATTCCTCTGCCTTCAAAATTTAGAAAATCATTTCCCTTAGCTAAGTAGTAAGCTGGATTTATAATTTGTAATAGAATCGACTGTACTCAAGAGGTTGCATAGTGCTTTTAATGATTCCCTTTCCTGCCCAAGTAAAGTTAGTAATAAGTCTTTTAAGCAGGATGAAGCACTGAATGGGGTGAAGATCACAATAGTGAACTTCAAAACAGACATAAAATAGAGATGACCTAATTCATTCATACTGATCCAACCCAATTAATCAGGAGTGCTTTTCAAATACATGGCTCAACAGAGCTGTGCAAATAGGATCCCTGTATAAAAACGATACATATTAAAATTAAATCAGGAAAGTGTTTAGTATTGGCCTCACTTCACTCCTGCTGAACTCTAATTCTGCTGTCACGAGGTACTTTGAAAATGCCTGTTCAGTAGGACCAGCCTCTCAGGGAAAAGCAAAAAGAAAACAATTTTGATGATTTTATGTATTGTGTCCTTTTCTGAGAATGAGTGCAGTCCCTGATTTCTATCTGGTGAGAATCACCATGGATAGCACTTCCCAAATTAGGCTCCTTTCTTCTTGGACATATGCACAGTAAGTTTACACCCAGCGTAGAATGGTGTGGCAATTTAAATTTAAATGTAGTTAAATGAAAACCACGTTTGTCCAATCCTCTGGGTGAGAAGAAAAACAGCTGTAACATGGCAAAAAGATCTGCACACATTTCATTTTTTATGAAGTCCGCTGAAAAGACAAAATTGAGATTAGAAAAATCGTAATAAAATTTGTCTATTACTTTTTACAGAGAGAAGCTGGTAGTTTGTCGTTCACCTACAATGTCCCTAACATCCACCAAGAGAGATAAAATGATAGGGATGGCCTGTTTGGAATGAAAAACAAATAGCAGAAAATTAATTAGTATACAAAGCAAGCTTTATGTCAGTCCCTGAGTCTTTGCTGCCTCTGACTATAGCATCTGGATTTGTTAATGCAGATGACTCATATTGTTAAGCCTTTGTTAAATAAGTAGTTGATATTTTGGATTAATGAAATGGTCGTTCTAATTTTAATAACACTGCTTTTTAAATTTAAACAAGAAGAAACAGATGTTTTAAACAGACCAGTCCTCACCACATGATTCGGTCACTAAATGTTACAGTTTAACAGGAGCAAGGACTCCAGGAATCACTAAGCATTGGGGATCAGACCCTGCACAGGTAACACGCTGAGATTTTATAGAGATGTGTATCTTGAAGTGGTTTACATCCACTCTTCTCTTAGCACAGTTCATCTCTCAGCTGGAGCAGGGAACCAACCATGGGAGTTGCTCTCATAGCAAGGACTTGGCTGTGGCTTTGGCAGTCAGATGTGTTGTGGCAGAGAGGATGTGAAAGCAAAGCACTCGGATGGCAGTTGGTGGTGACGTGCTGTCTGCTGGGACAGGAGGCCTTGGGGAGGGTCTGTATAACTGACAACAGGTATTTTAGCTGCCGCCTGACGGTCCAGCAGGATGCCTTACATGCACCCTACTCTGCATCACCATGGTCAACATTTAAAGCCTAGAGGGATGCACTCTCCATAAACATTGTGCTTATTGCCACATATCAGCCATTTTTTGTCCCTCTGCCAGAGTCAGCTGTATCCTCAGATCTGCTGGTTGACTTATCCTAATCTTATTTGGGCAAATGGGTCTGAGGTAATGCAGAGTAAGTCCAGTAACCTGGCTCGTTTAATCTGAGATGTGCTTGGGAACACACATAATAGCACCTGCACTGCCAGATGCGAGGAGCATTCGTATTTGGTTGGGGTAATGCTGGCCAAAAAAAAAAAAAAAAAAGGGGGGGACAGTAATTTTTACTGGCTCTGCTGGGCTTTGGAAGAGAGTGGCTTTTAATAATATTAGGACATCACATATCCTTTGGCCATATTGCTGGTTGGACAGGCCCTATTTATCTCTCCCTGCCTCCGGGCCTCCTCACAGTGCCAGGCAGAAAGAAACAGGTAACGTCATGTGTGTTTGGTCCCATCTCATCCCCCTTCCTGTTATGCCAAAGCTGAGCCATTGGGTGAGTCAGTGCAAGGATCTGGATAAAAATAAATTATTTCTACCTCCTTGAGTAACTGGCACAGGTGCAGCTGCATCACAGTTGCTCCAGCAGCCCAAAAGTCCATGCCAGAAGGGTACAGCAGTCACTTGGAGCTGCTGGAGCTGAGAGAAATGTTGGTGCACCCAGCCTTCCTCCCACCTGGTCTCAGTTCCTCAGTGGTGAAGTAGGGACAACTGGAATTATCAGTATGATGGCGTGCTTAAAGCATAAATGTGTCAAAGCCGGAACTCTCAAGCCAGGATGTGGTTCACTTGGGAAATCAAGGGGTGGCTGGGATGGAGAAGTCTTGAGGAAGCTTTATCTGGGCTTTCCCTCCTCCTCTTCCAGCCTTTGCAGTGCCTCCCTCTCTTAATTTGGTGCCTCCTGTGTACAGAGGCCACAGGAAAATGGCACCAGGAGTAGCTTTGCTGGAACTCGGAAGGTAGGACTCATTCAGAGAGAAAGCAACAGCATGAGTAACTTGTCTACCAATTAAGGGAGGCTGAGACAATCAAAAATCAGCCTTCTGGAATATGGGGTTATCCAGAGTGTGAATGTGCATGTACATGCAAAAGAGTGAGGACTGAAGATAGGTGTGGGAAGGAGGGAATTAATAACCATTGCAAAAGGGGAAGGTGGGGCTCCACCTAAAGGACTTAGAGCTGTTGGAATAGAGATTGTGAATGGTCAACTACTACAGAAATGGGTTAGAAATACAGTACATCAGGCAAAAATTTTACTTTTTACTCCCTTCCTCCTCAGAATTGCGTATCAGCTATGAAACATTGGAAATTCAGTTTGCAAAGGAAAAAAAAAAGTGCTATCTCCTACTGAAATCCATGCATTTCCAACTGTACATACAAATATTCTACAAAAACTTATTTTTCTTGGTGAAGACATAGAAGCCACTGTAATCCGGTCCTAGAAACAGCAGTTGATAAATATTATAGACTATAGATAATGCTTGCATTGTGCCATATAAAAAACGCTCCAGAAAAAGGTTAGGAAAAGACTACTTCTTTAGTCCTGGAAGATACAACTTATTTACAACTAAGTTTCTAATCTTGTTTATTTTATGCGTCTGAAAACTGTGTGTTAAGAGTCTGACTGTTTCTTCTATGCATCAGCCAGGCCAGCCCGCTACAGCTGGCAAAAGAAAGAATCTCTGACCAATGTGCAGCTAATGGCAAATATTTTTTTTGCTTTCCCAATGGGTTAGTTCTGTCTCTTGCACATCAGCAAAGAAAAGATTCATAAAAGACAGAAAAATTAGAAAAAAAAAAAAATAGCAGAGAACTCTGTGATAACCACTGCACTGAATCTTGCTTAAGATTTCCCCTTTAAACTTGAACAAGACCATCCATTTTTCATTTAAAGGAAGGCTGCCCTTTTCCTAGGCTTCCCCAGAATTCACTGCTATTCTCAGACAATGACAAAAGATCCAGAAATGTTGATGAAATTCAGTTTAAAGGCTCAAATTTCAGCAGTGGGTAAAGGCAGAAATCAACACCACCTCCTCTCTCACTGCCAAGTAGATTTTGGTTTGATTTAGAAAAGCACTTGGGCTGCTATCTCACCAAAGTAGACTCTGGAGCTGTTGTTCCTGGAGGCCTTGGTCTGCAGAAGCACTTAATCAGGGCTTAACTTTAAGGAAGTGAGTGATCTTATTGACTTCAATGGATGATGTGCATTTGTAAAACTGCGGGATTTAAACATTCTGTTCAAGTGGTCCAAATCCTGCAAGGTGAAAAATGGCTAATGTTGCATTTCCTTAATAAAATCATGTGTGACATTCTTGAGATGGAGATGGTGGTGTTTTGAAGTCCTTTTGTTTTCACATTGACAGAAGAAAAAAAATTAATTAAATTGCCTGGGATTAGTGGCTGCTAAAGAATGGATTTTAATTAAATGGTAGAATGTGTCACTCTGTACACGTTTTAGGCCACAATCTGTTGGCATAAACTGTGTTTTCTCCAAGTGCATTATGACCAGCCGAAATAAAATGATTACACTTCACAAGCAGCCTTTACACCTAACAGATTTTTGCTTATCAGCTGGGTATCAACTGCAATAGTTTACATATTCCATTTGCGACTGAAATGTAAATATTACATAATAAAGAAAATACTGCTATGTTACATTTATGTGTGTGTCGACCACATAAAGGTTCTCTTAAGGGGAAAATCCCATTACTGGAGCTCAAATACCGAGCTAAAGCATAAAGTTAGAGCTCGGAGCTGGCTGCTTACTTTTCTGTGATCTGATTTATGGGTTATTGAAATCAATTAAAAGATTTGCACTGGCTTCGGAACAATTTGAATTGGGTGCTTAACTAGTAAAAGAAGCGATAGTTTAATAAAAGCCCACATATTTCTTTCTTTTTTGCTCATTAACTCTAATGCCAGTCTAAAGGAGGAAATTGAGAATTACAGTGAATTTGACAACTGTTTCATCTAACCGCACAGTGGATTTAAACAGAAAGCAAAACAAGAACCAAACAATAAGGGATAAAGGGATTTTTAAGGCTCTTGTAGACACTCAGATCAGATGCAACAGGCTCCTAAACCTCTGCCTGTGTTCTCACATGACACATATATGTATGCACAACACATAAATATAAATTAAGCAGCTCAACAATGCTGTTTCTTCTATGTCTCCAAAATAACACCTCGGAGCTCTTAAACCACTGGTTTGCATTCTGTATCTCTTTGCTGTCACAATGTGTGACTTAAAAGCTACTGCAATGACCCAACAGGGACACTGTGCTAACTGTCACCAGGGCTCAGGGGCCTGTGCAGACATGACAGCCAATGTTGCACACCAATGGCCAACAACACGTTCAGAAAATTTTACTGTTTATCCTGGAAAATGATCCCAGAGCACAGGAGTTTGTAGTTCATCAGGGAAGAAATTGAGAAAGGAATCCATGCCTGGACAACGTTGGTGTATAGAAAATAATTACATTGAAGAAACAATGAAAACGGAATGAAAGTTGAAACTGCTTGTGGTATCAAATATCAACGCAATCATTTTGCAGCAGATAATATGCATGGCAATTAGAGCTTTCTTACATTATAATAAATTCATAATTCATGCATACAACGAGAGCTTTTGGAAAGGAGGCTTTGAATTTAACAAACACTACCACTCATCATCTGAGCAAAGATGGCAAAAGGAATTTCAACATTATTTGTGATCTACAAAATCGAACCATCGCTGCTTTGTGTTGTGCTTCCCGTGCACAGACTGCAGTGCCTTCTGTCTGCTTGAGGGTGTGGCATCTGCCATTGGGGAGGAAAACTGGCATGTGTTGCCTTTTATAGCAGCCTGATTGCTTTGTGCTGGGGGCCTCTATTTCAGAGGCTCTTCGTTCCAATCCTGCAGCCGAGTTGCTGAAACACATGGAAGGAACAGGAGTGGTACCAACTCCTTGGTTTAAAGCATCTTTTCTTATTTTATTTAATTTTTTTTTTTTTTTTTACTGGAGAGAACATTTCAAAGTAAATCTCTGTTAAACTTTGTGGGTTATTTTCCTGATTGTGAGTTGGGGAGCACATTGGGAAGTTCTGAGCCACTGCCGAGGTGCTATCAGTAGATGTTATCAGGGCTTAAATGTATATATTTTTGCTCAGATAAAATTGTGTATAAATGTGTAGTTCATTTTAAATTTTATTTTAGAGCACACATGTAAATAAATGCACACAAGTAGACATCTATATTTGTATTTGCATATGAAAGGCTACAAAAAATCAGTGTATGCGATTTAATGTGTATAATTAGCGAGCATTTGAATGTAAAAAAGAAGAAAATCCAGGAGAAAATGTCAAAAAGGCTCACTAACAAAGATGTAGTATTCTCCTGGCAAAAGCTGATGAATGATTTGGCATGAATTCACCATACAGTTCTGTTATTCTCTCTCCTACAAAGATGATATACCCCTTTCGAGCAGTTTGCATAGAACTGCAATTTGTTGTCGTTACTGGCCATAATGACCCCTGGGTACACACCTGATTCCCCCCGCTACAGTCACTCACCATTTTTTCGCCACTCTCTTTTCTAGTAGCTCTATAACGTCTTGGCACTTGCAAACTTGCTTTCTTTGCAAAAGCAAGCAAAAAATACGGTTCTAACAGATGTGTGAGTGTGATGTGCTTGATGAACATTGAGACTTTTCAAACCTGGCTCCATAACGGAGTATTTCTGAGTACTTCTGATTTTTCAGACAGAACTGAAATTAATAAGAGATTGGAACTGCGCTGTTCGTACTGGATCAATAATCACAGCATGTTACTCAATGTCAGGGCATGATGCTTCTGTTCTTTAATGCTTTCACAATGGGAATGATAAAGTCCACCTGCAGTCCACCTGCTCGTGACAGCATCTTCCATGACATGCTGCATTTCTCTACCAGTATCACTGAGTTTCCTATTTATCTATTTTGAAATTTGAAAATGTGATGATCATTAACAGTATGCATAGAAATATTCATTTAAAACAGTGCTCTTAGGCCCTAGCTACACTGAAAACACTGCTAACATCTCAGTTTGTTAGGTGCTTCTTTAGTAGAGTATTTGACCTCGAGATGCTTTCATTAGTTTAATGTAGTGTGTAACATTTACTTTTTCTTATGCTGGGGTACTTTTTGTATCAGAATAGTTATAAAAAATCCCCCAAACCATTCTGAAGGATGCTTTAAAAATGTAGGTCATCTGCAACAACTTTTCATGTGCTATTTGGATGACATATTTGGATTTTTGTTCTGGTACTGCTGTGTTTTCATGAGTGTCCTGTGCATACGGGAAATTACATTGTTTGGGGAAACAATTACGAGACTATATGCCTCTCTCTTCTTGATCAGCTCCCATTATCTGCAAATAAGTACAGAGAACATATTGAGAACAGCCCTATATATAAAAGCATCATCAGCGCAAATGACCATTAGAATTTGGAGACAGCTGGGCAATGTGGACAATGGCACCAATGGTACAGCTGCAGAATTTAAGTTACATTTTATAGATGTCAGCACTGAAAATTTCGGGGGGGGGGGGGGGGAAGAAAAAAAAAGGCGAGGGGTTGGGAGGGGAAGGGAAAAATAAAATAAGAAAAAGAGAGAAGAGAAAGCAGAGCTTTTCTGCGAAACAGCATTTCTCTGCCAGAGGAACGGAACGGAGCTCCTTTCCACACCTCCGAACTCTGACCGCCGCCTGAGGAGCCCCGAGGCCGGGCGCGGGGCAGCGCGCTAGGGGCCGCCCGCTCCTTTCCTCCCTTCCCTCGGCACAGCGCCCGCGGGCGGCCACAGCCCGGCTGCTCCGCCGCCGGACCCGTCTCTGCAGCGCCGAGCGGCAGCGGGGCAGCGCGATCCGCGGCCCCGCGTCGCTCCAGGTGCCGGCGCGGAGAGCGGGCGCCGGGGCCGGCAGAGTCCAGTCCGCGTTTTGCGAGTGCGCGGGGCGCGGAGCGCGGAGGGGGCGATGTGGCTGCCGGGGCTCGCCTACCCGCCCGCCCGCCCGCCCGCCGCTGCCATGCTGGGCCAGCGCGGCTCAGCCAGACGTGCGCGTACCCATATCCGGGTTAGGGAGGAAAGGAGGAAAAAAAAAAAAAAAAAAAAAAAAGTTTCATTTAAACCCGAACAAAAAACTTCCAACATGAAGTCACACAGCGGGAGCGGGCGCGCAGCGTAAGGCGCTCTTACCATTTCTCGGCCACGGACTCGAGGAGGGGATTTCTGCGGAGCGCAGGGACGCCCCGGCCCGGCCGAGCCCTCTCGCCCCGCTCGTCTCCCCCCTCCCCCCGGCTCTCCCCCCTCTCTGAGCGCGGGGGCCGAACTCCGTCTGTTTTTTTGCCCGATTTTTGGTCTTTTCGGTCCCAACGCCAGTCCCTCCAACCTCGCGATGTGGCGGTGATCATGGCCGCGCAAGTGGCGGCGGCTCCGGCGGGGGCGAACAACAACCAGGGCAAGGCGCCGGGCCCGCCGGAGCGCGGCCCGGGGGGGGGGGGCCCTCCGCCGAGCAGCAGCACCCCGCGCCGGCCCGGCGGCAGCACGGCGAGCCGGCCATGGCCCACCGCGCCGCTCCCAACGGCGGCAGCACGGCCGGCGGCCCCTCCTCGGAGCCGGCGCTGAAGGAGGCCGGCGGCGGCTCCGCGGCGCGCTCCTCGTCGTCCTCGCCGCCTTCCTCCTCCTCCTCCTCCTCCTCCTCCTCCTCCTCCACCCCGAGCTCGGCCATGGAGACGGGGCTGCTCCCCAACCACAAGCTGAAGAGCGTCGGAGGCGATCGCCCCGCCGCGCCGCCCCACCACCACCGTGCCCACCACCCGCACCACCATGCCCACCACCACCATGCCCACCGCCCGCACCACCGCCACCACGCTCCGCCGCAGCCGCTGAACCCCTTCCCGCCGCCGCCGCCGCAGCAGCCGCCGCCTCAGCACCATCCCGCGCAGAATAGCAGCGGCAGCCTCGGCGGCGGCGGCGGCGGCAACAACAACGGCGGCGGCGGTGGCGGCGCTGCGCAGCCCGGCGCAGACATGGAGCAGCAGCAACATGGAGGAAAAGACGGCGTCCTGGGCGCTC
Source organism: Lagopus leucura (assembly GCF_019238085.1). NCBI lineage: Eukaryota > Metazoa > Chordata > Aves > Galliformes > Phasianidae > Lagopus > Lagopus leucura. The sequence goes on along the minus strand of NW_024962252.1, from coordinate 52,781,526 downwards.
CGGCCGAGCCGCCGCAGCAGCCGCCGCAGCAGATGCTGAATAAAGGCGCCGACGAGGAGGAGATGCCCGGCAAAATGGGCGAGCCCATCGGCGGCCGCTACGAGCACCCCGGCTTGGGACCCCTGGGCGGACAGCAGCAGCCCCAGCAGCCGCCCCCGAGCGCCGGGAGCGGCGGCGGCCTCGGCGGCGGCGGCGGTGGCGGCGGGGGAGGCGGTGGCGGCGGCCCCTCCGCGGTGGGTGTCTCGGAGTTCAACAGCTATTATGGCAACGCTGCCCCTGCCGCTGCCAGCAGCGCTACGGCGAGCCGCGCCGGGCCTTGCTTTGATCAACATGGCGGACAACAAAGCCCCGGGATGGGGATAATGCACCCCGCGGCGGCCCCCAACAGCATGGACCCCCTGCAGAACTCGCACGAAGGGTACCCCAACAGCCAGTACA
>NW_024962252.1:52776597-52780733 GCF_019238085.1 Lagopus leucura | reverse complement strand
ACTGGGCTCGCCCCGGCAGCCGGGCGGCGGCATGATGATGGGCCCCGGCGGCGGGGCCGGCCTCGGCAAGGCTGCCTCCGGCGCGGCGGCGGCGGCCGGCGGCTTCGCGCGGTTCTCGGGGCAGAACCAGCACCCGTCCGGGGCCACCCCGACCCTCAACCAGCTGCTCACGTCGCCCAGCCCCATGATGCGGAGCTACGGCGGCGGATACCCCGACTACGGCGGCCCCGGCGCCCCGCCGCAGCCCCAGCCCCAGCCCCAGGCGGCGCCGGCCGCCCCGGGCAGCCAGCAGGCAGCGGGCATGGGCATGGGCAAGGACATGGGCGCGCAGTACGGGGCGGCCAGCCCGGCCTGGGCAGCGGCGCAACAAAGGAACCATCCGGCGATGAGCCCCGGCAGCACCGCGCAGCCCATCGGCAGGACGCAGGTAAGCCCCGCGGCGCCCGCTTCGGGGCCCGCGCACCGCTCGCGGGTCCCCACGCCGCTTTTTGCTTTCTTTATTTTTATTTGGATTTTATTTCTCCCCTCTCTCCTCCCCCCCACCCCCCTCCCCGCGGGTCGCTCCCGCTGCTCGCTGCCCCCCTCCCGGCACCCGCCGTGCTGCGGGCACGGGCTCCAGCCGGGCCTCACCGCGCCGCGCGGCTCTGTGGCCGCGTTGCTCCTCGGAGCGGCGGCGGAGGGCCCGGCAGGAGCGGCCCGGCCGAGCGGGCGCCGCGCGGCCGCGTTGTGAGGGGTCAGTGCGTTCCCGTGGGGCTTTCCGTTGCGCTTCTCTCTCTCTTTGTAACAGCCCGGGGTTTATTTTTATTTCCGAACAGAGCGAGTTGTCCGCAAATTAGTTTGTCATTAATGCGGAGTTACCGCAGTGCACACCGCTCAGCGCAGCTCGGGTGTGTGTGTGTGCTGGTTTTTTTTCCCCCCTTTTTTTTTTTTTTTTTTTTTTTTTTTTTTTTTTGCTCTCTCTCTCTCTCTGTGGGAAGAGCGCGTGTGTGCGCGCCGCTGTGCGCCTGACTCACGGCGCTGCCCCAGCGCCGCGCTTCGCCCCTCGCACCCTCAGGGCGCTGGGCCCGTCCCGGCGGGTCGGGGCCTGAGGGGGGGCGTTAAGGCGCGGGGCGCTGCTGAGAGCCGCCCCTCCGCCCTCGTTCCGGTGGGGAACCGCCGAGCGTCGCCGCCGGGGCCGAAGCTCGTTGGCGAGGAGCGGCTCCGCTTCTCCTCCGCAAGGTTTGGAATTTGAATTGTGGAGGTAAACGGGCTGCAACAGTCTCCAGACAGCTGCCTCCGAGTTGACATCTAATCTGCCATCTGATTGGCTCCCCGCTCGCCATTGGGCACTTCGCGCCGCTGATGTAAATAGCAGCGCCGAGCAGCGATGCCGGCACCCACGGCCCCGCCGCCACGGAGCGGCCGCGCGGGCGGGGTGGGGGGTGCGGCTGCGCGGGAGCGAGCGAGGAGGGGGGGAACTGCGCCGCGCGGGACCGGGGGCGAGGAGGGCCCTGCCGCCCTCCGTCGTCCTTCCCGTTGCCGGCCCTATGTGGGTTTCGGTGGTCTTTGGGCTCCGCGCTAACGGGACGTGCTGGGGAGGCGGCCCCTGAGAGCCGCTTTCGAGTTGCGCGCGTGGAAGCTTTGTGCTCCTGAAGCGCTTCGCAGCGCTGCGGGTGTTATGCAAGGGGTGAGGGCTGTGCGAAAACAGAATACGTACTTTGTTTTTATACGTCTAGGTGGGTATTAAAACCCTACCGTAAACTTGACGCCGTCGGTGTGGGCTCTTGCCCGGCTCAGGCTCCCGTTGCACCCCTCGCTGTGCGCAGCGGTGCCGTGAGGGGACGGCGGGCGCCGTACAAAGGAGCGAGCGGCGCCGTGCCTCCGCGCGGCATGAGCGGGGCCGGAGTGCTGCGGGAACGGCGGGAGGAGCCCCTCGTGCTGTTCCGCTGGGAGGCCACGCTCCAGTTCCCTACAGGACGGCGAATGGTGTTAGGTGGAGCAGTGCGCTAGGACGTCGTGGCTTGCTTTTCCCTTCAGCGAGACCTTGCAGTTAAAGAGCTGTTAAATCCGGTAATAGCTTTTAGCAGAGAGCACCGGCGAGGGCGAACGCAGGCGTACATGTTTGGGCGCTCCGACGGCGGGGCGTGCCCGTACAGGGCGTTCTTCAAGCAACAGAACACGGAGAAAAGACGGGGTGATACTGTGGGAGAGGCGTGGGGCATAAAAAATAGTAGCAGAAGCCCGGGCTGCGTCTGCCTGCTGCCTCCTGAGCGCTCTTTTCTGTCTGCAGGTCTCATTCCACCTCCTTTTATTTTTTCCACAGAAATGAGATGCCTTTTGAAGCGTCGATTCTTACCTGATTTTTGCACTGATAAAAGGGTCCCTGGGAGCCACAGGGGAATGAGGCTCCTTGTGCATACTCTTTTGTAATTTGTTTAAGGACACCGCGTTGTTTGCTTGCTTTTAAACACAGGCAGTTTGGAATCCATGGCTTTTAAAGCTGGGAAAATCGTGATCTGAGAGGCACAGCGCATGGTTCTTCAGAGTGCTATTTCTTATGGCACGAATTGTTAAAAGTATTTTATTTTTATTGGCATGAGAGTAAATTCATTATGTCCTCAGTATGACCCTTAGAAATACTTCCTTATATTTATGGGTTTATGTCCCCTTTCACAGATTTTTTTTTTTTTCCCCTAGTACCGTAGGAAATAAGATGCAGCTCACAAAGAGCTGCCTGCCAAGGATGCTATTCTTTAATCTTTCTATTTTTATTTTTTTTCTCAAAATAATAGTAATAAAGGCAGCTTGTCAGTTTTTTGTACTGAGATTTTTTTCCATCTAAGCATTCCAGTTGAAATAAGAATTTTTCTTAGCTTTTAGATGAATATTTTTAACATAGAAAATGGGTTGTATCAAATATTAAAAAAAAAAAGAAAATACTTGTTGTTAGCTTACAGAACACAGTTATTTCTGTCGTTACCTTTTACTGTTAATTCCCAAGCGTCCATCTCCAGGTGCACTTGATCAGTAGACAGAGAAATGGAGGCTTTTTAAAAGAGCAGAAGGTAAGATCCAGTCCAGCAGTTGAACATGAGGCTTCTCTTATTTTTTTTTTTTAATAGTCACCTGTGCGTAAGCTGTGTGCATGTACTCATGCATTAGAAAACACTCAGTTGTCATGTGTCTTTGCAAAGCAGGCGGTGATTGGCCCCCCACACCTATAGGAACTGCTGTGCCTTGAGCAGAGAGCTGGGCTGCCAGGGGCACCTAGCACCGAGATGCTCATGCAGGGGGTTCCTGCCTCAGTGAGCAGCTTGGTGGCTGTGGAGCCCCATTCTGCACTGAGTTCTGTGTTTGTACAGCCTATTAAATTATTTAAGGAAATTTTGCTTCAGTTTCATTTAATCTCCATACCCAATAGTGAGAGGAAATGTCAGCTGGAAGAAGAGGCCTCCTGTTTCTGAAGAAACGCATGCTTCCAAAGCAGATTGTTGCTGCTGCGTGCTGCAGCCGTGGAGGGGTTTTGTGGTGCCAGCACAAAGCCTGGTGACCCCGCTATTTGGGTTGCTAGTGGACTAGTCAGCAATGCACAAATAGTACCATCCTGAGGCTCCTGTCATTCTCCTGCTCCGATGCATGCTGCAGCAGCTGAGCTCATCGGGCTGTCTGTGCCGTATGTACCTCTTCTCCTTTGTGCATGTGTGTGGTGTTCACGCACACCTCTGCTCACACAGAACGTGGGTCTCTCTGGGAATGCCTGCGGGGCATGGGATGCTGACCGGTGTTGGAGAAAATCTGCCGAGCTGCTCTGAGTTGGTGTGCACATGGCTCAGCCGTCTGTTTTGCAACAGGGAAACTGAGTATGCCCCATCATTCTGTAGCTCTCTTTGTGCCAAACTGGCTGCCTGTGCTGGGAGCTCTGGTTAAAGGCTGCGGAGCCCCGACCTGTGTGTATCTGAAGGCCGTTAGCAGCTGTTGGTGTGGCAAATAGATTCTTGATGTCTCGGTGGGAGAATAAAATTTTTTTTCCTGTGTGTTTTTGAATAAACAGCTTACTACTCACATAGCCTCCATTTAGAAGCAAATAGTTTTCTCAGTCAGTAGCATATATATATATATATATATATATATATATATATATATATATATATATACAT
>NW_024962252.1:52773314-52776497 GCF_019238085.1 Lagopus leucura | reverse complement strand
ATACATATATATAACGACTGTGTTTGACATGTTGCGGTTTGGTGCTCAGTCCTGGGTTTCTGTAGTAGCACTTGTGCCTACATGTCAAACAGCAGGACCCTGTCTGAAAGGTACGGTGAGGGAAGGGAGATGCAGGCTTGCCTGCTGTCCTGCCAGCTCTGCCATGGAACAGTTCTGCCACCAAGTTGTCGGCAACAGGCTTTTGAGCATTCTGATCCAAATCCACAGGGAGAAAAACTAACTTGCTTGATCTGCTGCTATTTCTTTCAGTTGCACATATAAAATTTTCAAAATTACTCAGCATGCTCTATTAGGTGATTGTGTTTCATTCTGAAATACTGTCTTACCTAAAACTAGATGAAATTCATGCAATGAAAACAAGTTACAGCTGCTGTTAGATCTTTTTCTTTCTTACATTTGTGCCTCAAACATTTTATCACAGGTATTTGAGATTCCCATTGCCTGTGTGAGGATGGCAGTCGTTTATTTATCGTTGTGTCCTTAGGATTGTACCTGTGTCCTAGCAAGTTACATTTCATTACTTCTTCAAAACGTGCCATTTATCAGGAGGCTTGGAGGATTCTCTGTGGATATGTAAAGCAATGTTGCCACACTCGCTGTGCATGCATGCTCAAGGCTTTACAATCTCAGCAGCATGTGTTTGTGGTAGGCTTGCTTGCTGGAATGTATTTTAGAATTGTGATTATTAAGGTACTTGGGAAAAAAAAACTTTTTTTTCTTTCAATTTTGGGGCTATTTACACAGTGCTAAATACATGTTTTGGTAGGATTGAATGAGGACTTTAATTAAACTTAAATTAGAAGTATACCTTAGTGGTTTTCGAATTTGTTTTGAAAACCAGTTGTAGAGAAGTGGTATCGAGCAGCAATTGTTTTTATATTGCAGAGAGAGGCAAATACATTTAATACATGAAAATCTTGTGGAGACAATCATATCCGGATAAAAATTATTTTACAGAAGCCTCACCTGTAAGTGTAAATGTTTTTCTGTAAAGCTGGAAAGTTTCTGTCCATCAGATTTGTATTTTGGTGTTCTGATTGTAAGGTTACCCTCTGAATTCCTGTAATGTGTTCCTGCTGCCTAATGGTGCACATCTTCATTCAGCATTACACGGCAGGGCTGGCACAGTGCTGCGATGCAGGAGGTGCAGATGGGCTGGGGGTTGATTTCCTTTTCCCTCCAGTTCTGAAGCTGTGACCCACTGGGGGCAGGTTGGCTCCAAAAGATCCCACCTGCCTGAGATGGTGTTCCCCTGTTGCCAGTTCCTCAGGAACTGGGTTGTGTTGGGATACTTATGCAGTGCTGGACACAGGAGACCCCTGGTGCTTACAGAACTCTGCTGACTTTGGTTCCTCAGTAACAGCAGAGATCCCGCCTGACCCACTGAGCATGGTGGCACAGCGCGGTGCTCCATGTGCAGGGCGGGACATGGGGCCTTGCAAGATGTGCTTTCAGGTGGGCGGACGCACCTTGGTGCAGCTGCAGGCTGGAGTAAACAGGGCTTTGGCGCTGTGAGCGTTAGCTTTGAGTACATGCAATCTTGCTGCAGTCGTGTTCTGGGGGGATGTCAGCATTACAGGCATTCATGTAGTTTCTTTGTACAGATGGCTGAAAAGGCTGCGTGCAGCTGAGGATTGGCCTGTAGTGTCAGTGCAGGCTCCCCTGCAACCAGGCACTGGCACCTGAAATACTGGCATTCCTTGTGTTCAGAAGAACCCTACAGCAGCGCAGTGTCATCTCTGTAAAGCCACTGGATTTCTCACAGAATTAATCTCTAAGCAAAAGGGGGTTGAACACGTGCTGGGTGTGGGGTAGGTTCTGCAGAGAGTGGCTCCGATGAGCGATGAGAGCAGTATGAGAACACCCTGTGCATGGGGTTTCCCCTGCCATCAGGGCTGCCTGCTTTACTCACAGGCAGTCTGTCGTCCTTAAAGGGAGCAGTCCCGGGTCAGAGTGTTTGGGATGTGATGAATGCACAGCACAAGAACGTGATAAGCAACTTCTCAAAGCAAAGCTGCACTTTATCAGAGCTGCTACTAATCTTCTGACTGGGAAATTACGAGAAGGTGTCCTCCTGTGCTGTGTTGCGTGTATGGCCTTTTTAAAGAGAAATTCTGCTGACTGTGCCTGTGGGAAAAGCTCAAAGGGACCTTGTGTTTTCAACCCTGTCATGTAGGGGACAACACCGAGTGTCTGCTAGTCCCCCTCCAGTTCTAATCTTTCAGAAGAGGCAGGGTTCATAGATGAGTTTCTTTGTCTTGCCTAAGGATTGTTTTTCACCTGTGAATTGTCCTTACTGTGATGGTAGAGTACCTTTTAGCTTCATCTGGAGGGCCCCTGCAACTATTTGGAAAATAGTGTAGTAAAGGATCATTATCCTGATGCTGGTATCAAAACGTTTCATTTATGTGTTTATTAAAACAGATATGGAATCTGTGTAAAAGCGTTCAGCAAACGTGGTTTGGAAGAGTATTGATACGCAGTGCTCCTAGTTTGGTGGAAATATTTGTTCTCTGACAACTACTATGCCACATCATGGGGCTGCAGTTTCTGAATGGCAGCAGCCCATCTGGGGGTGTGCAGTGGAGCTGGATGGCTCTGCAGGGCATGCTGCTTTCAGCACGGAGCTATCAGGGTTTGATCTACTTTCATATTGCTTCTTGCATTTGAGTCATGGTGGGTTTGGTAGCCGTGTCAAAGGGGTGGAGCATGCATAGAGGTGTGTAATCTATTTATTCCTGTCCTTTTTGCAATTTCAAGAGCTATCAGTCAGTTGTCTTTTGCACCTGGACTTGCCGAACTGCCCAATGGTGCTCTGCCTTTAAGAGCTCGCTGTTGCCTTGGGCACGTGCCTGCCTTGGGGCCTCCTCAGGCTCAGAGGCACTGCGTGTGGGTTGGTGATGATGTGGCTGTGTGAGACACTGCTGTAAGCCACAGCCCCTCTGAGCCCATTGCTCTCCCTGCCATCCCAGCGGCCCTCTCTCTGACCTGTGGAGCCACTGTTGAGCTGGGGGGAAGAAATCTCTTGTCTTTTTTTTTCCTTTTTTTTTTTTTTTTTTTTTTTTTTTTTTCTTTTTAAATAGATCAGATAGCTGTGGGATTTTTGCTTGTTACTTGTATCCTTCAGAGTGTTTGCTTAGAGGGGAAAAAAAAAAAAAAAAA